>NW_023998426.1:1930453-2101368 GCF_014805625.2 Glossina fuscipes
TATTCGTAATATGAATGGAAAAAAATTAGATAAAGCAGAGCCGCAGGGCGAGAATGTTTCATAGAGTGTCCATCTACACGAGTTTTAGGCAGTCGGCCTTAAGGCAACTTTGTTTTTCGCTTGAAAAGCGGAACTCTTTTCAGTAGTCATCCCAAAGGAGCAATAATCTCGTTTTAGCCTTTTATTTTGAGGTTATGTTTAACTCTATCAATCAGTTAGGGCACAATGATCATTGCTTTAATGGCATTTATGCGTCAGTTTATCAAAATTTGCCTGGAATGATGGCAGTTTTACGAACATAGTGAAGCAGTGAATGATTGGGTCGCGTAAAGAAACTTGATTAGTAGGCTTATTAGATTTCCAATAATAGGTACAATAGCTTGAGACAGAGAGATATCGGCACGCGGAAGTACTTCTGGTCATCCGATTTTATTTTGTTCCAAGCACTCAACCCTACGGGTAAGTAGGATGGTGGTAAAGTATGACGATAGTTAGAGGAATCTTAATTGAGTATCTCTACGACTAGTCTACGGAATATTTTTCACTGAATGTTTTCGACTCACGATTGCAGATACAACACATATGACGCATCTTGCCGTCTGAAGGGGTTAATAATCGATGTACTAGTCAACTTGCTTAATGACCATCCGTTCGCGTTATTTACAAGTAAGTTTTTAATATCCAAATATTTCCATCTTAGAGCTAAGAAATCTTTGATCTAAAATCCTCGAAAATAAAAAAATAATGTAACTGCACAAGATCTGCTTGTTTTCAACCAAAATAAATCGGATTATCAGATACAAGCAAAGATTAATTATTACTGCATCAACACAATCAAATCCTTGGAGAAAAAGTGTGAATTATAACTGCACTCTCTAATGTTAAAAACTAATGCGAGTAAAATGCGAAATAGAGGTAAAATGCTCACAATGGGCCAACAGGAAAGGTGTCGTCTTGCATAAGGATTATATGTCAGATTGCACGCAAGCACCATGACTCTGCGAAATTAAGTGAGGAATTGGCTGAAATATGGCTCGGATCTTGCCAAGCCCGATTATCATTTGTTCGGCTCCTTCTAGAGCGCCCTGAAGAATGTAAAGATCACTTTAAAACGGATCTGGGAAAATAATTTGCGTTTTGGTTTTCCGCTCAAAAGTTTTGGAAATTCCTTAAAGCGGGAATAATAGTTTTTTAATAGAAAAGTGGTGAAACGCTATCGATTAGGAAGGAATGTGAGTTCATTTAAATTTATTTGTTACAAACGATCACAAAATTTTTCCCTTACTTTACTTATGTTTATTTAAGTTTCAAGTGACGCCTAGTCATAGAAAGATTTTTCACTAATTTCTTTTAACAAAAAATAATGTCCAACTGTCAGGCGGATGGAAATGTGTTGTCAAGAAAAACTAACTCCTACATCTTCTTCTTCTTACATTTATGCTTACTTCTTTGATGCCCAAACGTTTTGATCATTTTATTGCATTTCATATTTCATTTCCACTTGTTTCACATCTCCAATCAGTGCACGTTACAATATAAACATAGGGTAGAAACGTCGACTTTCATGACGCGATTCCTTTTCCTCATTAAAAGATTATTCTCTTCTCGACTTTAAAAGTGCTTGACGTCAAGACATCAAAAAATCGATATTATTATTATATTCACCACTAAGAAGGAGATAGATATCATATTGTCATACTGTTTGCAACAACCAAAAGCAAGTTTCAAAAACCCTACAAATCAGCGTGAAATTCAGAAACGATCTAGCCATGTCCGTATTTGATGATTGTTTCTGGTAAATGAACGAATGAGTGAATGCAAGACTGACTCAGCCTCAGCTGAATGTAATTTTCTCACTTCTTTCTTTTTCCCAGCACTTTGATGTTTCACTTTTATTGACTACCAAAAAGGAGCGTAAGGAACACATTATCGCAATGTTGGCAATGTTTGATTTCAATGTAGGGAAAATTATCCTGGGATTCTGAAAATTGCAGATAACAGCTTTTTAAGATAACTACGAAAAATTGAAAGTTAAGGAATATTGGGTGAAAATTTCTTTCGAACCTTTAAACTAATTACTGGAACTTTAAACATTTGAAAAGCATAAGAGGATTCCTAACAATTTTTGGGAGGTTCAAAAACAAACGAATTACATGTCTTCCCATATAAGGAAATACCCTAAGAGAAATTCTAAGAAGGAAAAATTGCAGCCAGACATTAGCATCTATATCCATGCTAAGATCACAATCGAATGTGCCCAAAGCGATTTGTGACAACCGTAGCACTTCTTTCTTTAGGGCCACTTTCTGAGAGCTAGTCAAAAACAATTCGAAATTGGTAAAAGTACAGATAGTCTTCTGCAATATGCAAAATATTCAAAAGGGTCGACTAATCTTAACTAATTAAATTTTTTCGTTTAAGTAACTTATAGGAAGATAAGAGAACATTAAAGGCCGAAGCAACGATCGACTTCGATAAAGCAATTGGGAAGAATGTTTCTACTTTATAAACTTTTTAATCGAATTATTTATGATCACTCGACTACACATCTATTGACAATAAATAACTAAAAATGTTTGCTTATTTATTACAAATCTAATTAACGAATACTGGAAAACGATTCCCTTTCTCTTTTTTTCCATTTATTACCAAAGTTGCATGCATGTTCGTTCTTCCTTTGTTTGGTTTTCTGCGCTAACATTGATTTACATTAATAAGAAGACACGTTCGCGTCGTTACTAATGAATGGCATATGAATGCTCTAAGTTAGCAGAAGCTTGTGATTTTTCTCTTGCACTTACCTACTAATTATAATCAATAAGAATTTATGAGGCCAGGCGGACTTATGAGCGTAATAGTCTGTCAATGTTTATTACTTCTTATCGTATATTAGGTTGATGGGAAAGTGAAAACGTTTTCATTTGGATTCCAGCGAACGATGTTCAAAATAATCAACGGATCAAATTCAATGTTGCTATTGATTGAAATACTTTGCTGCATTAGAAACACATTAGCATCTTAATCAAAGGTTTGAAAGGGTGGTTGAAAGGGTTGATGTTAGCGTATGTCTATCCAACTTTATACCACGCGTTACCTGTTCTAAGGGCATATTACGCTTTATACCCTGCAGCACTTACATGGTGTATGTAAAGTTTATGCTTATGTCTACAAAACCGAGAAAGACTTGAGATAGACCCACATTTTCGATTAGAAAGAATCACTCGATCGATTAAGAATCACATTTTGAATCGATGTAAGTCTATTTGACCGTCTTTCCTATCCATTGCAAATGATTTTATATATTCTGTTGTGGTTTTGTATATTAAGATTATGCGGATGTATATAAAACCCAGAAAGACTTGAGATAGACTCATCTTTTCTTATACCGATAGGTGTGATCAGAATCGCTTTCTGCAGCGATCTAGGCTTGTTTGTCTCGCCGTCCATGTATTCTTGTCTTGAACTTAGATGTTGCAATTTTTAAGATAAAGTTGGGTGTTTTGGCCCAAGGAAGGTTCGGATCGAACCAATTTTTCGACAACTTCCTATATAATGCTTTAATTTGATTTTTTATGAACAACTGTGTTAAGCGAGATGGTACAGGGTCCATTAATGGCGGGTCCTTGTCTTGCGACATTATTCTTTGCAGGATGACTTGAATATACGTAAAATGAATGCACAGTGGATGCAGTTAATTCGGTATCTTGATGGTTCGGAAAAATAGCTATTGTGAGTCATGAAAAGGAAAAAAAAAACAGATGGGAGCACTGACTCTTTTGTCTTTCCCATTGAACAAAGGAAAGTCTTATGCTACCATACATCTCCTCTCTGGGAAAAATCGTTTCCGTCCATTTCAAAATTAATTTTTCATCGTAACTTGAATTCTTTTCTTTAATCATTGACCTTTAAGTTCCTCGTTTTAAATTATTAAGACAAAGAAGCGACACAGCCACACCGATTGCAAATCTTTGACTTAACTTAGTAGCTAGCTAATCCCCAATTGACCACCTGTGTGTCACCGCTCATTCATGCCTTGTATGTGTGTAGTCGACTTTGCATTCTTAGTGATATTGCAATAAAGATGTATAACAATCTTCACTCTTCAAAGGATCGTGCACCTCGTGGCCGCGATTTATATGTCAACTTTATAACATTAGTAATATTACGGAGACCAACTGTAAATCTTTTCGTTCATTGCTTTTAATTGGGTGTCAGTGTTCTTTATAAATGTTATACATTCGTTCTGGATAAAGTGTTTTATCCATGAGTCATATATCGAACAACAGAGACTGTCTGCCTTGTCCTATTGTTGTTATAGTCATTGCAATAGATTGTACAGCGTACTACATAAGTACTAAAGTAATACTCATTGTTTACCCTACCATTGATAAGTGATATCGTCTACTTATAAAATGCTTTAGTAACATTCATTACTTTCATTGCTTTTTTCCTCAACCGTTAATCTTTTGAAGAAAAAAGATATGGCACTCTGGCGTGGGCGTGCCAACTGATCGATCAAGATCGAGATCGACATCCCGTCGTATGCCGCCAGCCTTAAGAAATAGTTCGAAAAGATCAATATCTCTTATAAGCTTTAACTTGAGATTCTTTGCCCATTGTTCATTTCTCCCTCTCAATGAACATGATGTTTACATGGTTGCCATATGTCCGACAAATAACTTCTTCGAATTGTAAAATGTAGTTTTTTACTTCTTCTTGCTGTTTTGAAGACAAACACAGACAGGATTAAAATGTCTCGATTGCAATCCGCTCTTACGCTGATGGACAAATACTTGGTGGGATCGTCGTACGAGTTTTTAGGTAATACGAAACGTAAGACAACTACATCACTTTTGTTTATCGAACTATTAATTTTTTTTAAGGGCATATATAGGAATCAACTTTTTAGTAAACTTTTAAAGGCCCCTCACTGCAGAATACTAACTTAGGAATTGTTACCTTTTTTGGATCTGAGCTTATTAATGAGAATATTCTCTTATGTTTAGTTAATGCGGAGATATTTATGCGTAGACTTGGTGGCTTAATTACAATTATTATTTGATACCCTATCCTCTATAATTTTTTGTTTTCTTTTCTCAATTGTAAGACAAGTTATAAAGACAACACGGACTGACAGAGACGGCAAGTGCCAAAATCGAATGTGTGCAATTGCGTCTTTGTAACATAGCACTCAATAAGTACTTAGGATAAGTTATGGATGTTGCTACTATTGACGAGTCGTACACACTTCAAACGTGAATTTGTGAAAATTTCTTAACGTTCGGACCATTAGTTCATAATTTATTGTTCTTTTAGTCTAAGACAACTGTAACTTGTGTTCATTTGAATGCTCGGAACGTCGCCAAATTTCTTCACATTTCGTTTGAAAGTTACTGATCGCATGAATTTGTCAATCGTTAGCCTATAGCTATATGTCATCCTATGAACTTATTGAGTATTGTGTTATATCGGATAATGTTTTCCAAAACTACACTTAAGTCTATGTATAGAAGAAAGGTATTTAAAGTAATATATAATCGACCGCTAAAGAAAACTTCCCTTTGTTCTTCTTTACGCTGGCGAATCAACTGAACTCGACTCGTACGTACATTGCTGCAGTAAAATAGAAATAAAAGAAACCGTCAACACCTCAATTTTATTTACAAATATATTTTCCTGATATTACCTACGATGTGACATCGTGTGTTTATCGCAATCCTAAGCGTAGGGGTGGCAAAAAACCATTGGCTTTATAACCCAGATACATAAATTCATTGCAACATTTATAGTACCATTTGTATATGCGGTTATTCTATATAATGAAAATTTTCTTTGTATATCAAATTTTTGCTCTTTTGTATAAATTGTTAAAAAGTTGTTGTTCTTCGTTCCTTTTTTTTTTCCTTTTAGTAAAAAGTCAATGAATGCAAAAGAAATTTGTAATAACATAACAATGGACAGTAATATGACACTTGAGAATTTTCACATACATAAGACAAATCAATATATACAATATATGTACATATCTATATATATATAAGTGGTGTTTGGAATAGAAATAATTTTCAATTTTTAAATATTATGCCTACTACTCAGAGATTGAAGGCAAGTACAATTCTGTCTATCTGTCAATGCGCTTGTAATGACAAGAAGATATATTACGTGCATCACTTACCCTTGTAAGGGCCATAGCCGTTTACATTTTTACTCTTTTAGTCCCACACTTAACTACAAGAGAACAGTATGATCTACTGCCATGAGATTTGAACCCGTGAACACCGACCTGATAGTCCTAGTTTTTATCTACTAGGCTACCTATGAGGATATGCGAGTACTTAGCTTAGGTGAAGTTAAAAAATAACGAACATCGCGATGATGGGTTTATCACATTCAAAGTAAGTCAATCCGCTGACGTAGGTGAGGTCAAAATTCCGAAAGCGGTTTTTGTTGTAGCATTGTGAAAGTCTGATAAGAAAAGCAAAAGCAAATTTTTGTTTTTTTTTGTTTTACTAAACAAGAGATACAAGATCGACTAGAAGGAATTTAGTGGAAGATGGAAAGCATAAAATACTGAATTTCGTTCGTAAGATTCGTCCAGAGAGATTACGTTTCTTCAATACAAGCACAACAGTAAAAAGATACAATGGGAAAGTAGGAGGGACATCTACTAAAAGTAAAAACGGGGCGCTGGTCGAACCAGAACTCGGAACGCGACGTAACACGATGGTTTTCGAGGTAAAAGTTGGCAGGTGTTGTGTTCTAAGTAATCCTTTCAGCAAAAAAAAAGACAAATGCATGGGAATTCAAGCCAGACTACTAACAACATTTCGGTAATATTTTCCCTATGAAACAAAAAAAACACCCTACCCTTCAAGTAACATTTAACAAAAAATAATAATGTAATTATAGTTCTCTCGTATGCGTAGGTTATGTGTTATAAGCCACTTGTCATGCTTGTCAATTTTTCACTAGAGTAACGATCTTTATAGAAAGAAAGGTGCGCAGACTATGATATTTCATTGCATTATTATATCATACCGTAAATTTCATGTACATACTTCTGACGTGAAGTTAATCGATAGAAAATTATAGTGTACTGCTCACTCCCCATTAATATAACGCTGAATTACATTGGAAACCCACAAGAATCATAGCCAACCTGTCGGGAACAGATCCGAATATAATGGCAGCACCATAAACTATCAGCTATCGAGACTCTCGATAAACGGAGGCTTCGATATATTGGAATCAAGAAAAAACTATAGCAATAGAACAATTCACCTAAATAATCAGATACATGAACCCAATGGGTTGCTCAGATACGTAGTAGTACGTTACTAAGCAACGGCAGTAAAACGTTTACAGTAATAATGAAGAAACAAATCCAAAGGCGATCGCCAATACGTAGTCTGTTAAGATGAAGTAAATACCTCATACGGAAGGAAACATATCACAACATATGAAAGCGGAGATGAAAGGAAAAGCATATGCACTAGGCATAAAGAGGCCAGAAAAGAGAGAGCTCGAATAAAAAATTCCAATTGTATATGCTAAGAAGATTTTAACAAGATTCAATTACGTCCGGCAGTTGCACACTTTACGACTTTGAGCCGGTCTATTGGACCATCAAGCTGCGGCGTGTAGAGGACGAGGGCGATAAGCAGAGGATAAGCAAGTCTAATAAGCAAGTGTATAGTGAGTCTGATCCCGATTAAAATGGAGCTGCAAAATGGAATGAAGTATGGATGTGAAAGTTACTGCAGCCGAAGCACTAGCAAACAGGTTGAACGGGATAAAAATCTTGGATTGCTTTAGCTTACACGTTTCCAGTGACATAGTATACAGTTCAAGCGCATCTAAGAGATGCTATAGAAATATTGGTTAGAGTTTTCTAAAATGCTTTTATATTAGCTATAAGCTAAAAAGCTACTGTGTATAGTGTTACCCAGGAACACATTTCATATGTGAATTACTTGAATACTTTGGAATATTTGTTTCACTTGCAACTCCATATAAAATTAATTTGGTATCGTTTTGAACTTATTTCTACTATGTAGAGCACTGTAAATTATTATTCAATTTTTATCACATAGCACGGTTTTCTTTCTTCTTTTCTTAAATTTAGCATTAGAGAAAGGAAACTTCAAAGACCCTATAAAGTGCATATATTGCGAACCAACGTGAAATTGATGTCATGCCATGTCTGTGCGTCTGTGCGGTGTTCGTTATTGACACTCTTGGTCGCAAATACGATTTCAAATTTGGAGAACAGAATACGAAAAGCGTAGTTACTGGTGAGTATGCGAGATTCGACTCCCATCGAATATAATTTTCTTACTTGTTTTAAATTAATGTTTTTTTTATCTAAGCATATGTTCTTTGTTTTTTCAATTATTAGACTTTATTGTGTTTATGTTTTCAATTCTTCCTTTTGTTTATTGGCTTAAACCACTTGTAGTGCAAGGGCGTATTAGGTTTGTGCAGACGTATGCAACTTTCAGGACTTGCAATAGATCCATTTTTCATTATACCGACCGACCCGAGTCACTTTCTGAATCGTCCTAACCTTATCCGTCCGTCCGTCCGTCTTCATATCTCGTTTTCGTATATTCAACCTACAGATCGCAGTTTTCGAGATAATTGGAAATTGGTACATCAACATTTTTTGGCCAAAGGACGAACGGTATTGGAACTGGTTCAGATTGAAGCACTTTTTCGAACATTTCCGATATAAGGCATTATTTTGAAAAGCCGTAAGCGAAGTGATGTACGGTATTTGAAGGTGGTCCGTGTCCAACTATAGTCTTTTTATTTGCTTTCCTTATTGCTAAGTAATTGTAAGTTCATCATTCTACCAATGTATAGTAGTCGCACCTTAATACCATATGGTTATTAATTATTATTCATTTTATATTTTGAATATATACTTTAATTCGACTGAAAGATGTTTTTAGCTGAGTTTCGTGTAATTTGTTAATGAGTTATTTAATTAAAAAAAAAAAAAAACAAAAACAAAATTAATTATACAAATAATTAGATAAGAAAATATGATGTTATATGAGGGACTATCGCAAACAATAATCCGCTTCAGTTAATTTTCAACAGGACGGTACTTGGCTTAAAATATTAAGAAAATTGTAAGCTATGGATACCTGTGGATTGAACACGAGAGTATACGAGCATTGATATAATAAAGCAAGAATCCATCTCAGACTCTTTCATACGTTGCTTGCTTTCGCACAAACTTAATATACCCTTGTACCGCAAACGTGATGAGGATGATGAGTTATAACCACAATCGAAGAGTGTTAGTTCCATTTTATCAGTTGTATACAAATTTTCCAAATACAAATCTTAACAAGCAAAAAACAAAAAGATGGACCGAGAAATGGAGATGTTTTCATTTTTCAGCACTTTTCCAGTCAGTTCCAAAAGGAATGCACTCTCAAACACTATCAAACACTGACAGTTGTACACTTTTCGATCGTTGCTTCTCCATGGATTTTTATGGTAACGACTACACCTGCCGCATATGTGTTAACATGAAAAGTTCAAATTTGACAAAAACGTTGCATATTCTGTCAGGCAGGTTGATACTGAAAATGGCCAAAATCGACCAATGGGCATTTCACAGGGCAAATTAAACCGAGAAGAAGTCGAACTGCATATCATTGGAACGATTATTGATCAAGTATTCACACAATGTTTGTTCAATTTATTCGCCATAACTAAGTAAAAATTTTTTTTTCCAAGTTTTTAACTAACTACCTCGTGTTTGTTTATAATATTTCTTAAAAAAATTATATTTTAACTGTATATTGATTTAAGTTCCCTCCCTTCGGGACTTCGTTTAACGGAACTGTGTTAATGGCTTAACCGAGCATTGCTAACATTTTTGGAATGTCTTACGTACAATAGTATGTAGTTTTCCAAACCGATGCCTACCGTACATTAGTGGGCCGAGAGATTAAAGAAAAACAAAATGTGATACGGTAAGCAGGAAATATCAGGACGGGAAGGTGAAAAGGCTAAGAAAATCAAACTCAAGTCTGCAATAAAAAATTAGAATGCTGGGGAAAATCCTTTTATCTCTAGAGAACATTAACTGCTGATGTATCTTACACATAAGCATAACATAGCTTACGTTACGGCAAAGCTCAAAATTGTCGGCAATGTTGGACGTATTCTTAATCGCTATAGGCGCTCGAGAAAGAGAGCGAGAGACACAAGGTGTTGAAAGCTCCCATTCCGGAATTGTACTTTAATATTCTCTAAGTACAGTCAGCACACATTTATTATCTTCTACAATGAAGCGGTTTTCATATGACTTCAAGAAACCGAAGAAGACCACCATTGCCTTTTCCAATATTTCAGATCAAAATTTTACTACCGGATACCATTTTGCCTGCCCACAGATGGGACGTCAGAATTCGCCGTTTTTTTTTTTTCACTAAAGATAAATCCGAGTTTCATAACATCTCCTGTGCAATAAGAGAGTCAGTCATTGCAGTATTTGTACGGCCGATTCGTTTAACATGTCGAATAAGTTATGACCTCGTCGCGTATAACACACCAAAAGATGCTCGTATAACACACAGAACGAGAGAAATTGTGTATTGATAAATTTGTACACACATACCTCACCCCCCTCCTACTCGTAAACAAAAAAAATTGTTATCGAACGTCCAAAAAAAAAAGTTATCATCTAATATCTTAAGCGCAATTTTTAAAGAAATTTATTTTAAATATAATTAAGTTAATCGTCTTCGGAACAATGCTGCCTTCAATATGTTATAAATTTTTAAGAAATCTGATACAATCTTCCGCCTATACGGGGAAATATGAAAATGAATACTATTCGGTCCCTCTTGATGGTAATTTTTTTCAATATTGAAAGTATTGTCAATCAATTCAATAAGATCTAGAAAAACAAAAACAATCATTTAAACTTTCCATGTACATGTATATAATAGGTTGGAGGAAACGTTCTATCGTATCTTAGTACCTATAGGTAATTTTGCTTGTCACGTTAAACCAAAAATCTAGAAAACATTATGAGGAGGTCTCATTATTTAGTGAATATGTCATTGGGTGTAAGAGGAATACTTTCAATACTCTTCATCAGTTAGTTAGGGAATGCAAAGTTAATAAAATGCAATGAATTCAGTCCGTTCAAGACCCTACATATTGTATAAATTTGCAGAAAATAAAGAAAAAATTTATGCTACACGTTGGGAAGTGAAGCTGTACAGGTTTGGACCTGTCAAAAATTCCGGAGATTGGAGACTCAAAGAAAATGATCGACTGTGACAACACTAATATTTTGCGGCCCACGTTAGAGGAAGTAATCCGCATCTAACTAACCACTTTGCCTATGAGCAGGAACCCGGCATCCACAGGCCTGGTGAGGAATACATAAAATCTCTTCAAATTCAAATATTTTTATTTACAGCACGACAGAACTCTCGCGCCAACCTAATATATACATTATTCATTTTGTTGTAAAGTAAAGTTTTTTGCAAATGAAAACAAATAAAGAAAAAATTAAAAGAAATTTTTATAAAAACATTATGTAACATCATATATATTATATTAGGTCGTGTAAAAAGTCGCCGCGGTTTTCTTCTGCTGTTTCAAGCATCTCTTTGTAGCCTGCTCTTTTTAAATGATTCCAAACAGTCATGTGGTTGATGTTTTATGCCTCCGCTATGCCTGACAGCTTGCTTGCCGGTCTTGCTACGTCAGTTGCAAAATTTCATCGACTTTTCCGGAAAGGAGTCGAGCAAACCACTCCCACTGGTCTTTCGTTCGCTTCAGCATTTCACTTTACAATTTTTTTTTTGTTGTGATGCAGCATTTTCAGCTTTTTTTACAGTAAAAAGGCATCACGTAGCATATCTCTTCAGATATTTCACTTATTTTCAAATCAATATAACTTTTTACACGAGCTAAGAATTAGAAAACTATCTGAACAAAAAGAATGTAAGCTAAAATGTTGCTTTATAAGCACATGTTCGCTTGAGACAATCAATTGAGTGCTGCCCGGTATATATTGGCATTAGCACCGACCGGCAGAAAAAACCGCGCAAGCTTTTTACATGACCTAATATATAAATAAAAAAATTATAAAGGAAAACAATTCGTGGAAAGGAAAAAAGAATATTAAAGGCAAGAACAACAAGCCTTATTGAAATTAAATAAACGCGAATTGTGTAAACAAACTTTGCAACGCACTTGCTATTGAAGCATATATTAGAAGAAAACAAGATACGCCGCCATTGTGCGCGGGAGATAGATTTTGGGGTCAAGCGATTAGATTAAATGAATTCACGTGAGGCTAAATAACAACATCAACAGCAACAAATGCGTTACGATAATATACGTTACGAAAAATAATAATCTGAAAAAGGTATCAACACGTTCATCTCAAACTAAATATATTTGATTAGATCGCGAAATGAAAAGAAAAATTTGAAAGAATAAACGAAAGCACTGCAGGGACGATGATTAATCCAACTGAGTAAGTACGTATTATGAAAAAATTTAGTTCGTTTTTATTCGCAAACTGAAAGTAATACAAATAACTAACGACAAAAAAAAAACAGAAAAAAATTTTATGCAAAGCATGAGATCAGCGGCTTGAGATTTTAATGCGGTTTAGTCAGATACGGACATCATAATAAATCGAAAACGAATATGCTCGCATTTATTATAAATACCTCATGCCAATTGATCGACTTGGTATGCGCTCTTAAGATTCAGTGATACAAATAATTGCTATGACATCATTCTAAGATGGCTCTTAAGAATATAGAGCAGTGCTGGTCCTTGTTCTCCCTTTCAAAATCTATGCAAAGTATACGATCAGTAGCTTGACATTTTAATGCGGTTAATAATTATTATAACATCATTCTAAGATACCCCCTAGGGATAGGGAACTGCTGCTCCTTTTTCTCTCTTTTAATGCTCCCTTTTATTTCGAGAAAGCTTGAAGCATTGCCGATATATTTTTTATTTAATTTCTTTTCTTCGAACAATCAAAAGTCTTGTGAAAAACATTCAATGCGACTCATGCACTTTGTCTTATTCCCACACCAACAATAACTTGAATTGGAGCAGAGGAGTGAGGCAAGTTACTAGGTTCGATTGGAGCGGTGAACACAATGAATGCACAATATTTTTTGTTAATTATCTTTTTTAAATGGGGGGGTCAATCGTTAAAGTCATAACATGTACCTCCTCCCTCTTTTTCTTTTCTCAATTCTTTCTGAGCAGCATCGGATATGTAAATGGTTGGTCCATTTTAAGAAACAACAAAACAAAAAAATGCATTCATTGCGTTCGATGCCTAAACAATAAGGTATTTGAATAACAATTGAAGATAGCGTTGGGTTAAGAAATAAAGCCATAGAGGCATAGTCAAGTAGTTAGGAATTGCGGTTCTAAAATCGATATACCCAGCTCAGCTGGTCGTAGGCCTTACTTTTTAAAATGAAATTATTATAATGATAATAAAAAACTAACTGTAATTATCATGAGAGAAACTGACGCCTTATTGACGACATGCGCGAAGCGAACATGCTGGGCTAATAAAGATTTTTATAGTTAAATAATTCTCAGCGTTTACTTTTCATCGAAAACTTTCTTCGTTCTTTCAAGGAAAATTGCCGCACTTAACGAAGCCAACAACATTGAAGCCTTAGCCTTTAAATGATAGCTTACTTAGAAAAAATTCTTTATTACGATCATAGCAGCCTCAACAGGCCTCCGCGCGGAGAATCGTAACGAGGCTGCATTTTATAGCCATTAAAGTCCCGCTACCGCGTGATACTAGTTAAGTGGCTGAAGTCATTTAGGGTCAAGCGTAAGTTTTCAAAGTCTTCAACGAAGAAGTAGATGTCAGTTTCCCTCTTTTTCTAAAAGTTAAAAGTTAAAAATTTTTTGTGAAAAAACGGTACATTATGTTTTTTTCAAAGTAAGATCCATCGCTAGTCACTGGTTTTTCCTGTTTTACTAGCAGCATTGGTATGCCACACTCTTCAACATTTAAGGCTACCACGAATATAATTTTTGGTATCTTCATGTAATGTGAAACGGTGGTCAGCCAGACCATGTGACTTATGGCTTTTGGCTTATCATTCTCATTTTTTATCGCGACTGGATCAATTATTGTGGTACATAATGTTGATATGGAATCATTAATATTATCAGATGAGCAAGCTTGTGAAATTACGTTTTGTATCTGCCAATTTCAACCAAACCTTCTGGTGGGGGCCATCATCTTCTGTCAAACGATGGAAAGTTATTTTTACTCTTATTATAAACAAATGTCTTCAATGTACAGCCAAGTCCTAACAACTTATATGTATATAAGGTAAGTAGAAACCACAACCTTGAGTAACACAGCCTTACTTCTTGCACAATATTGGATATCTTACTTGCATTGAGCTGCAAAGTTAAAGCGAAACCAGATCATTGAGGCATTATTTTAGCGTTGTAAATCTTTCGAAAAGCTTAAATGATTTCCTACATTGTATGAGCGTACGCAACACGGTGTGCGGTGTGAGTTTATATAAAATAAAAATTATTCTCTATTATCGTTAATTGCTTTATCAATGGAAAGTTAGGTGAGAGAGGAGATGTGCAGAGTATTCGGTTTATTGTTTGCTTTATTCTGTCTTTATGTTTGTATATATGTGCGTAAATGTGCTCGTTCGCCTGCGTTTATCATGTATCATTAATTATGTTGATAAGGGAAGACATTCCTTCAACTTTATTAATGCATGCAAATCATGCATATAATGTAATATAAATCAATTAAATGCATAAAAGCACAATTGTGACAACAACAGCAGCAACAATAATGTTATTATCCCATTTCATCCATGTAAGTGATCCTACTGTTAAACGATATTTATTCTAGCTATGGATATGGATTTGACCTGAGGAGAGGAGAGGCAATAAATACTTTCTCTTTTCCATAACTAAATTTAGAAATGTGAAATTTTCGGGATATGAAAATCGAAAGTAATCGAGAGCAATTTATCATACTATACCGAACATATTATACCGATCGAGAAATTTTAACATATTTTACCTTCAGTCAGGTTTTTATAAAGCTTTCAAGTCCAACCACAGAGAAAAACGGCGACATCAACGGAATTGACCAGAACGGCCAAATTGGAGAGAATCATCAGTAATCGCTACGTGCTTCAAATTCGGTACCTAATAAAAAAGTATAAAGCTTATCGCGAATGTATTAACTCTACTAATGTCCACCGGACCAAACAACAATCACTTCGTTGAAGATTTTTTTGCGTTTTGGAAGCTTTTGAGGCACGAGTCCTACACCTCGGGAAATGCATAGCATCAGTTTAGCGTGCCATGAACAATCTATCCCGACCTGGTCGTTGATTGTTTATCCATGGTTTCGCCATGGTTTTTTTACTTTTCGCACTTTGCACAGTTCAACATCGGGGCTCATATTGCCGTCTTTCAGGACGTACTAAAGAAGCTCTCTTACAAATTTTCGCAAAGATTTTACCAAGATCTTATTTCTTAGTGACCATTGTTTCTATTGACATATCGCAAACATTGCCTTGGAGCGGAGGAGTCTTGTCGATTGCATACCTTGTTTGCTGTTAAGTCATGAAAACATGAGAAAAGATTGCAAGATATTTCTCTTGGTGGTGTCCTTTTCCAATATATAAGCAAATAGGGTGTAGAAGGAAATTCAAGTAAATAAGTCATCAGAGAGAAAAGATTTTTCCTTTAAAAAGGCTTTTGATCTTCTCTAGATAGTGAATTGTTTTATTTGAGAGCTAATTCAATTTATAAACACTACAAGAGGAATCTCTATTCAGTTCGGAAGGAATGTATTTCTTTAACGCATTGCCCTTCAAGGTATTTGCTTCAATCAATAGCAACAACAACCAAAGATAGGTGAAGAACTAAACGTTATAATCTACCTACTAGGATTTTCCGCTTGTAACATGGTGCATTCTTATACGTCCAGTCCTGTTTTGTCCCTTCGCTGAACATTTGCATGCTTGGAATATGAAACCCACTGATACGCGTTAAAATAATTTGCCTCTGAACTAAATTCGTTCGTGATCATTATATCATCAATATTTAAAGATCATTACTAAACGGGCGATCATCAGAAGACATGACTCAATACGACAGGAATCTTTTCTTGACAGTATGGTAAGAAATCCCTAGAATCGGCCAAAACAAACAATGAAATCACTTACAAAAAATCATCACAGAAAAAATCTTTATAAAATAAAAGAAAAAAGTAAAGCATTTTCATTTACTATTTTGCGATTCGTAAACATTTCTTTCAAATTTCTTCCGCTCTCTTAACTTGCCCTAATTCAACGTTCAATCATGGCATGGTATATGCTTTTGCAATATTTATAACTTATGTATAATTTCCACCGAAATTTCCATGCTGTCATGAAAATATTGTATCGCAGCCGGAAATAATCCTCTTAAGCGTATAAATGAAAACGTTATAAAATAAATGTTAATCCTTTTGGAAACTTTATAATTTTCCGCGCCAATAAGATGTTGAAGAATAAATTGTAGAAAGAATGTTCCGAAGGAATCGACTTATCCACATACAAAGTTAAGGGAAATCATTCTTAATGAAAATTTTTTTAATGTGCTTTTCTTTTTTAAATAACTTTTGAATTAGTTTATACTTACCAGTAGAAACGAAGTTGTTATTGCGAAGTTTATTAATTAAACTTTAATGTACAAAATATGTATAAAAAGTTGTTTAAAATTTTTACTTATTTTTCTGTTTTCTGTTCATTTTCTTTTTGAATTTTCATTATAATTAAAGCTTTAATTTAAATAAATAACCTTTTTATTTAGGAAATTAAAGAATTAGTTATTATTTTTAGTGCTAGTTTGGCTTTTATACTTTATACGAATAGTAGATCCCTGAAGAACAATATTCTTTGCCGTTGGGACAGAACTAAGCATAACTATACATATATATAAACTAATTTAGTTTAATCATTTTTCTCTTTTTTTCTTTTTTTTTTTTGAAATTGTAAATATTAATCACTTTACTGTTTGTTTTTCTTTTTAATATTTAAACACGTGAATATAAATTTGCTTATATATGAAATGTTTCTATTTAAGAACTCAGTTTTAAAAAACTACGATAGAAAAATACGAAATATTTTAAGAAAACGAATTTTTTACTGTTTGTTTACATTACGCCGCTTATACATATACATACTGACACACAAGCTTTCGCGCACACAATCACATAATAATTTGTTATTACTTCTGTTATTTTGTAATCTACACAAGTTTGCGTTTATTTAAAGAAATCATATTTATGATTTCTTTAATAATAAAATTATATCAACACAATTAGAAAAAACGTACGCGCACATAAGGGAAAACTTATTAATGAATTGTGAAAAATTCTGAATAATAAGGAAAACTGCAAATAAAAATTTTACTGACGTTTATTCTAATTGAAGATAGAATGTATAAGAAAGAGAACACTGTTATAAATTGGCGGCATTGCCACCCTCACAAAAAAAAGTAAACAATACGTTTTCGTTTTTTCTCCCGGTTATTTTATTATTTTTTTAATAAAACGCTCTCTTATAATAAAACGTACTCGCTGATGCGTGCATATAAACCCACACACACAACACATATGCAGATATTTTACAGAGATGAACACACGCATTACAGGGCGAGGTCTTAAAAAAATACCGAATGGGAAACAAACTGAATTACCCCATATCTTGTTCACTTAACAGATATCCGTGCCGTCCAAGAACTTTCATCTTTTTAATATACTCGCAACTTATTAACATAGAAACTTAAACTACGTGTATCGAATCAATCACCATCTTTGTCCTTTCATCCAATGAAATTAAGGCAAAGCTCATTTTTAATATATTTAATTGTGTTCTTCCGCATCTTATAAACAAAGAACAGCTGAAAATCAAAATTTACTGCCATTTTCTGGAATGTGGGAACCTACAACAGCTGAACAGTACAATTTGATATTATTTTTCCTTAGTATAAAAAAAAAAGTGGAGGTTATGGAGATGAAAAACTGAAAAAAATAAAAAAAGACCATGCAATAAACGGACCATTTTTTTCGTACCCCTTTTTAAACAAATGGTAAAACTATAATATAATAAATTTCTTAAAATCCAAATGACTGACTCCAGAAAAGAGACTATAGAATGGACATGAAAATCCATTGTTACTTTTTTCGGATTTTCCATACAATTTTGTCTTTTTGCCATTAACCGGTCAACAGAGTATTTATTGCAAAGTCCACTGCTCCTGCCCACAACTACACAAACAGGACCTACTTTCACTAGGTTTTTTTATAATGCACACATTATTCAGTTTATTTATTTTTATTTTAGACAATTTATATTTTGCACCATTTAGTAATCTCATATTTTTTCTTCTTTTTATTTTTTTATTTAATTGAAAAATATTAAAATTAAGTATATTTTCGCAAACAGTTTGCCTTCTTTCTTTAATACTTTCGGTTTGCAATAGTTCTCTATTCTGTCGTCCAACACAAAGCTCTCACAAAGCACACACTCACACATATTCTAATTCATAAAGAGCGAGAGAATACAAAGGAGCAGCAACGGCAACTTTGAATTACTCTCAGATTTGACCAAATTCGAACAGCTACGTATGGCTGCTACTTCTCTGCTTTGTAAAGAAAAAAAAAAAAGAACAAAAAATGACGAGCAAGTATAGAATAAGAAAAAATTTTCCACATGCTTTTTTCCATTAAAATCACTTATTTTCTAGAAGTTTTTCTACTCTATTTTCACTTAATCGTACGCACACTATATGGAATTCGTTGTTAACCAAATTTTTTAAACGTTTTATTAATGCATAATAAATAAAATTAATTCTATTTTTGTGAAAAAATATTTCCTTCTCCTTATTACCGTTAGTGTTGCCAGTACTGCATAAAATTTTAATAACTCACGTTTGATCCCACGAAATTTTTGCAAGAAATTTTCTTATTAGAAATTTTTCGCAACTTTATTGGGTAAAATGTTGTTACATTTTCGTTAATTTTTATAATAATATAATTTACCCTGTGCTAAGTTGCATTTCTTTGATTTCTTTCAACCTGTTATCAGCAAAGATTTTAATTGAGTTTAGTTGCTAGATATTTTCTTTTTTTTTGTGTTTTTTTGCACCTTCAAATTTAAAGAATTATTTATTCAACGAAATTCTTTTGTTGCTTAAGGTGATATACAAATATAATAAAATTGATTTACTCCATCTAAATATTTTTACATTGCCAGGTCACCACTTGAAACGTTTTGTTGTCCCTTATTAACTTAAAATGTAAGTATGTTTTTGTTTTTGTGTTTTTAATAAATTACGGGGAAATACAAAGTTGTTAAATTTGTCTTTTGTTTCTGTTAGTTTTTAGGCCAGAATAAATTATTATTAAGCATGTTTTTCATAAAAGAAATGATTTATACGAATGAACAAATGAATTTCCTTATGAATGAATGATCGAAATATGTTTAGATCACTTGCTGTGGTAAACGGCATTGCAAAGCAGTTCGATAACTTATGACTTGTCAAGCTTATCAATGGAAGATATAGTTATAAAGACTGAATTATTCATTCTTTTTTGCATTTTATTTGAATTGGGAGGGAAATGCAAAAAGGGAAATTTCAGCAGTACATACATTAATGAAGACAATAGATATTTAGGTACTAATAAGAATCTGTTTTTATTTTTCTTATAGAGTTTTATGTCTAAGAAAATGGATAAAAATTTAAATGAAGAAAGTAAAGACGCCATGGAAATGGAAAGCAGGAAAGATATCGAGAAAGAAGCAACTAGAGAACCAGACGATGAATCCGACGATGACGAAGAGGAAGGCCGATTTAGAATTGTACCGAATGCGACTACCATTTCACACGATCATCCGCATCTCTTTCCAAAGGTATACAAATTCTATTTCAATCTTGTCAAAGACATCGAAATCGAGATAAATCGAGTTGGACCAAGTTTTTCATATCATCCTAGTGTGTATCTTTATCAAGCTCACAGTTGTCACAGTCTATATCTAAATTATTTTGTAAGAAAACATTTGGCTACTAAACATGATGTGGAGCTTATGGACCGTCGTACAGAGGTGGTGATCGAAGAACCCGATCGCTTTGAGACAGGCACAAATCCTAGATTAAAAGCAGCTATTGAGAAACATTATAAAATATTCACTGATAGAAATACGAAAGCTATTGATGTTCACTACAGCGTGAAAGTGGTTTCTCTTTCACATTCGATATTTTTCCATTATGAAATACCAAAAGGTGAATTCCATGCTTATTATGACAATCTGTTGGCCATTGTTAAGTATTTGGATAGTTTGGTCTACAATACTGTGGAAATTAACCCCTGCACAGGTTGTGAATATTTTAATGGCGATGCTAATATTATATTCGATGGTGAAGTAGTTTTTCAAATAAAAACCTCCAGACACTTCTCACTAGTTCCTGGCGACCCCTTTATAAGGAAAGAAAGATTCTCACAATTAGCTTTATATTCGTTTGGTTATTATAAAAGAACTGGCAAAAAAATTTTAAAGCTTGTTGTCTACAATCCGCTCTTGGGTTGTGAATACGTAATGCAATTGAATGATATCGATTACGAGCTATTCGAAAAGGCCTTAGACAGAGACGTAACAGTATTTCAATTATTATTTGGAATGTCATCTGAAAGTGACAGTGACGATTCAGATGATACGAAAAAGTCAGAGGAAAAAGAAATTAAATAATCATTCCCACCGTGAATGGATTTGTTTGCGTGCAATGTACGAAAATTTATTTGCTATTTTATTTCTTAGGCATACCAGGAGTTTTACTTTTGGTATAGGATAGCAAGCCTTAGAAGTCGGTTCGGTTTTTGATTAGCTTCAAAAATAATATTGATTTAAATGTTGTTTGTCCGTCTGTTGTTTTGTTTAGAATATTTGTCTTCATTTTAGTCTTACATATATATATACATATCCGCCATTGAAGGATATAAGTACACTAAATAAAATACATATCAGAGACAGGATTGCTTATGCCCCTGATCAGCCTAAGAAGTGATGCGTCTACTGTTGGCATCTATTGTTGGAAAGCCTCTGGATACGAAAATTAAAGTAAAAAAAAAAAAAAAAAAATTGAAATATACTATATACTTCTACTATTACTATTCTAAAATTAGAAATAAACTAAGATAGTTAACCAAGTTAACTAAGAATTTTGTGAGGAAGGACGTGAGACCAATACAAGCCCAGATTTACGGGCCTTTTAAGAGATATTAAGCAAGAATTCAAATATTTCGTACAGCCCTCTTAAAAGGGTAAAGCAACAAGAGCTAAACGATATTAAAGGTTCACCTTATCGTGATTATACCTTTGTAATATGTTGACTTTTGTCAGGTAAAGTACTAATATCAGTTATTTTGGACCTTAACTTCAGTTATTATCTCGAAAAATATGGAAACCAAAAGTTTACTCATTATCGTTTTTTGTGCAATAATCTCCGTGTTTATGTTATTATGCATGTGCATGCATGTTATTCTTCGAGTATTTTATCAGTAAGAATTATTAACTTCAAGTAAACAATTCTAAACAGTGACATACAAATATTACTTCGAAATAATGTACTAAAATTAAAGACTGTTACGTAACACTTAGTTGCACCCAAAAGCTTTACATTGGCGTTTTAGATAATTTTGTTAAATATTTGTAACAAATTTTAATTCATTATCTTCTTTAAGTTCTAGGGTACAGTTTTTGTTGCGCGACACCTGTTCATCTCTATTTTCAAGTTTGACTTGAGATATTAAATATCTAGAGCCAGGTATTAGCCAGACACCTCTCAACTTTAGCGTTTCCGACCTATACGCAAATGGAATTAAATCCCATACATATGCAAACATACACACATGCATATACATAAATATAATATATATACATCTATATATGTATATACATATATAATATATATGCAAACATACATTCATGTAGTAATTGCTGTTCTTAACATTACATTAATATTAATACACATAAGCAACAAATTTTTCTTTGAATCTAAACAAAATCAGTCCACTCTGAGAATTACCAAATATCAGTTCATCCATGCAATTTCTTTCTTATGAAGGCGTTCACTTTTAGTAGAGAGGCGCCGTCAATATAATTATTAAAATAATAATATATGTACATGTACGCGATATATGTCCACTCTGTATATATGTGCATATATATGTATTTATATTTTATATTTACATATATATATATATATATATATATATATTAATATATGTAAATTTAGTATAGTTTTATCCTTCCATGTTTATAACGGTGGTTTAATGTAGAGTGCTATGGATACATATATACTTGTTACTTTATTCTTGTTGCTTCGATTTTCTTCTTTTTTTTTCCTTTTCGATATTATTTGTTGTTATCTTCACAAAAATTTGCTTGAAACGTTTCTTTTAAATTACTGATTAAAAAAAAAAAAGAGAAACAAAAATTCGAAAGGTTGAAATTTTTCTCTGTTTAAAATAAACCTGAACAAGACGAAAGAGAGGAAAATTTAAATGAACGAAATTTAAAATAAATTCAAATGCAATTCGCTTACACGCTTTCATATCAAAATACCTCTGGCGAATGTAGTGAGTAAAAGAAAAAGAAAAAAAAAAGCTATTAGGCAATATGAACACAATGACAAACTAACGTTAACAAAGCAACGATTATAGATGCAATACCCTACATTAAACCCTTAAACCATTAACTACCGATTATAAAAGCCTGAAAAACACAAGTTAAAACTGTAGTCGTGCAAGATCGACCAATAATCTACACAACTTCACTTACTCCCCTATCTTCGTCATATTAGTCGAAATCGCGTAGAGTATTTAATGATCGGCTTTGCCTGACTGTAATGTTTTTACTTCTGTTATCATACAATACCAAAAATTAGTTGCCCTATAAAGACTGAGAAACCTTGCAAATTAAACCTATATACTACAAATTTACTACAAAAATCATTTAATTTGTTTATGGAATCAAAATTGTATATGGATAAAAGTTCACTATAAGATGCTAATACTATCCGACATTAATTATGATAAGAGTAATGTTAAGAGTACGCAAAAGTCGATTGAACCCTGCATGTTCATCTGCCTATCTTCGATTTAAGAAGGCGAAGTGGTAATTGTTGCTTGTACCAGACTAGGACGTTCCAAATAGAATAACGCAATTGCATTAAGCTGTAAGTGGTACGTAAGGATTCCATTTCACAACTATAACATTTTAATTTTGTCGAACTTATGAGTATTTATATTTACCGCTCCTAGCGAAAGACCGGTCGATCCTAACGAGGAGTTATAGACTTATACAAAATACTGGCGAAAAAAAAATAATATAAAATTATAAAAAAAAATAACATGTATGGTGACGCTCATAGTATAATTTTATGCGGACATCCGTGTGCGACCAAGTAATATAATTAAAATAAAATAGTCACAATTGGCACAAACAATGTAAATGTAATGTAATGTAATGCGAATAATACATAGTGTTATCGTATTTTTAAAAATTTCGCCAAAATTCCTAGAATTTAATTAGAAATACGTATAGTTTTCAAAAATTCCCTAATAAGGTGGATAATGTATCTTTGAACCAGTTTTACGATTAAGTATAGCGTAGAGTAAGAGTAATTAAAGCAATATTTTTTTGATTGTTTTTCCTTTTAACATTTTATGCAATATTTTATTTGCTTTGTAATCTTTATATTTTATATTTTAAGAGAATTTTTCAATTCAATATTTCAATTTTATACCAAAAACATACACAGTGCGTAATGTGGAAAAGAGAAAAAATCACATAACAATGTATTCTTTGATTTATATTCCATCATATGAGAAATAAAATTTTATAGATTTTATATTTATATATATCGTTCCACTTATTTTATTTTCTCTCGCTATTCCCTCCAAAAGTCTAAATTTATAAAGGATGCATGGTGCATAAGCATAAATTTTTCTCCATGATACCTCAATTCATAAAAGCTTAGAAAACTATCCCCTCATATAAAAATTTGCTTCTTCTTTTTAAAGTGGCTTATAAAGGAATTCTCCTTTGAAAACGTTTAAAAATCCCCTTCTCCCATGCAATAAATTAACTTTTTCTTTCTTTAATTGTCGTCCAATAAATTAACATTCATCTGAAGAAAATTGTTTATTTCCATGGAGAGAAAGATTAAAAAAAAGGAATTCTTCAAGAATTATCTTTCAAGAGTAATAATGCTAAAAAAAATTACTATAACTTGGCCACCCATTACAAAGCCTGAATAGGAGGAGGCTTCAGAATCGACATCTCATGGTAAAATTTATAAAACTCCACCCTTTCTAGGACTGATTTATATTTACACCAAATTGATTTATTTCAATTGATTCATATTGATTTTTTTGATTTAATTTTATAAATTTTGTTTTTAATTTTTACATAAACTGCATATATTTTATAAATTTCCAATGGAGAGATTTTCTATAACAATCTTTTCTTTTCATTTCTTTAGAATGCAATTTTTTAGAATTGAAAAATTTTTTTAGAAGAACAAATTTATAAAATATTATAAAAAACATAAATAAATATTTATAAAAAACCAAAAAATGTGTATGTGTATGTATATATTGCTTTTATAAAAAATTATGCAAATTTTCCTTTTTAAATTTGTTTACAAAAAATTACAAAAATAATATTTTTAATAACTTTTTAAGGACAAAGATTGTTTGATAAAGTTGTAAAAGATTAAGAAAAAATTACAAAAAATTTCGAAAAAAGTGAAAAACAAAACTTCGTAAAAAACTAAAACATGATGTGTATATATATTTAAAAAAATTAATTTTTTTTATTAAAAATTATAAGAAAAATTTTTTAATGCCTTTTTAGGGGGAACATTTGCTTTCATTAAATTAAAAAAAAATGTAAAAATATTTATAAAAAACTATATATATATATATGTATATATTCACTGCATTTATAACAATTTTTTGCTAAAAACTTTTTTTTTGAAATTTGTTTATAAAAAATTGTTATAATTATAAAATTTAGTATATATGTATACATTTGTAAAAATTTTATATAACAAAATTTTTATAGAAAATTCCTAAAGCAAATTCTTTTTTTTTTTGAAAGTTTTAAAAAAAATATAAAAATTAAAAAAAAATATCAAAAAAAAATTCTTGAAAAAAACCAAAAAATGTGCGTATATATTGCATTTATAAAAAAAATTACACAAATTTTTTCTAAAAATTTCGTTTTTTGAAATTTTCTTAAATATTTTTTAATAGATTTTTAAGTATAGAGTTTTCCTTCCATCAGCGAAGAAATAACGGGTTTATTAAAAAAATTTGCAAAACGCACTCAAAATTTTTTATATAAACATTTAAAAGCCTTAAGGATACAGCTTTGTTTCATCTCAGTCCTGATCCATCCCTGATTTACCGAACTTGTTGAAGTTAGATAAATAAAGTGAAACTGTATGCAACTGTGATATCTTTGAGGAAAAGTTCATACAATTGAAATTCAAAACTTTGATAATTTGTTAGAGAGAGAGAGAGAGAGCGAGAGAGAGAGAAAAGAGTTGATCCTATAGTTAGTGCTAGAAAACTGTTAATAATCTCTTCTTGCTTTCATTATAGAACTTGAAGTCTGAAAAAATGGATGAAAATTTAAATGAAGAAATTAAAGATGACACCATGCAAACAAAAAGTCAGAAAGAGTCGAGTGCGGGAAGAGATGGTGAATCCGATGAAAAGGCAGACGAAGGAAAAAAACAAGAAGGAGAAGCAGAGAAGGAAGCAGAAGCGGAAAAAGAAAAAGGATCAGAAGGAGAAAAAAAAGAAATAGTAAAGAGTCGATTTAAGTATATGCCGAATGCTACGACTATTTCGATGGATATTCCGCATCTCTTTCCAAAGGTATATAAATTTCTTTTCAATGCGGTAAAAGATATCGAAATCGAGATAAATCGCGTTGGACCAAGTTTTAATTATCACCCGAGCGTCTATTATAATAAGACTTTCACATTTCACAGTCTATATCTAAATTATTTTGTAAGAAAACATTTGGCTACTAAACATGATGTGGAGCTTAGGGATCGTCGTGCAGAGATGGTGATCGAAGAACCCGATCGCTTTGAGACAGGTGCAAATCCTAAACTAAAAGCAGCTATCGAAAAACATTATAAAATATTTACTGATAGAAATACGAAAGCCATTGATATTCCCTATAGCATTAAAGTGGTTTCGCTTTCGCATGCAATATCTTTCCGCGAACGAGTGCCCGAAACTGAATTTGATACTTATTATGATAATCTGTTGGCCATCGTCAAGTATTTGGACAGCTTGGTCTACAATATGGTTGAAATTAATCCGAAAATCGATTGTGAATACTTTCGTGCCGAACCGAATATAATATTCGATGGTGAAGTAGTCTTTCAAATTAAAGTTTCCAAATTAAAATCACTGGATCGTAATCGTGAGGTGATATCTAGTAGGAGATTTGTCCAATTGCTTTTATATTCATTCGCTTATTACAAACTAACTGGCAAAAAAATTCTCAAGCTTGTGATTTATAATCCCCTCTTGAGTTATGAATACGTAATGGAATTGGATGATATTGATTATGAACTATTCGAAGTAGCCTTAGATAAAGATGTAACAGCGTTTCAAATAAAATATCCAATGCTATATGAAAGTGACGATTCAGACGAAAAAGGTTCAGATAATAAAGAAAAGGTGGATGAATAGAAAATTAATCACATCTGGGAGTCGAATATGTTTTGTACATAACGTCTGCAAAAAATTGAATACTTTCCTTGAGAACATCATGAGGGTCGTATTAATAACTAAGTGTGAGAATGTTTTTTCAAAGACTGGTTCAATTTCTGGTTAGCCTAAACAAAAATATATTTTTTGATTTACCTGCGTCCGTCTGTCTAACTGTTATAATTATTTTGGGCTTTTCTTATATAAATATATATATATATATATATGTATATCTGTATATATATATGTGACGATCATCTCTCTCTTTCTCCCATATAAAACGTATATATATATATATTCTTGATGAACGTACAATAATGATTTGTTGCGCCCATTTGTCGGCTATTGTTGGAATGCTTCTGTTAGTAAAAGTCGTTATTTCGATATATATATGCAGCATAATAGACGTAAGGACAAGCGGCAGAAAACATTGACTTTTTGGTCCATTTAAGTGATATTGAACTAGAACTTGGTATAAATATTTCCTACGGCCCTTTAAAACGTTGGAGGCAGTGGGCAGCGAAGAATCACTCTGTCGTGATTACACCCTTGCAATTGATTTACTGTCGTCAGATAAGATTTTTAACATCAGTTAGATTTTTCCTTAAGTTCATTTATTATCTGCAAAAATGAAAAAGTATATGTTACGTTTAATGATAGTAGGCATGTTATGTTTCCTCTTGAGTATTTCATCATTAAAAATGATCAATTCGCAATAAACTTTTCTGAAGTGTATTTATAAATACATTAGAAAATGCCACTCGAATGAAAGTGAATCGTGAATACGTTCGTGTTCCAAAAAATCTATAAAACATATATTCAAGGAAGATTCACTTCAATGTCTTATCTTAAGTTGACGATAACATTTTTTGCTTGCTTGCTATCCACGATCAGCAAGCCCTTGAACCCAATCTAAAAGATTGCATTTGATTGATGATGCTGACGATGTGTACACATGTAGAATTATATAATATGCGTACTTCTAGGGTTTGTGTATTGGGCCACGATTCTATGTTGGTTACAGATTCTCGGCCTGGTAGAATGATTTTAATAATAAATCCATACAATGATCAAGTAGGAACATTATAGTCGGGTAAGGCCGATCATTAGATATCGCAGATCACTTCGCCTAGTACAGTTATTCACTCGTTTTGCTAGTAATACATTAAAAATTATACATCAGTTTCTTATGAAAGCGTACGTTTTGCGAAAGTCCGCATGTTGAAGTGACGTGAGTCAAATTAAGCAAACTTCAGTTTCCGTCATAAAAAACTACAAATCAGACTTTGTCCGAATAAGGACTTGTTCTTCATAATAATCTCTATGTCTATTAGGATTATCTGGCTCGAATTCCCTACCGTTTTTGTTGTTTTTGCTACTATGGACCAATTTTCATCATAAAATATTGAATATTCAACCTTTTTCCAGAGAGCGTACAATTCACATAACAGATCTTATATGGAATGGGATCTAGAAAATAGACTTACGTGATTCAAATGTGTTGTACTTAACGTTTATCTTAAATAATTATGATGAACAAATGTTCATCATAAACCATCAATAATTGGCATATAATGGTTTATATTTTCTGAGAATAGTGAACGAAGGTATCAAAAAAATAGATTTACCTGGTCAAAATTCGCTAAAGTTGATCGCTTTTTCAACTTGTTATTATCAGCCAATTTTCACCTTGAAATATTGAAGATTAAATTATTTTTGCCATACACGAATTCAGTTTTCGTAGAAACGGTTCAAGAAATTGTCTACGTTGAATCAAATTTTTTAGAATCAGTTAAGAATTTTGAAATACTGTTACTCAGCAACTTTTGTGGAGAAATTTTCAAAATTGCAATTTTCTTCCATATAAGCGCTTTGACAGGGCAAGGCGTTATACATGGAGTGTTGGCAAAAGTGGACGGATCTGAACAAGGTTCAATAGTCCTTGTGTCAAATGTCAGTGTACCAAATTTCATCAAAATATCCCAAGAATTGTGACCTGTAGGTTAAACTCAAAAAACAAAAAGCACTGACGGAAACGTAACTTTAAATCAATTTAGAAAATAATTCTGAATCGATCGATACAATAAAATGTGCATCTATCTTAAGCCATTCTGGGCAGTACGTACGTCCTATCAAAATTAATACGCACCAAGCGGTATAGGGTAAAATACTTACTTTTTCTACATTTCCCTTTTTTCATTGACGCCTGCCTATCTGCGTAGACTTAATTTGAGGTAAACATACTTTCATGTATGCCCCGAGCTTTGCCAAAAACACCAATGGAACGTAAGGTACAAGATATGTCCTAAAATATTTCTGATTTGAGTAAGAAAAAATTTGTGATCAACTTAGTCTCCTTTAAGCATGATACATTCAATCCGAAAGCTCTCCTTAACACTTGCGTGCATTTTTTGTCATATTAACTTTTCGTTATACTGTAAGTAATTGCTTCACACTGTAAGTAATTGCTGCGGACATATGTTGCCTCACACGTCTACTCGTTGGCTCAATATGTAACAAATATGTTCTTTAAATATAATTATAGCCCCCGCTGTCTCTTTAAATTTAATTCAATGGTCGTATAGACTGATGCAGTTAAAAGCGGCGGCATTTTCGTCAATCAGTGGTTAGGGGTTTTGTTCATTTCGAAGATTTTCTAGACTAGGTAATGGCTGTACTTTTGCAGACTAAGCATTCACTATAGCTACGGCCAAAGAAAACTCGCTGGTAAACGCGATTCTTATCTACTCGACTGCTTAGGCGGATCAATGATAGCTCAATAGGCTATCTGTTTTCACACCACAACACTCCTATCAACTCATTCCAACGATTGCCAAACAATAAGTACGCATTAAAAATATCTGAAAGTTGCTTGAATGCCTATCAATATCTGCACGAACATATCCCCCAAGACAAACATTTTTTCATGTTTAGATTGGTAAATTTTCACACAACGGGCATTAATAATATTATAGTGAAATTTATTTATAGCATGCGAGCATGCAAACGGGTAATCGATTTTTGTAGCATATCAGATTCGCAGGCGGACGTAGGTAAATAAATTTAACTTTTAACATATATATATGTACACAAAGGGTGTCTCAAAATTCACGCAAAATTTGAATTTGGCGTCATTAGCAACAAAAAAAACAAAAAAGAGTTTTAGCAAAAATGGAGCATTGCTTGCGAGAGTAAAGCGTTTTGACGGTTGGGCAAAATATTTCAGAAATAATAGAAGTTTGACCATATGAGGTTGGTTAAGCTACTACTTATGCTCGATATCGCACTTTGAAAATACAGTTCCTTCTGCATTAAGCGGATGATTTTGATATGAGCAATATGTGGTTTCAACAAGACTTACGCTTCTAGTTATAAAACCCATGAAACAATTCATTTACCGCATGAGGCATTCCCTGGTCGTGTACTCTCTCGTTTCGGTGCTTAGAATTTTTGTAAAAAAAAATACGTTTATGCTAGCAAAGCTGGGGAGGCTATTTGTCCGATGTGCTATTCCGCGACTGCACCTATCCTATATACATTATGATTCAATCAAAAAATTATAATTGAAAAAAATCGATCTGCTTTCTATTTAATTCAAATATTGCGTATATTTTTCGACATTATATATACATATATATCCATAAATATCTATATATATATGAATATATACATATATATATATGTGAATATATATATATCCATATGTATCCATATATATATAACCTTCGAAGAAAGCATCTAAGGTAAATAAAATATATTTGAACCGGCTCCAGAAAAGACTGCAAAGTGATTAAAGTAATTTTTCCGCGTTTTCTTTCGTTGTTACATTTTGTGCAATATTTTAATTCGACTGCAAATTTTATATTTATTTTAAGAACATGTTTAAAGCTTTCAATCTTTATTAAACCAAAAACTAAATCTCGAAATATTTATTTTTACTATTATTATTATTACTACATTTATATTAAAATTTTTTTTTCTTTTGAATATAGGTCCAGTAAGATTTCATTTTTTTTTTTTGTTCTCTGAAATAATTTTTTTTTTATATTAATTAGAAAATCTTCTCTCTATATACCAAGAATTCAATTTGGAAATCTTGTAAAACATACAACATATAACTTGAGCTTGATCTTTTGCATTTATTGATGACAGGTTTCTATCATGAATTTCATAAAATTTTAAGAATATTATACGTAAAGCTTACATAAACATATATACATAGAGAATTAGAGACTAAAGATTTTATGAAAAAAATCGAATAAAAGATGAATTGACGAATGATCATCGTTCTTACTAACAATATCTTTCAAATTCGAACGATTCACCAAACACTTTCCGAAAATAAATTTGGAACTCTTAGATAATGTATTGGTTTTTTAAAATATATATTTTTTTTTTGTGTAAAAAAGTCTTTTTATATCCATCACCGAAAGATGAGGGGTATGTTCACTTTATTAAAACGTTTGTCGTTGACCAGAAGCAAGCTTCAGAGACACCATAAAGGTTATGCATTCCTGCTCAATGTCAAACTATGAATTCATTTGAGCATGTCTGTCCGTCCGTGTAATGTGCGTTCTAAACATTCCCTTGGCGGCACAAATGAATATCTCGACTTCAAACACAGAACGTTAGAAGTTCGTGCACGTAGGTTGATAGTGAATATGGGCCAAATTGGTCGAAGGACACGTCTACTTTACTGCACGTAAACTGAGAAGACTTTTGTGTTTTAGAAGATATAAAAAATGTTTTTATTTCTTATTACTCATAAAGTATAGCAGATAAATCTACAAACACTTGAACGTATATTCTATAGGCGATGCGGTAGTATGTGTACAAACACTCAACGTTATGGTATATCAAAATTAAAATTTCTTTCTCGATACCTTTACAATGCGTAGAATCAGGATTCAACAACTCAAAGAAAGTACATAAAATCTTGGCAAATTTGGAATGGATATAGGCTTGTCGGTCTCTTCGACAGTCCCTCTGTCAGCCTGTTTATGTGTATGTCTGCGCAACTGTGTAATATCTGTGGTAATGATTCTACCGCTATCGCCTATAGAATTTGGAAGTGACTTAAACTTTTTCAAGGACACGCCTACAACGCCCACATGTCAAAAATATTTACTTTGTAAATAGAAATAATCAGCAGCGTCTTTTCCATATTACAGAGCATGAAAATTTAATTCTTTTACTTTTAACAGTGATGGGTATAAAAAATTCGGTCACGACCGTATATAATTTTCTTACTTGTTTTTCTTTTCTTTAAGGAGAGTAAAGACGAAAATATTGTAATTCTATAAGACTTTGTTATCAAAAGCGAAAAATGCTTAAAAAAATCATTGCAATTTTATTAATTATCGTTACTAGGTATGCTTAAGAGACCTACGACAATAATTGAATTAAGAAAAAACTTGGAAAAAAAAACTAAGATTGGCTTACATTCGCAATAAAGTTTAATTTATTTTGATAAATTTATCCTAAGAGTGGAACTGATGTTAACTAAAAAAAAAAAATGTTTTAAAATTGTAGAAAAAAAAAATTGTTAACGTCCTCTGAAAAGAATTGAATTTTTTTTATGTGAATTATTTATTGTTTTAATTTTCCTATTTCTTTTTTGATAAATATTTTTGTAAATTGTTTTTATAAAGTCTGATTTTTATAAATTTAAAAAAAAATTTTTTTTCCAAAAATTTTTCTTTTATTAGAATATATGAATAAGATATCTTTATAACATAGTTAAAGTAATAAGTTTGTAAATTTTTACACCAAAATTCGAATACATTTTCAATATATTTTAAATAAATTTTTTGTTAAACCAAATATATGCCATTTTGATCGATAGACTTTTGCCATTTTTGCAGGAAAGCCATTGTACTTACACTCTAGAACTACTGCAATGTTTAGGTAAAAAACTGTGTGAACTGATTGATATTTATGGCGTTGTTTCGAGTACAGCTTTTCGCGCCATTCAGAGAGTTCGGCAGGGAATTAAAGAAATGGTGATCAGACGATTCTATAAGGGTCTATAAGGGTCTTTCAAAAGCCCTCCAAAATACCCGGATGAAGTTTTTATTAAAAAGCTCCTTCAAGATGAAAGTTAATGCTAATTTATTGTCAGATTCATTGCAAGATCATTTCGTTAAATTTCGTGTTTTCTTACATATTCTTAAGTTTTGCTTTCAATTAATCCAAAAAGTTTGATCCAACCATTTTATTCGCTCCATTTTATCAGTTGGAAGATTTTTGAATAAATAAAAAAACTCACTTATATATTATCTTATTGATTTTGAGAGTGCTGAGATATCCAAAAATGTACCTTATCCTCTAAAATATGTATAAGTAGCATAAATGTACAATAAGTATCATGCAACATATTTACCATGCAATATATTTCTCATGTAATACGTTTATCGAAATTCAAAATATATTTACGAAGCGGTAGCGCATATTTTTTAAGGGTCACGCCTTTGCTAAAAATGTCTTTGCTACAGATTTTTGATAAGCCATGAAAAATGCTAAAACCTATCAGAAAAACCTAATTTCAATACCCGTATCCCGCCAAATTCTCGCAAAACCTGCCCTCTCCATATACACAAGACACTAAATGCAAAAAGTTGCAACAATGTTGCTAATGAAATGTTTGATATTCTATATAGAGTGTTCTTGTTGTTGTTGCTAATGAAATTTTCGATTTCATATACATGATGTTTTTGGCTTTATTCAACATGTATGTTTATATGTATACTTAAGATTACATATTAGGGGTTGTTAGAAACTACGTATTTTGATCCGCTTTGATTATAGCCAATCATTGAGGCAAAAATTACCCGGCAGCCGAAAAGATAGACAGTACGCATGACGCGGCTTCAATTGGTAACTGACTAATGAAATTCAAATAATTGTGTGAGAAAAAAGGAAGTTGTCCTCTTTTCGCAACAATTGTTACGGATTACAGCAGCATTTTTATCAATGGGCCAATGCTTCACTGGAACAAGTGCAACATAATTTCTTATTTATATTTAGGTTATAACAAGCTAGAAAGGAATGAAAATACAGCGACAGAGAAAATAGTTTTTAAAATCATGTTATGTTCACTTTAGAAAAAATGTATGTATGTAACCGCATTCAAAAATTGAAAGGAGGAACAGTAAATAAAAAAGATATTCAGTGATATTTTAAGTTTGCCTTCTTATGATAGGTTCAAGTTTTGGTTTAGGCATTTTGCAACAGGCATTCGACAACAAGGGTGTTTCAACACCTTGATGTTAGTAGCCCATCTTAGTCACAAAATTGTGTGAAATATTTTTTGAAGCACTACGCGCCATATTTGCCCATGTGGTCTCATATAATTTCTGATAGCCAAAGTAATTCATTTATTTCTACTAATGGTGTCGTAGAAGGTGGGTTTCACAAAGTGAAACATGATATAATATCCAAAGTAGAATACGGCGTAGGCAGGATTAAATTCGTTAGATTTATTGATGCACTTAAATTAAAGGCAGTTAGCGAAACTAAGCAGATCTTATTTAATATTCCATCCTCTAATGTAAATATTTCAAAAAATGGAATCGAAAAAATGGAATGGAAAAGTATAGATCGGGATAACATCGATGTATGTAGCTCAGGATTCGTCCAGACATAGGATAGAAAGCAATTACTTTCTTCACGCAATAATAACTTTCTCTCTTTGAAGCGAAATACTTTTACGTCCCCGTTAACTACTCCTCGATCAGCGGAAAGTGCAAAGAGTTTTAATACCAATTTTTCATGTTTCGAGTTTAGTCCGAATCCGAACAACAGTTCTTTTAAATCAGTTATCAAAAGTTCAAGAGTAGCGCCAACTCTACCTCTTCTATTCTAGAAGTAGAGGGGTCTATACGACAAAACGGAAAGAATTTATTTCAAAATTATGGGTATTTTGGTAAAATAGTATCAATATGAGGCGAGACCATCGATTACATTGTAGGGAAACAAGAAATATTTTTTATATATTAAGTACGAGCAATAATTTCTGGGCAGGGGGAAAAATAGTACATAGGTCTGAAATATTTTCGTGGAAGCAGTAAATACTAACGCGTCCGGCCAAAAGGCATAAACTGAATTTTTATCTATATACATAATGAGAAAAAAAAAAAAGCAGGCAGTCAGGTGGCTGCTAACCAACAAGCCCACGTACAAGCGCATACGAACATATATATATGTTGCGTATAAATTTGGAAGCATCTGAGACTAAGCGTATAAAAAGTTACTCTGTATTTGTTTACAATTGAGAATAATTGAAAAAGTCGGTCTGTATTTGTCATAGCCTTGCCTATTGAATGTTCTGCGTAAATTTGTACGCGGATGTTGATTCATATTTAGAAAAATGGCGACAACTCAAGACCATACATTTAACTTTATAGGTAGATGCATGCACAAACGCGCAAACACACCCGCGCACAGTTATATTCAACACATTCTATTTTATTCTATTGCAAGCATGTGCCCATAAGGTGCAAACTTAAACATACATGTTAGATAGAGACAAAAACATTATGTATATGAAATCGAACATTTCATTAGCAACAAACACAAGAACATTGTATATAGAATAAGAAACATTTCATTAGCAACATTCTGCATTTAGTGTCTTGTGTATATGGGGTGGGCAAGTTTGGGGCGAATTTGGCGGTAACGGACCCGGGCAAGGGTAATGAAATTAAGTTTTTCTGATAGGTTTTAGCATTTTTCATGGCATTAAAAACCCAAGGTCGCTTAATGCCTCTGAAAATTGTTATAGCACAATTTTGACATTGCGTTCTTTCAGTGATTGTATTATAATTTTGCATGGGATTTAGTAGCAGTAACTTTGATTCGTTAGTTTTGTGTACGTAGTTGGAGGCTTAGCTTGTTTTATATCTGCATATTTGCTAATATTATTTGATTTTAATACTTATTATGCCCTTTTAGATATTTTTAGCGAAAACATGGACCTTAAAAATGTGGATTATCTTGATGGGCTATCTTCATTATAGTGGATTTTTCGTGCTTCTATTATTTAATTGTCTCTGCATATATCTTATTACTGTCCGGCGTTTATGGTCAAATGCGTGTTTGTTTTGTAGACGTATTGTTCAGCTTGAATTTTGTCAGACAACTAAATTCGTACAAACATACAATGATATGTAAATGCTTAAAACATAATATATTTCATACAACGTCACTGTTTAAAGTGTTTTCACTCGTCTAGGCAAAGCACTTTCTTCAGTTTCCAATTATTTCTTTATGTGTAAAGTTCCAGTAAACGAATCTAAAGCCCATATTCCATTCAATAAATTCCTTCAAAGAATTCTCTCACAACAGAATATTCGCCAACAGAAAATCAATAAATAGTTTCTCTTAAATCCGTGATAAATCTCGGAATCCCTTTTAATAATAAACTTACTTATAAAGAATGCGCTAAACATTCACGCTCTAAAGTTGTTAGATGTTGCGAATCCCTCTTTTTCCATTTTAGATCGCAAGTCGAAGGTAAATATAGAGATAAAATTTATTTACATCAAATATGAATTTCACGCATTTTAACTTTTGGTTGCCCTATCTAAAAAAATCGCTCTCAAGCTCACATAGAGTGTCTTCAACATGAGACTTCCAACATTCGATTCAGTCAACTCTCTTTAAACACTGCATTAATAATTTGGTTACCAAGCTTCGAACAAAGATCTATAGGATCAAATAGTTCGATCTTAGCTCTATATGTTTTATATAACTCTCTTCTATCTAAGTAAGATGTCAACTTTCTACCGTAGCTTATCGTTTTTCAATCAATAACTTTCTTTATTTCCTGAAGCTTAAATCTTGATAAGTCGTAAGACTCCTATTAATATCTCGTATTGTTTTTATTATTTTTCTCTTCTAATAAACGTAACTTATTGTTGGAATATCTTAAGATAATATCTCATGTTTTGTCAACTCTTTCTATTAACCGATATAGTAAAATTTGGTAAAGTAAGTAAACATTAAATAAAAAAGAAAAAAGTGTGCAACCATTCATTGACTTTTGATGTCTGAATCAATTATTTTAATATATGATGTGTGTATCTCCTCAGTGGTAACTTAAAATTCGATATTCGGGACAATTTCGTTTATTGTGTGTGTGTCAATGATTTGAAAACCTTTTGCCATAATACAAAGATTCTTCACCTATACGCTGATGATGTCGGAATATATTTTTCAAGGCCGCTGGGTCTTTTTAAGCACCTTGTCGAACGTATAAATGATGATCTACTCAATATTGTCCGTAGGTTTGATAAAAACGATTTGCGACTAAATTCAACTAAAAGCAAAACTATTAGTATATCGAAGGGTGCCTGGAGGGTGACCTGAGCGTTACTTCGCCATCTAAGAGTAGTGACGGCGAATGCTGAAGTTGAATTTGTCAGTGTTGTTATCAATCTTGGTTTCAAGATGAATTCTAGATTAAGTTGAATTACATAAGTGTGTGATTTTAAGAAAGCTATGGCTGTCATCGTACTGTACACTTGGTGAAACTAAACTGAAACTGGTTAAATGCTATATAATCCATCTCGTATCTTGCAGTGCTGACGTGTATGACAGTCTTTAATATATCTGAAAAAATTGTCTACGGCTTGTCATAAATAAGTGTACTTGTATCTCAACTCTCACTGAGAATTCTGGGTTTAAATGTAAATGATTTATAGACAAGAGTCTAAGCGTCTCTGACAAGTTGATGTTTGTTAGATCTAAAAGAACTACAAACACAGATACTACTCTACATCGTCGAAACCGTTTTTATTAATGTTATAAACTTACGGAATAGTCAGTCTATCGAGTTTCTTGTTTCAAGCGGAAGATAACTATGCTTTTTGCTTCCAAGCTTGATTGGGATTTTTCTTTTCTGGTTTGCATTTATTACTTAGTCAACTGTATACCCGTACTTTAAACTTCAAGCTAAGGAGTATTTTTAACTAGTGACATTGTTCAAGTAACTTCCTAGTGTATCACTTAATCATGTTACTTGACTGAACTGTAAGCGACTTATAATCTTATTAGATCACTCGTTTATTGTGCTAAACATATATATTATAAGTATATCATATATATAACATTTGGATGTAATCTTTATTAGCACAAGTGTAATTGAAGACATACAAAGTAAAAGAACACAAAGACAAATTATTTTATAGAATCTAATCACGCTTTGATGAATTATTTTTTTTCTCAGTAGAATCATGGATGCGATCCCATACATTTTATTTCAGTGGCAATTGCTAAAAGCACTTTTGGAACACATATATCTTGGAGCTTCAGTGCTGAGCAAAATGAATTTTTTTCGTGATTGGTGTGGGGCCGTAGCTATGATGAGTGTTCGGTAGATAAATTCATGACATTTACCGATCGGGCACGAATTTCTCTCTCTTCTCTTCGCAACTTCTTTAATGTAATCTTTCGTTACACGTATAGGACGCATCCCGTGAAAGAGTAACGTAAATAACTTTATGCCCAGGCATTAGCAATGACTTCACATATTAATTACTTGCCTTGAAGCTTTGTCTCTTGTATGTGAAAGAAAGTCTAGAAGTAAAAAAAAAGCAGTTTAGTACAAAAGCTTGGGCTTCCATCCACAGTGAAGGTAAGGTTCAGGTTCAATGACAGAGAACGACGTACCTTTCTGTTTTCAGCAGTTTCGATCACCTTGCTCACGATGTTTGTAGCGAAGAGTGATTTGAAATAGAAACAATTTTTTACTTTTGCTCTTTCATACGTATTTAATAAAAAACTTGTAAACATCTTATCGATGTACATCGGCCGAGCATAATAATATGTAGTTACCCTCTTTCGAAACAAAAACTAGTTGTCGTCGTCAAAGTAGCTGGACCTTGGTAGCGGATAGGTTAAAATAAATTTATTTCTGGCAATGATTACTGACGTCAAACATTTCCTTATTTTAAACTTTCAACTGCTCTTAAAACAATTATCTTAAACACTAAATTGCACATTAGAGAAAATAATTTTCCGCTTTCTTCATTTAGTCCAAATTAATATCACCGCTAATCAGTGCCGCTGCGCCACCAAATGATTCAACTTCAATTGCATCGACTGTTGTCCATTCATTGTTATGGATGTTATAGCGTTCTACGGTCTTAATATGCTCCACACGTGATCCCACATTCAAGCCGCCACCAAACACGTATATGTCGTCTGCTATGACAGCAGCGGAATAGTAAAACCTTTGGGAGAGCATAGAAAGCATCGAATCCCATTTATTTGATCGTATGTCAAGGCGCGCGCACTTCTTCCCAATAAAAAACAACGATCGATCGTAAGAGAACAGTTCAAAACCATTTAGTGGACGTCCTGGGATTTCATTCAGTTTATACCATCGACCCTCCCTGGGATCGAAACGGATACACGATGTGACGCCATCCGTTCCACGACCCAAACTATAAATGCTATTTTCCACTACAGTTGCGCGACACCACCACTCGTATGCAACAGGTGTATTTGGGCACGCGTACCACTTGCCCGTTGAAGCATTGTAACTTTCAACGCTTGAGAGGTGTGCACCGCCAATGGCATAAATAAGACTATTATGAGCACAGATCCCAAAGTAAACTCGACCTCTGTTCATAGGTTCAATGTGAATCCATTTCCTATTGACCTGATCATAATACTCCGCACTTTCCAGAACATCTTCGTCATATCCTCCCACCGAATACACAACATCGTTTAAAGAAATTACAGAATTTCCATTTCTTCTATCTACCATATCTGTGATGGAACATATTTTGCTGCTGCTTACATTAAATACTCTGCACTTACGTTGTGGCCAACCAGTCTTTATATCTTCACCGCCACTGAATAGTATGTGAAACCTTGCATTTCGATTTTTAGGTATATTTTTTCTGGTTTGAGATGATCGTTGGCTCGTTGATGTTAAGTGATAAGTGCAAAGTTGAGGTAAAAATTGGTTACCATGCGAATCGTTCTTAAGCAAAGTTTCATTAATGACATGGTCTCTTAGAAATTCATTTCGAATAAAAGGTAGCCTCATATGGCTCATTAACTCGGCGAGATAACTTTTTCGCTTCTCCAGATCGTGCTTAACCCACTTCATTATGGCCTTGAAAGCATTATCTTCAAACGCCACTGCAAGTCCGTCGTCTTTTACTAATTCTTCAATCTGAAAATATTTTCAAATATCAAGGGTAAAGTTTGTACGAAAGTGTTTGAATTTTTCATATTGTATGGGATGCAAATGCATGAAGAGAACTCGAACTAAACATGGATATGAGATTCTAACTGACGTTCCAGGCAATAAATAAAAAATTCTTAAATTTCAGATACTGAGTATCAGAAATTGAAAAAACTTAATTTAACTTTGATAAAGAAGTTATGAATTCACTCCTGAACGATTCGGTGTCAAGTCTTCCGTTGCATATGAGAGAAAAGTGTGGGGTGATGGTTGCTATGCTGATGTGAGACTTTGAAAAGTCCTTTGAGGAAGAGATTTTCAGAGACATGTCCTCTATCGAGACCTATGTAGGTTTGTCTCCAACGAATATATGAATCATAAAAGGCGGACTGTGCTGAACCAACATTAAAATGTGTATCTTGAAGTCTTGGATGGATACAGGCAAAGTTAAATGACTGAAAATATTGACCGAGGTTGGATGTGGAGAAGCCGACTTGAAAGTCGGTATATAATCAATAGAAAATGGTCCGTTGCATTCAACCATGGCCCGCAGCTAACCCATCGCAATGGTTCCCCAATCATTATACCAAGAACGTTTGTTAATATCCTTTTGATATGAACACAAATATTTGTAAAGCAGCCTTTGCTCTTGTCTTTGACTTTTGCTATGACAATGACCTAACACACTGTAGCTTATCCTTCAGTCGTCTACCCACCTCTTCAAACGATAGTCGTAACAACTCTTCCTTATGGATTAATTTGTCAAAGTGTTTTAATATGTAGTTGTGGCTGCATTCGTAGAGCTCCTCGAAGGGTGGCTTATCTGAAAGACAATAAACATTTATGTGCTTTGCACGCTTGCAAAGATTTAAGAACTCACCCACAAGTCTCCGCATCTGAAAGCAATTCGTTAGAGTCAGTTTGCTTTTAAAAAATTCCACACACTTTCTCTTTATCCATTCGATCTGAAAATAATCACCTGTTAAAAAAACGAACTGAACGTTTTCCTCAGTTAGTGTCATCTCGCCACTGTAGATGTAATCAATAATAGTTTTTACAGCGGTTGCGTCATTATCTTCAAGTTTCATTGAACCCATTGCTTTTTCTTTCGTATTATCTGCAAAAATGTTGTTGGAAAGTTTTTAAAGCTTTGGAATAAACCGTTGTTCGATAACTATATAGAATCACATACTCCTGAACATTGCCGCGAAATAGGGAGAAGCAACGGCCAGGACGACTCTGTGGACATACAAGGTTTCGCCACCTATCTCCAAAGAAAAGTCGCAATTCTGTAACATCAGAGATCGTTGCATGCTATAATCCATTAATCCATTAATTATAGGCTGCATGGCTTGTCACTTACCTCTTGATCGATTCGCATTTTATTTAACTTATGAAGGAAAGCATTCCCGTAATCGAAATTCGTACATTTTTCTTCAACGAATTGTTCGGCCGCATTTGCACTTTCGGCGATCATCTTGTTGGAAATTCTAAATTGAAAAGACATTAATTTCATAGACTCGAAATGAAGAAAGCTGCCCTAGCAATCCTAAGGAAGAGCTTGCATCTGTCTCTCAGTCTAGTATCAAGGAAAGAAATTTGCTTGCATGTCGTCTTTGGATATATTGGTCGAATAGGATCAAAGTTCTATTACTTTTTATTCGCATCTGTAACTTACTTTTATTGCTTCTCTTCACGAGGTTTAAGATTTAGTTCTAGATATGTCTTGCAATCAATATGCAAGTCTTATCTAATAAAGGGCCACGAAGGGTTTTTTTATGCCAATGAAACGCATTTTGCTAGCACCACTTCTGCAACAAAATCTCGAACTTAACAGAAAAAGTAAAAACCTAAGCCTAGAACCTATTCAGAGAAGTTCAGCTTCAGGCAGATTGGATTACGTTCAGTAAAATGAGAAAAGAATTCAAGCAACTTCCGCTGTAGTTCACCCTTTGTCTTAACTTAAACTGAAATTCTATTTCCAGAGAATAAATAAAAAGGAATTGTGTTAACCCTTGACAGCTCGTTTAAACAATGAGTTTTATTAAAAGCATGCGATGTATTGTTTGAATTTGTGAAGAAAAAGATTGGATTACGGGTGAAACCAATCCGATGTCAGTTAAGCGAACAAGGCTTTGCTTAGTGAGCAAAAACCATTTGAATGATTTACGAGGAAAAGGAGATGACTTACGGATAGAATTTCAATTCCAGATCACTGCACTATCAGAAAGTATCAGGAGTAAATTGCAAAGAGTGTCTAAATCAAAGGACATCAACTCCGGTACAGTCCCGAGTTTAGTTAATAGAAAGTATTCTGAAATGAACTGATATTTTGAGTACTGGTTTAAATACCGACACACATCTCGGGACGTTACGATGTTACTACTACGATATGTGTGACAGGATTACCGAAAATGAAGAAACGGATGAATGACAGATGACGTATGAAAAATGCTCATTGCGGGCAATCAAAGTTGACATAAAACCAAATTATTTTTGTACTTGCATCAGATTGGTCTTCACTTACTTACTGTAGGTGGAGTTAATGCTGCAGCCAATTAAAATAATTTAAATGTATTTCGATTTAAAATTTGATTCTTAGACTGAATGATAAATAAATGTTTAGCTTGCTTCTCTTCGCTTATGTTAATTGTAAGTTCCAATCCGTACTCGTCGAAGTAAAGGTTCCTACTGAATATGTTACGAAAATATTCTTCACTTTATTCGTTTATGTTATATTTTGTAAGTGTAGTAGAATTGCGCTTCAACATAATAAAATTGAAGAGAATTTCTTTTTTCTCTGCCATGAATTTGAGGATTTTCCGATTTTGCATAAAATTTCGCACTAATCCACTGCAAAGTGTGCTGAGAACCTTTCTTTTATGATGCGTTTCGATGGAAATTTTGTAAAAATATTTTCCTTTTTTTCTGATGAGACTTGTGTTACATGGAAATACATTTCGTTACGCTTCAGCTGAGGGTATTCAGTGTTTATCCTTTCTACCTGTTTCTTGCTGCCTTGTAAAGTTGTTATTAATATTGCGGTCATAAATGCGCTCAGACTCCGTTACTAAAATGACGAAATGTCTATCAGACTAATGTATATTAAAAATGAGAGGTCGCCGTTTTTTTTTTTTTCTTTTTCATGATTTGTGCGTGGGTCAAAGTGATCAGACAGACAGCGGGACAGGCAAGCTCGCATATTGAATCGATCGGTATAATAACAATTGGGTCTACGCATAGTCCATGCACAAATACTTAATACACAAGTGGTGTAGGGTATGGTAGGTTTATTTTTTCTAGCTGGCTCTTGTTCCACGCACACATACAAACATCTGGATATTACTATATCCTTGTGTTGCGTAATTCTGGAAAGGGTGTGAAGTGATCGTAACATATGGACGTTTGATTTGTCGAGGCTGACGAAAATGCTTTGAGAATAAAAGAACTTTTATAGTCCATTACAGCGGAAAGCTGATGTACTTGCTTAAGCAACACTCAAAGGAGTGTATTTGTCAAAGTGTATTCACAGTTGCATTACAATTTGTATGTATTAGTTTGAGATGTTGAGTATTAAAAGCCGTTCTTAGAGTTTCTTTATTTATTAAGAATTCGATCCACCGTCCCAAACTAGGGACGGTAATGATGACATCGGGTTTATGTGGTCCAACAAAAAGTGCTGTCATAGAATGTCTTTCTGACGTTAGTTTATTTTCAGCAAATGAACGAAAGTAATGACCACTCATTGGTCTCATTAATCATTTTTTCCTTCTCTTGATCATGGGAATGTGTTTCTGTATCGTCGTAAGCTTATGTCTACAAACGAACATAAGCAAACAGGCTTAGAGTCCAAGCAATGGTCGAAGGTACTTTCTTTTGCTAAATATTGAAAGGAAAGTGAAGGACAAATTTAGTCTAATCCCATCCATCTGTGAATGGTATAAACATTATGTTTGTACTTTCCACGCATGAAACGCATGCGTACAACACACGAATACACAGTTGCTTACAAGTCCATTCGTTCTTTTATTTAGCAGTGTCCTTAAGCAAAAAATACAATCCGTTGAATTTAGTCAACACAGCATTTACACTAAAACTCTGTTGAAATCTTGCAGCTCTCGCTCAACAACAAATCTTTTCTTTGGTTGTTTCATGTCTAACAACAAGTGAGGTCAAACAGGCAAAAGAGCAGATTGTGCGCCTTAGCTGCTTTAACACGAAATTCAAAGTGAGTTCAATTATCTTATTATTCTCTCGTTGATGACGACAAGAATATTATATGAATGAAAGGTACACACACGGAACACACATATATCCGATGACGGGGTGTTTAACATTAGAGAATACATTATACACTGCGTGTGTTGGAAAGTGTGGGATATTTTCACGGTTGTTTGTTGTCTTTAACTCCTCCTATTATATATTAAACAATCATATATATGTATATAATATATATAAACATAAATATATTTCTTTTATTTTTATATTTTAAAAATTGTTGCTTTTCTCGTTCGGAAAGAATTATTTATTACCCTTGCCAGAGTATGCCTCAAGGCCGTTTTCAGGTGTTCTTAATGACTTTATTGTTAGTCTATTGGGACGGTTAAGGAGAAGAATTACGTCCAATCTAAACCACTGTGGACGGTTATGGATTCCTGCTATGTTTCGGTGATATTATTCCCGATTGCAAGGATAACATGAACAACCCTCCGCAGGAAAATCTTAACTAATAATTAGGTCCGTGTAACAGACATCTGATCAGAATCATATCATAGTTTATTAGTTTTCCTGAACATGATGAACTGGGTGTGTGTGTGTGTGTGTGTGTCTTTCTTAAACAATTCAAATTGGAAAAGTTAAACTTTCGATTTACTCCACCATTACGCATAGTATGTAAATATATCGACAAAGTTCGCAAATTTCTTCAACCAAGGTATCTGATACCCTTTAAATGACATTTTGAGGCGAACTTTATCTGTTCAATCATCTTTGTCTTGGGAATCATATGTTAACTTGTTCTTCGCATTATCGTATTTTAAATAACTTTTTAGAATCGCTTATATTAGTCGGTTGCATGTATTTTGATAGGTGACTTTCCCGGTAAAAATGATGAAGAAATGGGACATACCAGTGTACATAATGATTAAATTCGATGATTTGCATAAAATAAGTCTTTTCCATTCGGTATTATTCGGACTTATTCAGCATAGGCCGACCCTAATCATGGAGCGCTCAAAATTGCACTTTCGACTATCATTGCTTCTCTTGTTTAATTTGATGCAACCTGCTGCCGAAGACCACTAGACAATCTCAGAAGTTTATGGTGATGATGCTAGTTCATCATATCCCAATTATCGGCTTTGGTTTCCACGTTAAAAAAGTGATGATTTTGATGTTAATGACAAGAAAGTGCTCGAGCCATGAATTGCAAGAGTTATTGGCCGAAAATTCAGCTCAAATTCTCGAAGAACATTCGAACAGCTTAGCTGTTGATGGGTCAACTCTTTCCACACGCTTACATGTGATGGAGAGGGAAAATGGCTACTACATGAATTGACTGAAAATGGCATTTTGTCCACTTGTTGCAAGATTTGTCAAGGGTACGCTATTGCAGTTCGTGTGGGCAGTTCTGCCACAGCCAGCGTATTCACTAGTTATGGCGTCTTCTGAATATCGCATGTTCACATCGATGCACCGTGGCATAGCTGGGTTGCAGAAGTGCGAAAATGGGTCGGTAGGTGGATCGCTGCCAAATCAATATAAGGTCTTTCGACACCATATCGCCGTGTTGCCAGAAATATGATAAAATGTTGTAGAAAATGACGGGAACTATTTTGATTAATTTGCAATTTTTCTCGACAAATGCCTTTTTCTAGCGAAAAGATGGCCAAAATTAACGCAAACGACTAATAGTTACGGAACGAGTAGAATTCGAACTGAGTAGTTTTCTCCTTCCTCATAAGTGATGCATTTTTGAGGCAGCCTTTCCAAATTCAACTCTTCACACCCTACCATGAAATGTCATTAAAAGTATTCCTTGTGATCTCCGCACTCATTGACGCTTATCCGAGTCTCGCATCTATAGAAATACAAATTTTTAACTTCTTATCTAATAAGCCGGTAAAGAGTACGACAGGCCTAAGCCTTATCTGGCCTTAGATTCACAGTGCCTTTGCTAATTATAATCGATTATCACCGGCTTCCCCTTGCACCCTACACTAAGGATTTATCTCTTCTGTTCGGCTTCATTTGTGAAAAATTACTATAGTTCCAGTTCAAGCCACCCGGCATCGAATGTACAAGCAGCCAACCGTCGCCGTTTTTTTGGGGAGACAATTAATTATCGACGACAAGCTAATCATGTACCATTGTCGCCAATTTTCTAATACTTGCTCTCAAACTTTCCTTTACAATGCGAGACTTTCCTTTAATTGAGAGAGAGGTGTAAAAACTGAGAGCCAAATTGATGTCTGGTTGTTTTGTATAAGCAAACTGCGTATGGTGCACAATACAAGCATACAAAATGGAATTAAGAGCAGGTTGTGTAGAATTTTTGTTAGGTTATAAAATAATAAATGAATTTGAAGGTAGGAATGATTATGATCGATTCAAAAGAAATATAAAAAGTATTTTCAATCGATAAAATAAAATTTATTTAACTTTTACGTAAATTTTTGTGCGCGTTACAACTATAAAAATTATTTATATTTTTAAAATTCTTATAATATTTATAAGTTCCGTGCCAGCAATCGTCTAATTTCCTCATCCATAGCCCTCAGCTGGGGTTTCGCCACACAAACATCTACACCGTCATCTTCGTAGGTCACTTGGAGTGCTGGAGTATTCAACTAATGTCCTTCGATTTTGTAGTGGACGCAAATGCTGTGCACCGCCGCACGAATGATTGCGACTCTTCCCAGCATCTTTGGATTCTGAAGACAAGTGGTTAAAAACTGTAAATAGTTTTTTCATGTACTAAATACTGTAATACCAACCTTTGTATATACCAACGCATCATTCAAAAATGTTGCTCTCCTTTCAATGGATTTCGTTGTATTTTTTTTAGGGGATATGCCGAATTGCGGCTTGGTGTCATTACCCAAGACTCTGGAACGTATTCATTACCACTTGAAGAAAACTTAGAAGAATGATTTTCATTGTCTGGCAGTCATCTAGAAAGAAATGTCAATATTTATGTGAACAAAATGAAGTTGCTGATGGACATATATACGGATTACTTACAACCGTTCCGTTTGGTCTGTGTTTTCCTTTCCGATTAACGAAAATTGCTTTCCTTTTTCGCTGGCTTTGAAAGGCATATATGCGATCGCATGTAGTTTTTGTTGTGTCAAGTATAGCCTGCTTGTATTTTCTCTGTATAGTATTTACGGATAAAATTGGCACAAAATTCAACTGCTTTTTATCCGTATCTGTAACGTACTTTTATTGTGTCGTCGCACGAGATTTGAGATTTAATTTTACACGCATAGTTACTAAGGCGATTAAAACGAAGGGGCAAGGTTTAACTTGGATATTAGTTGTATTTTTTGGTTACAGTATTATTTACCTACATTTGCGTATAAATACTTTGTATTTATTCTATTTTATACGAATTTATTTTATACGTACTTTTACCTTTGTTTTTTAATTTTTGGTGGGGGGGAAAGAATAAATAAATCGTAATTATCGTATCGTATCGTAGCTTCCAGATTATAAATGTCAATACGCTTTTTTAACTTTTATTTAAATATGTCAAGAAGTAGCGATCAACTGTTTTTGCGAGTTTCTGAAAATATAAACAAGTAAAGACCTGTATTTGCAAGGATAAACACGCACGGCACTAGCTTTACAATACAAATACCGGTAGCCGGTACCAGCTTCACAACACAAATACACATACAAAACTTTATGAAAAAACAAAATGAAAGCTTCCTCTTGCTATAATATCGTATAAAATATTTCTCTTATCCATTTGTATCGTAAGTATCGTAAACAAGACTTACGTGTAGAAATGGAAATGTTGCCAGCAGCAAAATGAATAAGGAGCTTGGTTTGTGTCCAAAATACTAAAAGTATACATGTTAAAAATACATGAACATTAAAAAATCAAATTTCACATATCTATACATACGTGTGTATACACGTTATTTTCAAGCCATTCCAGCCAAATGAGAAAATGATAAAAAATTACACAAGTAAATGCAAAAAGCACTTAATGGTTTTTTTAACGTAAATTGCATATATGTAAAAAATATTTTGCTTTATTTCGGGAATTTGATTATGCCAAGAGATTTAAAGGTCTTGATGATTATTGTAATGCCTGAACCAAGCTTTATCCATATGACGGAGTATAAGCAATCTGATACTGGCGATTCGAATGTAGATGGTTCTTAAGGCATTTGATGCCTTCCTTCGGCAACATATATTCTAATGAGTTGATTTAATTTAAAATATATAATACTTTGGCTGTTTACATTAATAAATGTGAAGATATCGATAAATTCAATGTTGGGAAGAAACATTCTTCAGTTTGACTTGACCGAGTAGGGATGTATGGGTAGCGGGACTGTTTCACTACTTTATTATAAAGTCGTGTAATATTATAAGAAACTATAACGCGTGAGAGGAATTTTGTTGAAACGGAAATTCATCAAACTCTATACATTGACTAAGCAAAACGTGACCAATTGTTAGTGAAACCCTTAAAAGAACATGTTGACGGAAATGAATTGCATAAAACGCTACGTGGATGGGCTCATTATCTTGCTCAAGATAAGTTCCAAGTGAAGCAACAATACACGCACACTTTTGTTTATTATATATATATATATATATATATATATATGGTGGCAATTCTATTGAATTGAAAGCGATGATCAAATTTATAATGTAATCGTCTATCCATCTGCCCAACTGTACAAACATTGCCCACAAATTTACAAAAGAATTTGAAAGGGGCGGAAACCGAAAGCGGCTAAAACATGACGAAAGCTAAGAATACTCTTATATTCTACAAAAATATGAAAATTGATGATGATGATGGGTATAAAAGATAAAAATAATTTTTGGGTATCAAAGGTTTGGATGTTGACTGTTTTGGGAAGAAATATGAAAAATTTACGCAAGGAAACATTATTATACTTGTTCGAGGACGTCATTGCAGTGCCCATCGCATTAGATTACATTCGTAAGCCGTAAGTCAAAAAATTGGTTCAGTCATTGATTAAGTCAGAATATGGATGCCCTAGTCAAAAATGGATTCATAAATCAAAAATGGATTCATCAGTCAAAAAATGGGTACAATAGTGAAAAATGGATTCAGAAGTCAGAAAATGGATACGCTAGTCATAAATGGATTCATAAGTCAAGAAATGGGTAGACCCATCATAAATAGTTTATAAGTCAAGAAATGAGTACACCCGTCAAAAATGGATTCACAAGTCAAGAAATGAATACACCTATCAAAAATGTATAAGTCAAGAAATGGGTACACACGCACTTCAGTCAAGAAATGAGTACACCCGTCAAAAATGGATTCAGGAGACAAGAAATGAGTACACTCGTGAAAACTGGATTTATTAGTCAAGAACTGGCTACGCAACCCAATAAGGCTCCATAAAAGATTCACACGGTAAATTTTGAAAGTCATCTATCCAAGGGTTTTGAATGGATAGATAGTTTTTGAATCTATTTCTGGCTTAGGAATACATTTTTGATTTCTGAATCCATTTCCTGGCTCTCTGCGTGGATATGCACGTTTACTCATTAATGAAATGGAAAATTTGGTTGTGAAACCTTCGTAGGCCTTACAGTCAAAGTGTTGGCTGCAAATTTTCGCTTGCTTATGAAGCATTGGAGAGCGGCAAAGTGAAGTCTTTCTGCTTTTGTTCGCAAAGAACTGAATTTGAGGCTGATAATGCTCTGAAATGGCGATTTAAGTAAAAACAAGTAAGGACATTATAATCGGGCAACGCTGATCATTAAATACCCTCACTAAAGCAGTTCGCCTAATAGAATTATTCTCTAGTTTTGAAATTTTCACTCAAAGCAGTTCTTGTCATGAAAGACTGCTTATCGGAGGATGCCCGAAACATCACATGACATGATCCAAATTTAGCAAACTTAAGAGTAAACTCTCCAAAAACTTTATTATTTTTCAGTTTCCATAATAAAGGGCTTGCTTTTCATGACACATCCTATATGTATTGGAATCTAGAAAATTGACCTTCCTGATCCAAATTCCCCACCATTCATTTTCTTTTGCATAATCGCTGCTACAGACCAACTCTCACAACAAATTTTAAAAAGTTAAACCGTTTTCTGAATGACTTTTTAATCATGAGTAATCTTGTATGAAGTGGGCTCCAAGAAATAGACTCCTTTAGTTCAAATTTGGTGTATTTAATTTTTATATCAAATTACTATCACGAATAAATTTTCATCATAAAAAATTAAAAATTAGGCGTTTTCGATAAGTAGGGGTTTGTATGGCTTAAGAATCCTATGTGGTCCAAGTCCGATAAAGTTGATTTATTTGTCAATTTATTATTAGGCATTAATTTCCACCATGAAGTATTGGAAATTAGATCTTTTTATCGTGGCAAGATTCAAGGTTCGTAGGAAAGGTTATGCGATAGCGGGTTCAAAAATTTTCCCCAACTTGGACGACATTTTTTGTAGCAATTTCGAATGTCGAAATATTTTTACTGAGCGCGCTTTGTCGGGAAATTTTGAAAATTGTAATATTTTATGTGGCGAGTGATCGATAAAATGGACCGATCCAAACCATTTTCAATAGTATTCGTCCTTGGGTCAAAGCACATAACTGTGCTAAATTTCATCTAAATATTTAAAAAATTGCGATCTGTAACTTGGACACGAAATGATACGGACAGACAGACAGATGAACAGATAAGAATTGTTTTCTGAATAAATCGGTACAACAAAAAGGGGGATCTATCTCAAGCCCTTCTGGGCACAAGGGTTACAAACGTTCACACAAATTTAGTATAGCCCCCAACACAAGGAGAGTATGATATAATAAATTCCGATTGTTCACCAGACACGCCCATAGAAAGATGCATATGTATATTTTTCTTATCCATATAAATTATGCTTTACGTGTCTACAACTGCGTGTTATTGTTTCATTTGATTATTAAGCCTAAAGTTGTTGCTTAAGCGTATCAAGTTGAGAAAGCACTGAAAAGAAGGTTTTCATATCTAAATTCTTTTACACATATCCCTTATAACACGTTCCCCCTATTTACTATATGGACTTTAAATTAAATTTTCTTTTAAAAAATATATATAAACATTTTTTTGTTTTAAACTTAACACGAATTTGTATTAAAATATGTTTTAAATGTTACGAAGCGTTGCGAATACAACATATAAACTGATTATATTTGCATAAATATGTATACGTATGCATATAAATATATAACACATGAGATTGTATGTGTGTGCATGTGTTGATGATGTGTAGGCTAAAAGTTGGCTGAAAAGTGCAACACAAAAGCATCAATATTTAAAATCACGCAACAAACGACAATGACCACAGTGTGAGTACTGTTAACCGCAAGCAGCCGCACATAAATATATATATGTATGTATGTTTATACATGCATATAAATGAATACACATATATGAAGTTATATTTACATATATGTATATGAATACAAAATTTATATATACATATTTATTTATATATATATATATATATATATATATAAGCGTGCGTATGTATTCGGGCATTAGTTTGGGTAAGTTTGCATCCATATAAGCAGACAGCAAATGCATTCCTGGTAACGTAGGGCTTTACATAAGCAATGCAAGTGTTTATGCATATATGCGCTCACATGCACAAACACACACACACACACACACACACACACACACACACCCACAAGTAAAAACAAATATGTATACATAGATGCTTATATATACATATATATATATATATATATATATGTAATGATTTATATACATCTGCATATATCATTAGTGCGCACATAGATGTATATACTCTGATTTATGTGTTTGTGTTTGTGTGCGAGTGTGTGTGTGTGTGTGTGTGCGTGTGTATCAATATTTTTTTATTATAAAAAAGTGTAAAATCTAAATAGATGAAATTTACGCATACATGTGCATTTGGGTAAATTGTAGGGGGTAAGTAAAAGAAAATTATAATAATTTTCCTGCATTTCCATTAATTCTACGTTTATGCGCTTACTCTTCCGACTCCAGTAACTAACTAAAGCTTTTTCCTTCTTTTTGTTTTTTTGCTCTTTTTTCTTTTTTCTGTTTTTTTTTTTTTTGATTCCTATATTAACTGCACAGCAAATTTGCCGTTGTTGCCGTTGTTATGTAGTTGTGTATCTATAAGTAAAAGTGCGTAAATTAAAGTGTATGCGTATGCATATACATACATTCCATTCCATTCGTACCGATTATATCTATCTATTCATGCGTATGTATTGAAAACGCTTATATTATATGCAGATCTCCAACCGCATATATGAATTTATATATATATTTATATATATGAATATATAAATGAACAGTGATTATTTGTGTATGTATATGTGTGTTATTGCAAATAAATTAATTTATATATACGTATATATACGTATGCTACATACATATGCAAATATTGCCTACTTACTTATAGAACCCACATAGAGTTACATGCGTGCATGTATTCACTACTTCAATGGTTTCCTATTTTTTTTTTCCCCTGCGGTTGAAATGGCAAAAAAAAAAAAAAACGAAAAAAAAACGAAAAATTAAATATTATAAAAGTAGCATTTTTAAATTAAATTTATGCACATCAAGGAAATTTATTTATTTAATATCTGCACATAAATATCTGCTTTAAACAATAGTTGGGTTCGATTCAACTGACAGTTCGCATTGCAGCAGCAGTTCGCACATAAGTCATAATAGGGCCGCTATTATATTAATTCGCTCAGGTTTTGTGCGTAATCATACTTACAAAGGGCACAAACACAGGGAGGCAGCTATTGTTTGACCTAAAGATATTTTATTGATAATTCTATGATATTTCTAATGTTAATGTGCACGGCTTGCTCTTCACTTAGCTTAAAAGGAAAACACATCAAGAGATTTACTTTGCCTTGTCGTCATGGCAGAAGAGAAGCAGAAATTGTTGCCAGAAAATCTAAATTTTCGGCTATGCTTAACGTAGGATGCCCTGACGTAATAGCTCTCCTTATATCTCCATCCCGTAGGACGTTGTGCAAATTGAATAGAATTCGTTCAAAAGCAATGGCGGCTCTATGCCTATAGATTGCTTTGGTTAGCCTTACCTTCACTTGAAAGACGTAGATTTATCCTCGCTGCGGTTCGCAATTAAGCGAATAAACGCCGACATTACTTGCAAAGCCGGGCGGTTCGGATAAAATTCAATGTCCCGAACTGTTTTTCTGCGAACTTAATTTTCATAAAGCTTAGTCAAACTAGACATAATTGGGAGCTTTTCAAACCTTTTAGAGTCCTTTGCAAAAATCTTCTTCTTCTTAAATTCTTCTTTAAATTCTATCAAATCAAATCTCCTAAATACGTGCGCTTTGCCCATGTCATATCTAGTTTAGCTTCTAATTGGCCCATATGTTCACTATTATCGGTTGCCAAGCTTTGGCGCGTGTGCAATAGCTTGGAGGCTCACTTTCAACTCGTCTCATCTACACCGGCTGTGTATGTGCCTCTAACAGCGACCTTACAAACCATATATATCATCTCGATCAACATCAAATTCTGAATCGATTTAAGTATGTCCGTCCGTCCAAGCGTATCCTCTTTCTGGGGAAAACCCAAGGTTTTTATTTCATGCTCATACTATGGCAGACACAACGATGACAAGTTCCCGTTATATTCTTCGGGTCGACAGTTCCCCTCCCATGTAAAGGTGTACGAAAAATTTCACTTTGCTTTTTTTATTTTTCTCGAATTAAAAGCAGTTAATATAAAATCATCGAAAAATGATTTAAAAGTTCTTTGAAATCCTCTGATGTTGCTTACATTAAGAAGAAATATATCAAAGAGTTTTGTTATTTGCTAGAGTGAGTGGCTATGGAGATCTACTGAACATGGCAAATTATACTTTTCGTCGAGCGTGTTTCAGTTTTCAGTTATTCCGGTTCAATCATGCAAGGAAACTTTAGGGGCAAATGATGTAATCCATCCAGTCCGACTACAAGCACTATTCAGAAACAGAAGACTGAAAGGGTTTTTGCCTATGATATAAAATGCTATGATATAAAACGGCGGCTGGATATGATTTTTGTTTGTTTGTTCGCTCTTCCTACTAGAATAATTCACACATAAGCCTTACTCCTTGACTTTACTGCCCCATCAAATGTAAGTGTCTTAATTTTAGACGACTGCACCATCTAGCTCGCAGGTTATTGCAGGCTTCTCTTTAAGGCTTCTAACTGATTTTATAAGGATTGCAACTGGCTTAGTGCGTGATTAATACTCTCTGCCAGGATTTACCCACAGTAAGAATGTCTCGATTTCCTTGAAGGTTTTCATCGGATTTAATTGCTATTTAGCGCTGCTTTTCTTCATCGAATTTTAACGCCGTATGGGTCCTTTTGTCATTCGAACTTTTTAGTCTACGCATGCGAGCAAAGATATCTTAAAACTAAGATTCCATGCAAAAAGAGAAAGGAAAAAAGGACTTACCCATCTAGCACACAGGGAGACTTGCAATCGACATGGCTCGAAGCTGCAACGTATGTAAGCTTAGAAACCAGTAAAAATTAATATGACCACAATCTTTATAAGGTAGAGGTATTAAAGGTTGTTGAATTGAATAGTGTTGGAATAGGGATTCCGGTGTAGGGATTAGAATTTGTTACTTAGATTTTTAAAAAGAATTTCAAAAGGCTTGATTGGCTCAAAATTGAGTTTCTATACTTTACACCGCTTGTCATACGAGTGCATATTAAGTATGCTCGGAAATATGCAACTCCCACGGACGGACACGAAATAGATCCACCATCTAGTCGATGACGAACACTTGGATAGCAGTTTTTCAATTTTTTTCATTCACCGAATCGAAGGCTGTAGGTGAAAATTTGAAAAACTTGTTAATGTTCTCTGAATTTGTCTCAGATTCTTTTATGATGTGAGCGAGCGTGTCGACAGATCCCACCCAATTTTTTTGTCTTTCAGTTCTTAATCGATCGAGGGAATTTTTGTGCCAAATTACAGTTTTTCATCTTCATTTTTGTGATTTTATTAATTCACAAAATTTTTTCATCAAATTGATGAATTTTCACACGAATAAATGCAGTTGTAGTTCGGAACGTACTTCTAATGTTAAGCATCTTATATATGAGTCAATATTGACTAAGCTTAAGCGAATTATGCGACGGGACTAGTCAATCCCCGTTCAGCAGATCCCTCGTTAACTAAACTATAACTAATATGGGTGTTTTTCATGTGTGCATAAACCAGTGAGTCTATCTGCATGTTCATAAGGTGAGAGAGGAACGCGTGTGGGATCAAAGATCATATTATATATCGACTTAATTGAAGCCAATATAGTGTTAATAACTAGTGTCTAACAAGACTCATGAATAATTTTTTCGTTACGTATGAGTCATCGAATTCCTCACCTCAACAGGCTTTTCACTTTATTAACTATACAGGTTCTATAGATAGATTGAAATGAATCTTGCCATCAAAAGATGATGCCTAGATCAAGAAAAGAATTTTTCGCATTTACTGAGGTCAGGCGGACTTCAAGAGCATTAGTAAGACAGGCAAACTAAACAAAGACGAATATCAACTTTCGCTTTCATCAGAAACGCGGTGACTCTCTCTGTGTTATTGTAGGTAATATAGTGCTTTTGTCGAATTCTATTTAGAATGCGGGAAACAGTATCGTTTTTACGTTTGACCCGTGAACATAAGCTTCGCTATAAACAAAGACCATTAAAAACTTAAGGTTTCATTGCGTGACATAAGCAATTGACGACAACAATTGAAACATTGTCCCTGTGAAGTCACTATTCGTACAAGAACATCAGATATTTAGTCTCAGAAGCTTGAAAAGGTATGAAATGATGGAGTCAGGCATTAGTGTGCATGGCGTGGCATGTAACATAGTGGAACTTTCCTGCCTCTTTGCAGATAATTCCCCCTGTTGCGCAAATCTATCCCCTCCTGCTCCGTCCTACTCGCGTAAAGTAATAGCCGACGTAGTGGCTCGATCGAGCAGTGACACTTTTAACGTCCTGGCGGCGAAAAAACTCCCCCCTCGTGTCTTCAGTGAGAAAGTGCCGAAGAATATCTACAAAATAATTTCAGATATTTACTTCCTTCGTTTAATTGCATCGTATATGTTCGTTTACGATTTAGACGATGTCGGTTATTTTACGCATCACTAACTCGTTGGTACACGTAGATCGTTCGTTCATTGACGTTCAGTCTGCCCTTTACAATGAAAGCAAGTTTATGCAGATTAAATTTATTCTTGCCACACATGTGTTTCATCGAAAGTAGATGACCTACATTTACCCACTGTTTTTCACGGATTATCGCCTTTATGACGGTGGATATGATATGAATATATAATATATATATATATATATATAATATATGATATATATAAATACGATCGAATTATTCACCTATAACTGATAGTTTATAAAACGTTAAAATTAAAATAGAATTAAAATTAAAAGATGAAATTTCCTTTTCTGCCGGTCTCCGCGGCCCCGTCTTAAGTGAGAAAGAGAAAGAGAAAAAGCGAGATATTATATACCTACGTCCGCTACAAAGGCATGGAAAATACAAAAGGGAAATATGAAGCGAACAATTGTTTCTTTCTCCACTTTATTATGCACATAGAATTTATTTAAGCCTTTAACAATTGCTAGAGTTTACTATTAATGCTCTGTTTAAAAATTTCTTTCTTATTCTTTTCTTCTTACAGATTAAAAAGGAAGAGTTTCAAAATTTAAGCAAAAATTTTCTTAACGTAATCACGTATGTATATGTGTTTGTATGTATATATGTATGTATGCATGTAAATATGTTTGTACGTATGTTGGTATGAGTGTGTGTGTGTGTTTGTATGTATGTACGATTCTATTCATGCATGCAAAGACTTCGTTGTCATTCTCAAATATTGTTTTTGTTATTTTGTGTGCGTTTATATATATATATATATCTGTGCGAATATATTTTATTTTGTTTTATTTTTTCATACCATGCCGTCTATTAAGATACTCGGCAAGTGCGCAACAAAACTGTACAGTACATACATACGTACATATATATATATATATATAAGTATATATTTATATATATGTATATATATGCGTATGCATGTATATGCATGTGTATGTTCATATCTGTCTTTCTAGCTTACAAGGCTCAATATTCCCTTTTTAGTCCTTTTATATACACATTTGTGTGCAAAAATATATATTTGTGTTTATGTGTTTGTTTGTGCGTATGCGTTTATGTTCGAATGTCAACCAGTTTGTATGCGAATAGTTTAAGAATAGAGGAATTCCATGTATTCTTCTTGACGGGCTGCTCTTCCTTGCTTGCCTGCCTGTCCACCCAATATGCAGCTTCGCCTTACACAGCACAGCAGGCGAAGAGGAGAAAGACTACAAAAGAGAATTTATAAAAATGTAAATGTTCATATACACTTGACTGTATGCATGCGAGCGCATGTGTGTGTGTGTGTGTGCATTTGTATGCATGTATTTTTGTGCGCGTTCAAGTCCAAAGGTACTGAAATGAAACATTTTAAACTTTAAAGTTTAAAGCAACAGTAACAGTAACAAAATATATGTACACAGGGAAAGGCATGACGGGCGACGAACAAACAAATGCTTGGTAGTATGCTTATATAATATTATAGGGAGCGCATAATGCGAGGGCAGTATTTAAAGTATTACTACTTTAAAGAACTGATAGCGTTCCAAATTCATGATCTAGTCCTTGATTCATAGCTTAGGCAATAAAAAAAAGTTAAGATCTTAAGAGAATGCCTTGCAGTCACACCACCATTGGATTTAATGTGTTCGAAGAGATATTTTCGGATTTATTAACATCTTGCACTGGCAGATATGGGAAGCGGAATTTCCAACGACGCTTTCTTGTCCCCAAATGCTAAGCTATTAAGAAATTTCCTTTTTAAAGGAAACGACACAACAAAGGGTTCAGAAAGAAAAAAGGTGAATTCAGAAAAGATTTAATACATCGTCTACAGGGAATATTAGAATGTTATTACAAGAAAAAATGGGACCACGTTCTTGGTCAGAAAGTGTCGCGATACCTTAATTACTTTTTCTACAGAGTATTTCTCTTTCCTTTACAGCGGGCTGAACAACGTTATGATGAAGTGGGAAATTCTTCATGCTTTGGCACTCGGTTCAAAAGGGGCATCAAACGCTATAAGCGATATGAGAATGTAAAAAGAGACAAAGGGTGAACTGTAGAAGATAATTGTAGAATCACGGACTTAAACATTTGCTGCAAATGGATGGATCATGTTTCTGCAAGTTAAGACCTCTAAAGAAGGCGTTACCGGAAGAGACATAAAACTGAATGATGAAGGTAAAGAAGTTGCGAAATGTCAATAACTTAGTTCAAACAGCGGCCAAATTATCGTGATCAGCGACGCGCTGATCTGATAATATGTAAAGAGGCAGCGAACCTCCTAAAGAAGATTGTAATAGGAAAAGCACATATATGTCACAGAGGATATTTTTAACAATCACGATTACGCATCAGAGATGATCTATATGCGTAAGCAATGTAAAATCTTGATTTGATTATGTCCGTCACTTGTTGCTTCCGCCAGTGTATTTGTTCGTCGTGTCTTTTTGAAGAGCTAACGGATATGTGAAGGCGACACGTAGTTTAGGGCTTAGTTAGGTCTGCAAACGAACTTCGAATAGGCGCACAATTCCAGGCGAGTATCCTATTAGGTAAGAGCCGCCGCTAACAGGCTCGTGTTTGCGGCTTCAAATCCCGAATGCGGTACATCTTACTTTGATTGTAGCTGTACTCACTAGCTGTCCTCAATATTAGTTATAGTGAGTGGTCAGTTGATAATGACATAATATTTACCGAGGTTGCAGCCATCGCTTTTCTACCTTTTTACTTCTTTCCTTGCTTCTTTCATGTAACTGACACTGCGTCACATGGATAGGGAAGGATACGTCCCGACTGAGCGGTTCATGACGACACTAATCGAAAACTTAGTACAAACGTAATTTGCCCAGCAACAAGTAACCATGCCCAAGTTTAAGATATTCAACTAAAACTTAGCCCGTAACGCTTTACACTCCTATCGAAAAGTTGAATAAAACTGGTCCCGACTAATAAATACAAATTGATCGGTACTGAAGATCCCAAGGCAAAGACAATTTTCTTACTTGGGAAATATCACTTGGGATGCGCATAGTGTATCGGAGTGAAATAAAGTAATGTCGAGAAATGGATTTGAGAAAAGAGCGCTTACTTTCCGACCCTCATACCTAAGATATATTTCTGTAGAACAGAACAGACACAAGCAAGTATATTCATACATTTAAGCATATATATAATTTGTGTATCTGCTTAAGAGTGTGTCTGTACAGTCAAGGAGATAATTGCGTACCAACCATGAAATTCTTAATGTTATATTTAGAGAAATAAAGGTAATGTTTATTGACAATAAGAAATTTCCAACCGAAACCGACCAGACACGAGGGAGAGAAACGCGAAAAATTTAGCAGGGAAAACTCTTCAAGCACTTGCTAGGTGAGGTAAACGCAAGCAGAATGAGAACAAAGGAACGTCAACCTCTCATATCTCGGCTGATAAACTCCAAGCAAATATATGAGGAATCTGGGTGGCATCACGGTAGAACTTTAAGCATTCTGGGATTAGGGAAAATAGGATCCCTATTGAACTCATAGCTCTGCAAGGTTAAATGTTGTTCTAAGGATACTTGACATAGACAAGGAAATGAAGAAAGCTCTAAAGACAGGCGAGTGCATCATTGTACAAGAGTATTGCTTGCTAGCTGCAATATCGCTTTAGATGTTGCTCCAAAGCTAGCTAGCACCAACAACTTTTTACTTAGTAATGATGTTTCGTTCGTTTTGTCAAAGTCTTTTGCAGATTATCGTTTCGCAAATATGTTTTAAATATATTTAGTCGCTTTCGATTTCTTTCCCTTTTTAAGTCTTCCATAATTTAAGGGAAAATTTGCTCAATAATGATTTTCTCTTTTCATTCTATTCGTGTTCCCAAAATCGCTAGTAATGCTGTACACATATGTCCTTGACTGTAATTTTATTGCAATACCTTCTAAAAAACTAAACTAAATCGAACAAACTTGTAGCATATCTTTATTTGTATACACATACACACACACACACATATATATATATATATATATATAAATATATATAGAATAGCTTTAGCTTTAAAATTTGCAAGCTAGCAATAGTAGCTCTTCACATACAAAAGCAACAACGACAATAACCGTTCGCAACGTGAGCCTCATATCTACAAAGACAAGTTAATTTACAGGGTGATCCGATTAACTTATTAATCGGTATTTTAAAAATAGTTCCATAAATGCCAGAATATAATCGCGCGATCATAAAATCAAATAATGAAAATTGTATCTTGAACTTGTACGCATAATACGTGTGCCTTCTCTACTTCATTATTATTATTATCATTATTATTATTATTATTATTCTTATCATTATTGTTATTATGGCACATAAGCACCCTGTAATTCAACGAAGACGATGTCTACGAATAAATTCAACGAAGAGCGTGCAACCAGCTAACTTACAAAAATACATACATACAAAAATCACAAACACATATTACATATCCATCTATACACATATACACACATATACACAACATGTGCATGCACTTACTCACAAATATATATATATATATGTTTATCCGTAGGCATACATACATACACACCTAAATATATACATCTATACATACATATATACATATATATATATATATATATATATATATATATTTATGAACACACGCACATGTGAACAGATATCTACTACTTGCTGTACGACGTCGAGCTCTCTAGCACAGAGCCGTAGTGTATAGTGATTGTACCAGTGTGACATATACGAGCGCACACTGGTGTACAGGCATGCCAGCGACTTGCTAACAATGATTCGTAGTCCATACAGTCAGTATTTTTGTCAAACACTAGCTCTGCCGTACAGTTAACGCTCCATCAAGTATCGCATTCGTTATATATAAATATTCTATAGCAAGGAATTGTATACTTTATGAGCCGCACTCTATCCCCGTTCGAACGTACCGCAAAGTATGCAATTTATCGCAACAGCACGTTCAATTTGACATTTTTTAATACTTGATGGTGCGCCGTACCATCAAGTATTCAATTTAACTAGACAGACGTTTAGCTGTAACACAAATTGGGCACTTTTTGGTACGACTACCACCAAAAAGTATCATATACGTCGTCACCATCGATGCTAGCATTGAAATTATAATTTCTACTGGTGGATAATGCACCAAAAAGTAGTAAGTTTTTCATATCATTCGTTATTCGCGTTACAAATACGATACTTTTTGGTTAATATTGTGTTTTTTGCCCAGAGTCGGGTATGCATATACGATTGTGATGGTAGTAGTAGCCATAGAATGAGTAAAAAATGTTACAACACACAAATGTTGGAGAAGTGGGTGATGTGCATGTGTGCGTGATATAAATACGCGTATCTATCTATATCTATGAGATAAAGATAAAAGAGTGAGAATGAATGAATAAAGAGCGAGAGAGAGAGAGAGAGAGAGAGAGAAAGAAAGAGCAAATGCGAAGAAGAGCGAAACTGAGACTGAGTCACAGAAAAATAATTTTCATTCTCTTTTTTATTATATCTTACATAGTATTGGTGGAAATATCTATCTATGGATTACTTCATACTGCGTCTGCATACGCATTTGTGTTAGTGGTAAATGTCGAGAAAAGTTGAAAAATATTCTCGAGCACGGCCAAACGCATTTTCAAACAGCAGTAACGAGATATCAGGTTTAAACAATACCGCCTAACATACACACATACATATCAAAAAATTCGTGGTCTTAGCTACGTTAGGGTTATTTTTCAAAATCACAGCAGAAGAAGAAGAATAATATTTTTGAAAATTCCTTAACACACATTCACATGACCGTACGTCTCAGTCTATATATATACATATATATATATATATATATTGGTAAATAGATAGAGAAGTAAAGAGAGTAGTAGTGTTTGTTTGTTTGTTTGTTTATTTGTTTGTTTGTGTAGAGGAGAGAACTAAGAGGCGCGCCATGACTTCCAACCTGTCTTCACTATATATCAATTTTCTCTGGCGAACGTGCAAATATATTACAGCGAACATTATTCATGCTTTCTTCTTTTTTTTAAAAATTTTAATTTATTTTGTCTATCAATTTTATTATGCGATGACTGCGATAGCTGGCTCGCGGAAATACTTTTCAAAAAGTCCATCATATCAATTCATTTGTTTGTTCACCTGCCTTTAAGAGTCACGCAAACGCACGTAATCGCTCATAGCTACTTAAGAACTTAAGCAAAAATCATATAGAAGTCAGCTTGCTAAAAGTGAGAAAAGGATCTATTCATTAAAAAAAAAAAAAAGAAAAGAAAAAACCAAAAATTTGGTTGCGATTTTTGGTTTGGAACTTGTAAATAAAAATTAATTAACCAAGAAACATTTCAAATGCGTAGTCAGCAGCCGTTAGTTAGCTTCTTCCTATAAACGTAAATCGTTGATCTTTAAATAACTGTTGTTTTTGTAATAACTGTACACGTCGTGGCCATTTTACAGCTTTATCAACATATCGCACTCGAAAGTGCCAGGAACATGGGTTAGTCATAATCAGTAATACAGCTACAGTTAAGAAATGGACTCAAGAATTTATTTATCAAATTTTTCACCTTACATTCTACACTCTTAGGCAAGAGGCCGACTATAGTGAACTATAGGGATGGCACATTAAACCAATTCCATCTAGAAATTTAAAAAAAGGAAAATACATATTTTGAAAACGCTAGCAAACCAACAATAAGTCGAATATGACTGGTAATGACTGGATGTAAGACGAAATACAGCTGAGAAAAGTAGTAGGTACACTGGTGAATACAAAATACACCAATCTGCCACGTAGCCGGGTAGATAATAATCGCGATTAACATGTCAGTGTTCGCAAGTTACAAATTTGAGCGCGACTTGACTATACTTGGTCGTAACTGTAGTCAGTGCTCAGTCGGTAACCGATTGGTCACATATCCGCTAGGGTGCGAACACTCACTGCCTTTTCACATCTTTCTGGCCGTCACCGTGTTGCATGTATAGGACCCATCGACTGAGCAATTGGTCATGCTAAAAAAAAAATATAAATTGTAGTCTCCAGAAAAAGTGCGTAACAATTAGGCAAAGCATTAGGCAAGCACTTGTAAGCGGATGTACAATTGAAAAAAAATATTATTTCCATTTTTTCAAACAATATATTAAAGAGGTAAAGTAGTGAATGGAAAGCAAAACAAGTAAGAAAATTATATTCGGTCGTGACCGAATCTTTTATCCCCATCACTGTTAAAAGTAAAAGAATTAAATTTTCATGCTTTGTAATATGGAAAGGACGCTGCTGATTATTTCTATTTACAAAGTAAATATTTTTGACATGTGGGCGTTGTAGGCGTGTCCTTGAAAAAGTTTACGTCACTTCCAAATTCTATAGTTGATAGCGGTAGAATCGTTACCACAGATATTACACAGTTGCGCAGACATACACATAAACAGGCGGACAGTGGGACACGCTTGCTAAATTTGAAACTGACCAAGAATTGATATACTTTATGGGTATTTTAAAGCTTCTTTCTCTTTCGATGTTCGGCCTTCGACGTCATTTAAACCATTTTTTGCAGTTGACGCAGTTTTACAGTGCACACTAAACGTCGAACCATTAGTCTTTTTCTGTAAAAAGCTATTTGCGTTGGAAATTAATTTCGTTCGCGAACTCTTAGCGATTCATTTAATTATTAAATATTTTAAGCATTTAGTAGACAGTACACGATTCACAGTTTACACCGATCGCAAACCTTTAACAAACACCCTATACGTGGGAACGGTACGAAATCCGAGACAAACTAGACAATTGGAATACATATCGGAATTTACTGATCACATACGATACATACACGGCTATACAAACATAGTAGCAGATACCTTATCTCGAGCTTTTAAGATTAATTTTCTACAGTCAACTGAGATAAATATAAAAATTATGCGGGAAGAACAACAGAACGATAAGGAATTGCAGACTTTTTTTACATGAACCGAAGAATAATCTTAAATTGATTCCAATTTCATTTTTTTGGGTAGTGTCTGCGATACACTTACAAATACGGTCTTCAAAAAACTGCGCAACATTTATCACTCTGCCACCAAGGCTACACGTCGATTAGCTAATGTTAGATATTTTTGGCCAGACGTGAATAAACACTTTAATATCTGGACCAGCAGTTGTACACTGTGCCAAAAATCTAAAGTATACAGTCGCGCAAGATTACCAGTGACAAAAATCGCTATATCTAAAGATACGCTTGAGCATATTCATCTAGATATAGTCGGTCATATGCCGACGTCTAAAAATCACAAATATACACTGACTATAATTGATCGTTTGACCCGTTGGCCAGAGGCATATCCTCTTAGGGATATAAACGCATCGATCGTTGCCCCATTTTTTTTTTTTTTCAAATTATATCACACCTTTCGATGTACCTCTCAAAATTACCATTGATCAGCGTAATCAATTCACTTTTAAATTTTTCATCGAACTGTTAAAATTTTTGGGCAGTCACGTGATCGTTACCTCGCTTTGCCACCCTCAATCAAATGGTATCATTGAAAGTTTCCACGGACAACTTAAAGCAGCAATGGATAAATGGGTCGAGGAACTTTCTGCCGTGCTTTCTAGGTCTAAGGTCGGTATACAAAGACATCATTTCAGCCACACCTGCTGGAATGGTCTATGGCTCAAACGTACGACTACCTGGAGAAATCATTGTCCTATGTCACACAGTGGAAGACTGGGATTTTTTAAACAAAATAAGAGAACATTTGAAAAGTCTCAAGTCCCGTGCAGCACAGCACAAAGATCCGACTTGCGAACTCGATATTCCGATTAACTTAAAAGAATCTAAATTTGTGTTTGTTCGCACGGCCTAGGAAAGCCATTTGAACCACCTCATAGGGCCTCAAAAACCTTTCCAATTGATGGACTGAAGTCCGCAATTGTAGAAAACACAACAACAGCAGTTATCCCATGCAAGAAACCAATTACATTTAATTTATTTAACATGAATTCGCGAAGCAGGAAAGTGCTGTAGGGTATCTATCTCATCCTAATTATTGTTATATTATTATAATCATTATTATTAATAATAATATTGGTATTACTATTGGTTATGATTATTACGCTGGGCGAACAATATACTTTCTAAATTAAATATTTTCTAAATTGCAATTGCGGCGTACATATGCATGTATATGCATAGTTTTGGTATTTAAGCAAATATTGTACTTTGTTTAGCTGAGAAATAAAAGCCGAGATAATAAAATCGAAATTTGATATAAAAAATAAAAAATCTTTTTCCATTACACAAACAATTAACCAAAAATGCACCGCATTCTATGTACTACTGTCATTATACGGGCTCTATAGCCTCCCTATTTGCCTTGGTTCAATGCAATTCAGTTCGTTTGTGTTTCTCTCTTTATATTTATGTGCACGTATATAGCGTAGTGTGTGATTTTCTGGCAGGCTGGCAATTTTATTCGATGTAGATCAACTTTACGCGAGTACGTGTTCTGTAGAATGAAAATAAATTAACGAAGACGAAGACACTTACTTAACCAAAATTATGTGTTTGTAAAAATTTAGGGAGAAAATCGGGGACATTTCTAGTTTGAGGGTTTTTGAAGAGAGATTTTTTAAATGCCACTATACTATGACGTGGTAAGCACCCGCTTGAACAGAGCGGAGATTACGAGGCAACCAATTGTAGCAAGAACTTTCGCTTACGCCCATTGGTTTTGTGCACTCAAACACCCTCTCGTCGAATTTGCATCGAAAGCGATAACTTTTTCTTTCTACGTCCAAAATATATGAACAGCGTGAATATCCGATGCCACAAGCTTTTGACGTTGGCGGCGAGCAAAAAAGCAACTGCGAACTTCATCTGCCAGAAAGAAGATTGTTTGTCTGACAACTAACAACAGCATATATCGATCTTACCGACTATATACAGACGTTAATACTAACAAGTGAAAACACTAAAGTAAGCCACACTACCACACTACCACATACCATACGCTACGCTACATTTAGGCACATATCAACTTTTCAAAATAAAGTCTGATATGAGATGTGATCGAAAAATTATCTGATTCGAACCATTTTCAATAGGATTCGTTCTTCGCCCAAGACACGCCGTTGTACTAGATTTTATCAAATAATCTTAAAAAATTGCGACCTACAGGTTGAACACAAGAAAACACCAGGGGTGGACAGATGGACAGACATCAAGTAATTTTGAATCGATTGGTATAATAAAAGATCGTTATATCCCAATATCATCTCCACGAATTTACTATACCCTTGTAGGGTATAATAGAACTGTATTTTCTATGCAAAAATTCCGATTTTATATGCATATAACAGCTTGGAGCGCTTATATAAGAAATTTGATGTTTTTTTCCTAAAAGCCTCTAGTCTGCATCTATGGACGATATGTATTGGGAGATATACCCTATAAATGGTACAGTACCCGATTTACATTATAGGATATATGATATACATGATAGGGTATATGATGTAAACGATACGATGTAGTATATGCATATAGCATGATAAGCGACGTATACGAATATACAAAGTATATGGTATAGTATACAATGCGTATCAAGCGAATGAATCTCCACTGTTTCTAGCAATGAAATATTGTCTACGCTTTTGTACACAAGCAATTGGTAGGCAATGAAAAATTCGCTTCAAGTCTAGAAATTTAAGCTCTTTCTTGCTTTAACTTAATTCTATTATACCAGTGTTTTTTTTATTATTTTCTTATCTTATCGAAGATATCATAAGGCATTTAATTCAACCGGTGGGGAGGCTTACTATTTATTTAGATTTCATTTATCTATCAATTTCATAACTTGTTCACCAAAAAAAAAAAAAAAAAAATTCTGTATTAAGCAAATAATAATAAATGCACTGTCCGCGCGTTGACGGTTAGTTTCTCATGGCTTTCCTAAGAAAGGAAAAACATATATATGCAAGGAGTTCTCAATGTTTATATCATTTTGCCTTCATATTATGGAATGACCTATATGAGGCACACAAAGGTGTCAAACAAAGAGAAGTTTTGTGTGCACTGCACTACGTTGTGTGATTTCAAGCAAGCAGGTAGATATAATATAAAGAACGAAGAATATAATACAAAGGAACGAAATTTAACAAGCACCTTACCAAAAATTTCAAAAAAAAAAAAAAACTTACATACATACAAACGTACGTTTAGAAGATGTATGTTATTTATATACCGTAGTTTCCTTTGCGAATGCGTCTGAAAGATTTCATTTCAAAGAAAAAAAAAAAAAAAAAAAGAAGAAAGAACTAAAGGTTTATGATTCATTCTAAAAAAACTACCAAAGAACTATGTATGAAAGTGTATGTGTGTGTGTGCGTTTTATTTTTTTTTACAAAAAAAAATAATATTTATAAAAAATGAAATTCTTGGCTCTTTTTTCCCCTCCTCTTTGCTTTCGCTTCTTATCGCATCGAGGTATCGGCTCTTTTGGTTAAATCAAACATATGCTCATATCAACCACTAACTTTTCAATGTGTTCCCACGTATATCTATATACTCGCGTCACACACAATGCCAATAACCACGCAAGTCTACCTAATTATGCTTGTGCAAGTACACATACATATATACATACATACATACATTCATACATATGTCGTATGTATACCCCTGCCCCCCCGAAATTCAAACAAAGGCAATGGGACCTTTTTAAAAATAATTTTCTAAAAATCAAAGTTATTTATATATATATTTCATTCTTCATTTTCTTCTTCTTAATTCATCAATAAATAAGAATAAATTTAAACTCTGAAAATAATAAAGAAAGTACATTGGCTCAGTTTAAGTCGCTTGAAGTATTTCGAACGTAAGGAAGAGGTATAGACAGTAGGCGAAGACACATTCACTCAATATATAAATCGATCGCGGCGTGTAACATATATCGTATAATGCTCTTTTTTTTCTTTAAGAGCGAAAGGATTAACAACCTAAACGTGGCAGTGCGCCACGTAAAAGACACAAAAGCCTCCTCTACATCTGGTAGTAACCCTACCGGAACTATAAGCATTAACAGCCTAAAGGCAATGCGTGACTTTCAAGGCACTACAACTTTCTCACTTCTGACGATAACCCTCCCGGAACCTACCGTTAACTATTGTGTCGAGAGAACCGTCCAAGACGCAGCTTAAATCGTTCATCACGTTGTTATATAAGTTTTCGTAAGCAGCTGCTTCTCTTTGCAGCTTCTCATCATTATACCTTTAAACACGTCTTGCATTACGCTCCAAATTTCCGACAGTCCTTCTTCTATTGTCTGATTTATTAACTCCCTCTCTGTCGTGAATTTTGGACACTAGAGTATTAGTTGCGCAACAATTTAATTCTGTTATATGCACTCCAGTCAATAAGATTCGGTACCATGTCCTCACTTAGGCAAGTGCTGCAGAGAAAAAGGTTGTGTTAGGTAAAAGTCGTCAAAAGTTCAGCTAGTGTCACCCTGCTAATGATACATGGACAATAAATTGAGAACCGCAATTGCCAGCCATTCATTTCCGATCTGCGAAAAAACGTGTCTGTGATTGTAGGAGACTTCACGGTAACGACTTAACAATCTCTATCTTTCGTTTCTTGACTTGATTTGAAAAAGTATTCAACTCTTTTATGGAATGCCTATGGCGTTTTTTTGAGGGAATGAGCCGAGATTCGGCCCGATAAGCATCTTCAATACGACCATATTTGGTTTCTCTGTAAATAGTATTCGATATTTTAATAGCTTCCACTTTCGGATGTATGCAAGAAGATAGGTCCACCTGCTATTATTTTATTCAAGCTGGGCTAACCGACTATGCGTCTGCGACAGTCTGTCTTGTTTTTTTCTGTTGAACCTACAAGCCGCAATTTTCGAAACGTTTTCATAAAATGTGGTACACTTGCATGCCTTGATCCAAGGATGAATGCAATTGAAAATGCTTCGGATCGGATCACATTTCCGATCATTTTCCATATAACGCCTTATTTTAAAAAGCCGCTATATGAATAGCTGTGGACGGGTATTGGATATATAAACGGACCGAGCGATAACGTGTCGAAAGAACGATATCGGTTGGACTGCGACCTAATCAACGACTCATATTCGCGCTCTGTACCGATCTGAACAAGTGGTATTAAGGTGGCGCCGTGTCTAGTGAGTACGCTATCCATGATTAGCGTTCGTACATGTTGAATAACTCAATAATATTGAAGGGAAAGCTTTTATTTTACGTAGAGAAGTATCAAAATCATCGAACTGCAATGTTGTGTACATTTTATCATCTTCAGCAGTAGATTTTTCTGATCAAAATATATGCAAACCACTTATTAAAAGATGCGTCTGTCTCAAGTCCTTTCGGGTATTGTATACATCCTCAAAAATATAATATAACCTTGCACCGTAAGTGGTATACACACATTCATATACATATACATACATATATGTTACTATGCAGTGAGAACATTCATTTGTCGTAAATGACTTACGAGCGCCTTTAACCTTAAACAAGTGGTGTAGAGTATTAAAATAGATAACTGAAATGATTTGCCTTCAAAGGAATTTTCCCGATGAATAACGGTGAATTTTTGAAAAATTCAATGATTTCAACTACTTTTAAATGCTATAGAAGTGCAGAATAAAAATATAATTTTGTAAAAAATTTACTTTTTACATAAAATGTGTGCTTTAAAGTGCTAGGCTATAGCCTAACACGCATAGCCTATAGTCTGTACATTGTCTGTGCTGAGCACTCAAACTATTGTTGTTGTTATTGATAATGTTGACGATATACGGCATGAATATGAGTCTATGTGTGTGTGTTTGTGTGTGTGTTTGTGTTTATGTTTCTTAATTTAATCTATATCTATTTTCATATATGTAAAAAAGGACTACATGGTCCACTTGAGTCGATAGATGTTTTACAAAAATTCATCTATGTGCCTTTGTCCACGCACATACATTCTTCAGGTCCCCTTTAAAATTTGCAGTGAAAATGCACCAAGTGTCTCAATGTTTTTTTTCATCATATATATATATATATATATATATATATGATATATTTATTTGTGTATATACGAAAACATTTTATTAGAAGTTTCATTATGAATGCACATAAATGTGTGTATATATGCAAATGCACATATCTATGTACATTGCATTGATTTATTTATATATAAATATCCATCCATGCTTTCACTACACATTGTCTGCGTGCTCTTACTTGACTACTCTTGCTATAATAAATTAGAAAAAAAAAATATATACCCCATGATGTTAATCTGAATGAAAATTTTTCAATTTTTATAGACGATATGAGAATGAATGACTCGGAACATTTCTAACTTCCCTTAAATATTGTTAAAAAAAAAAAAAAAAAAAAAACAAAAAATTCCAAATATCAGATTTTTTCAAAAACAAAAGCACGTAAGAAAGCTATCCAGCACACATAATGAAAACAGTATATAGGATGCGGTACATTTTTGGTAAATTGTAAGCACACAAATAAACCGGTTTTGTTTTTTTTTATACGAAACAGCGGTTAGAATTCAAAAATAATGAAGGTGTCGTCAGAGTACTCCATATGCAATCTATATATATCGAATTTTTGATTTTTCAACGATCAACTTAACATGCCGCTATATAGGGAGCGAATGTAAAAATCATTTACACAATATTAAGCCTCCTATTGCGGGATATTTATTGCAAATGAATTCCAGCAGTAGAGAGCTACATTTATTTCGGAACGAATATTAGATAATCCTAGCTTAACATTCATTTCGTTCTGCAATTATCTACCAGGCATGTAAATATGAAACCGGAATTTGTCCACAAGTAAACTTAACATCCTTCCTTATACAGGAAGTACATGTTTGAAGGCATGTTTTTTTCATATCCTGGACATCTGGCAAGAAAAATCCGTTGCAACATCAATCAAGCTGGCCTTCTTTTTAATACTGTCGAATTTTGTGCGAAAGAGAGAGTATTTCCCGACAGTATTTTTATCTCTGCCCAAAGCTTACAAAACCGAATCTTCTTTGCATCGTATCCTAAGCTAGGGATAAAAAGTGAATCCATTTTAAAAATTTTAGGCGTAAAAATTCACGGATGAATGCAGACGTGTCATCCACAACGACTATAAGATTGAATCGCTTTGGCAAGTACGCTGATATTCGACACGAACTTTCGTGGTCTATCAACGTTTGGTGATGTGAAAAGAACGAAACATCAGAAGAGGTAACGTAAGGTCATTCTTGTACATGACATTCATCCATTTATCCACACAGCAAAAGCTTGTCGCAATATACTGGAAGGACTTTGTGTTATCCCAAGCAGTTAGTGCACCAAAATTGGCTCTGTCCGATTAGTGTTTATACGCACACGCATTTGCTGAGCACCGCTTCACTTCTTTCGAAAATGTACGCAAATGGCTCCAAAACAAACGTTTGCTCAAACGTATTCTTAGCGTGGCAGGCATAATTTGTTAGGCAAGCGGGAAAAATGTACAACTTACGATAGGCGATAAAATTTTTTTTATTATTTTCATGCAAACATTCCGGCGTCATATATGCATACCCGACTTAAACCAGCAGCTATTAGATAAACAGATAAATTCGTTGTGTTTTTCGATTAAATTCAACTATATTTACAACATATTTGTTACAAAGCTTAACAATACTCAAAATATACAAAACTGGTGTCTATGGTCTCTTAACGGGTAGCTTGCCGACACTTTCGTGCAGGAGCTGCACGCTTCTTGGTTTTAAGGCGAAATAACTAAAGATCCATTTTCACGCATCTTCGCCTCTTTAGAACTGTTGGCCTGTAAAATACAATATTTTTTTGTTGTTGTTTTATTTATGCAAAAAAACTAAAACTAAATTGGAATTAAAATTAAAATACAATATTACACTCTACATGTACACTCTAAGCTGTCGTCATAAAGAGGGAGGGGTGTGATCGCTCAGTACGCGTCTGTACATTTAACATACAAATAATTATTTGTACCGATAATGTCTCTTTTGTTAGTTAAGAGCTAGAGCCTTTGGTTGAGGTAACAATGAGCCTTGAATCGATCGGAATTGATCGGCCTTTAGCGTTCGAGGCATTAGTAACTGTGCATAGGTACGCCACTATTCCTATACTTACAGGCACTTTAATGCAATCAATGCGATCTGATGATAAGGTTTGAGTAAATTTCGAATGCATTAATAATATCAATCGATTTGGCAGCCAAATTAATTTTAATCGCGAAAAATATAAAGCACTAATGATTTATGAGGTTAAAGATGAGTGAAACTTAAACATACCTAAGCTATAAGAGTACAAATCTAATAGCTTAAAAGATAAGTGAAACGTAAATAAAGATTTTGCTGAATAGCTATGTTTATCTCATATAAGAGAGGGCGAGCAAGGAAGAAGACCTTTGATGATGCTCAAACAATTTTGGACGAATATGAAACCAAAGGGGATGATTTATTGGACAACCTAAACCTGTTTATGAGACTTGGCTTGACTGTGAAATAGAAATTCAGGTTCCGAAGAGCGGTTTGCTGGCCTAAACCTCTTTTTGAGACTTGTGTCTACTGTGAAAGTGACATTGCGCAGAGCGGTCTGCTGGTCAAGTGCCGCAGAATATCGAAATGATATTCAAAAAGATTACGATCTCTGTGTTATGAAATGAGTACACGATCGTATATATTTGACAGATTGCAGATCTGCTTTACTGACGCGTTGCAAACAAAACAAATACGAAAGTTATATTCAGCGGGGGCAGAATCTGGCATTCGTAGCCCTAAAATCCACAAATGTTTGTTTACTCTCCACTGCCGGCTTTTGCTCTAAACAATTTGGGCCATTTTCAGTATCAACCTGCGTGCGAAAACTTCCAATCTTTCTACCAAATTTCAAGCCGATTTCTTCCTTCTTGCGACGAGGAGAGTGCCAACAACACACACTACACAGACGGACAGACATGGCTTAATCAATTTTAGAATTTCACGCTGGTAGTGAATATATATACTTTATAGGGTCTCTGAAGCTTCCTTTTGGAGAACAACAAATTGTGTATACTCTCATCTTACAGTGGTGGGTACAATAAGAATAAGATTAGTTTCATTTGCCTCCATGTACTACTATATTTCCCGCAATCCTGAAAGCCATCCGCTTAGCTTCAAAAGCTAGGCCTTATAGCGTCTTATCCGCTTTGCAATCATTTCGCTCAGATCAAACCCACCCTTACGTATTAGGAGTGAGATTTGTACTCTACGGTCTCAAAGGTAATATATTTTCTTTTAACTTTCTCTGGGTGTCCAATCACATGGGCATTCTTGGCAACATCACTGCAAGTAAATTGATCGACAAGGAACATTCAGTTTTTACTTGACAACGGCGTTGGAATAGTGCACCTTATGGTTGTCACTCATACTCCTTATTTCCGCAAATAAATAAATCTCGTTGGTTTAGCAATTGTGGGCTCAGACCTGACATTATTAACAAGCCTTATTAACAGGCTGATGTTTAATCCCTCATCTTATCGAAATCAACATAGTGAATAGTCCTCTGTGTACATGTTGTGTCCTGTAATCTCCTGATCATTTTCTATTTGTCCGTCCGAACGTGGCTAGTTCTGGCTATTCGCCATTCCATACTTCGCAAATTGCTATCACAACTTAGCAGCTTACTCCGCAATCTTCCCTTTTTCTTAAAGCATTTCTGCAAGTTACAGCCAAATTGTGAACTTGCTCTCCTTCACACTCTTTTTACTCTCCCACTTATCACTGCTTTCAGATGACACTTTCCACTCGTGTACTATCATGCATTAGTTCTTACACTAGGAAATTTACCCCACGCTGTTCTATCCTACGTGGCGGACGACTAGTATGCATTATTTAATAAAAATTAAAAAAAAAAAAAAAAATTACGTGACAGACTTATAACACACAAAATGAACAAGATATTAATCAAATGTAAATTAATTATGAAACAGAAAGAAATAATAAAATAAATAAATAAATAATAATATTATGTATCAAAATTAACCCTAGCTTTACTGAGACTCAAACAAAGAACTCTGTGCGCATATTGGGTCTCTTTTGCGCATCTCGGCGCATTTTCGTTTCGCATTTGTTCACTTGCTAAATAGAAGAAGAAGAAGAACAAATGAAAAAATATTAAAGGATCATCAATATATTTTATGCCAACAAGGCGCAGTGAGTTGACATGATTTTTACGTTTTATTATTATCTAGGAAACGTTATCGTGTAACGTATATCGTATAATCTGCTAATGGATTCGCTATCTGTTTTGGATAAAAGTAAAGTACTATCAGCTTTTACTGCTGCATATAAAGAGATGCGAAATGATATGAAAATACGATTTAGTAGACTTGAGTATGCGATGAAATGCGAAAAAACTAAAGCGTAGCACGGATATTTTTTCGAGCTCGAGAAATTATTGCATTTTCGCAATTAAAACATATCAGCAGACAAGCAATCTATCGACTGTTATTAAACACTTTCTTTCTTTTTTTTTTTTTTTATTTTCTTTGTTTAATACGACCAATCGTTGTGGGAATGTGCCCTACACGTAGGTGATGTTGGTCAAAAAGAAATGAAAAAAGGGATAGAAACGCCGCCTTACGGATGAGTGCCGGTCAACAGGTAAGTCTTATGCGACTATCTTTACCAACTAAGCACTCACTGTAGCTACGGCCAAGCATGGCCATCAAACCGCGCTGCGATTTGATCTCGCGGAAAAGTACTTGGCAATCGCGATTCTTATCTAAATGGCTATGCGAAAGCGCATTATCCTAATGTATCCTAAGCGGATGGAAAATATGAAAATGCTTTTGGGCCAATTACGAATCTGTTGAAATGTTTTTCAATACTTTGTTGCTAGACTCTATTGTTATTATTAGGAGACTTCCCCTCTACGAATAACACGGTAACGGTCTGAACGAAATGAGAGAGAAGAGAAGGAGATGTGAAATAATCCCAATCTGGTGTAGTAGCTGCGTGTCCAATCGGCAAGTGTTATGCCTTTAACGGCTGAGCATACGCTATAGGTACAACTAAATACGCTCCACTGCACTAAGATTTCATCTTCACTAATCTCTGATCTTTACACTTTCGTGTCGCATTGATAGCAACAATGTCTTCTTACCTTACTTATATTTAAAGCATTTATTCCGTATTCAGATAATTGACAGTTAAAATAATAATAATAATAATAATAATAATAATAATAAATAACTAAGTGTTTTGAAATTTTATAACAGACATAGCCTGAAGACATTGCAACTATATATTTGAACGTTCGCATATTCACTAAGATACAATTCACTTTGCATGCATAAATAAAACTAAAGCTGGCTGTGTAATTATAAATGGCGCTGAGAGTGAAATGCACGAAAAGTTACTTATCCTTAATTCTTTCCTTTTTCTTAGCAAAGCAGATCCGAAGGGAAATAGCAACAAAAAAGTAAAGTGATAACCATAATGTCAAAAAAGCAAGGACAACAAAAATTAAAAAAAAAACGTAAAAAAGTTACGCACACTTTGCAACGAATCTTAGATACTCGACACTCTAACTGGCTGTTAATCGTGAACATAAGGTTCGGTTGACTGGAATTGAGTTTCTAAATATTCATGATGCACATATATACACATATGCATATAAAATTGAATGAGGCGTCGAGGTGGCAAAAATATTTCTTCGGTTCTTCGAGTTGCTTTTCCGAAACGTTCTACTTACCAGTTGAACAAATTCAATTATTACACTTTTAAGGGCTGTCAAGCATTTCTTTTTTTTTTTGTTTTTTTTTTTTATTACTTGCTTGTTGTAAGCAAATTTGGTTTAAAGTTCTTTAATAATTGTAGGCGTACATGCGCGCAGTTCAAGTTCATTTTGAAGGTTTACCTATGAGTCAAGTTTGATTTTTGAAAACAATGATCAGGTTTAGTGTGTTTCATGATTAATTGATTGAAATCTTTTTTGAGTTGTTTTCCGATTTTTTACACTTGATGACCTTAGTTAAGATTTAGATAATATTTTCAGTTTTTGATATTTCCAAAAGATACAAATACTTTGGACAGACGGATGGACAGACGAAGAGAACTGTGTGTCCTTTAAGCGATTTAGCGAAATTAATATAGTAGCAATTACTGCAAAAGATACTTTTATAAAACAATGTAAAAGGAGTAGAAATGTTTACAAGAGTACATACTTTACGAAAATGGTCGACAAGAGTCAAACACATTTTGTTTTGTTTTCAATGATTCGCGGTTCGTTGCTTTGATAATTTCACTTTTTCGTTTATTGGGAAAATTGAAGCACACAGAGAAAGCAAGAAACGATCTCAGTTGGCGCCTCCATTACTCTGAGTTCCTATACTTTTATCCATCACAACAAAAGAAGACTAATGTTGTTTTCAAAGTCGATAGCCTTAGATGTTAGTGCAATAATAATGATGTTGTTTTCTTCTAAACCTCATTAGATTAAATTCATCATTCACTAGAAAGTTGTTTTCGATATTCAAAATTCGGTTAAAAAGGTCCGATAATTCCTTTAAAGCTTTAGCTTATAATCTCAAAATTTTAGCTAAGCTCGCACCACCATGTTCATAAGTGATCGAATAAAATATATGCTGTTGCTCTTGATTTCGAGTCCGTATCTCAGACTCCGCTACCCACCCGACTACAGAGACACGAGTAGAAATCTAGAAGTCAATCTAAATAATTTTATAAAAGCGTCATAGCACCATCAGCCATCAGCTTGTAAATACGAATGCATAAATGCACTGCTGCCAGATTGATAGACAGAGTAAGTGGTTACAGTCGAGAATGACACAAAACTAACACTTCGTCCTCTACATTTCGAAAGCAACAATTAAATAAAAACTAGAAATTTTCACGGTACAAAAAAGGAAAGCGTTTTGAAAAAGGTATCCGAAACGTAAGCCGACGTACTTTAGTACAGTTAGTGTTTTGTTATTGTTTTTGTAAATGAATTATTTATTATTCATAATATACCAAAAATTAGACACTCATCTCATAGAAGTCTGCTTTTGAGGAGTATGCTTATACGGCATAGGATCTAAAAGAAATAGAGACGTCTGATCGATTAAATCAAACCTTACCTTACCTTAGACCCATTCTGTCTGAACCTACATTAAGCTTAAAACTAAGTCTATGTATGATATAACGCCTAATTTTTTATCCTTTTTTCCTTTCGTGCAAGGATAGGAGATTTTATGCGAAATTCTTCTGCATGTTGCCTTACTGCACCCATCACCAAAGGGTAAGGGGTTTATTTATTTTGTCAAAACGTTTTCAGCGCCCAGAGGAAACCCTCACGGACCCCACAAAGTATATATATTTTTGTTTAGCATCAAATTCTAAATCCATTTAAGCAAGTACGTCTGTCCTTCTATATAATGTCTGCTGTAAACATTTTCTTAGCCGCAAAAATGAAACCATCCTCTTCCAATATAGCAGAAATATGGGAAGTTCCTGCACACATATTGGCATTGGTCTATGGCAAATGGTCTAGGTTGGTCGAAGGACACGCTTAACGTACCGCGTGAACAGGGAACACCCCTATTTTACAAAAGGCATAAAAAATTGATTTGGTTGCTCAATAGTCCGAAGCAAATTAAAGCAAATAAAAGTACAAAATTCGGACGTATATTCCATGGACGATGCTGTACCTGTAGACAAATGGGAAAAAATGATCTCGCCTACCAAATTTAATAAAGTCTTCAAAGAAACCCATAGAGTATATAAAATTTTACCCATTTTCGAATTCGAAATGCACTCAATTGTGTTTGTCCGCTCTTCTGTTCGTTTGTCCGTTTGCAGAGCTACGTAGTACTTGTGGTAAACATTCTCCCGTTCGCAAAAATGAGGATATCGCCTTTCCAACTAGCGAGAGAAACTAAAAAAGACCCAAAGATCGTTTCAAAGAAAACGCCTACAATACGTCAACACGCCCACACGCCAAATAACAAAAACTGTGAATAGCTTTGGTTTCTCCGTTTTTTGCCTGTCACTCACATAGTACAACACATGCAGTATATTAATTTCCATTTTTATATTAAAAATAGAAAAAATCAGCCGCGCCCACTCAATAATACAGAAAAGAAAGAAAATTCTGGATCACAATGATGGCTACAAAAGATTGCCTCACAACTGAATATAATTTTCTTACTTGTTATTATCAATATTGTGTGGACAACCTGTACCACCTAGAGCTAGAAGATCTGGTGTCCTCGCTCCAGTTCCAGGGCGAAATGTTCGCCCAACTCTTGCCTTTGACTGTTAAATACATCCGCACAAATTAATTACCCTTACCGCTGATGAAGTAGGGCATAGAAAAGAAACCTGTTTGTCAAGAGCTTAAATGCGTTTGACGTTGAAAGACAAACACTATAAACGAATTTGAAAATTGTGACTGTTAAATATGCATTTAACATAGAATTTGAGTAAAAGAAATACTTAGTAATTTTTCCTCAATGTATTTATGATTTCAAGATCGAGAATTTCACTTTTCTCGTCGTGCAAATAAAGAAAAGGATATAGAGATAGAGAAGCAAATCGTAAGAAAAGAGAAATATATTGAGATTCCATTCTATATTCATCTGCGTAATTTCGATTCGTATTCATGTGGAACTAGATGTGGAAGCACCTTTTCTAAGACGCAATATATATATATATCCAATTGCCTAATGCATCGGGTAAGAAGCCTACCGTCTGCATCATAATTATTCATTCATTGTAAACACCCCAGCATGATAGTCATCACTAAAAACTAAGGGATATTAATATATATCTACCTACAAGCATACGCACATATATAACTTTTTAAGGTATTTATAGCGTTTCGTTTCTACTCTTAACGTTTGTTCCTCTACCTCTGGGTAAAATTTAAAATGTTAAAACAAAAAAAAAACCAAACAAAAAATAAAAGAAAAAAAAAAATTCTTAAAAATGTTTGCTTGAGTTTCCCCTTAAAGACTAGGGTGCATATGTTCAGCATAATAGATCCACGGCTATTCCTTTTCGCCGACAAAAATTCAGTCTTTTTTTTTTTTTTTTTTGTGTAGCACTTACACACACAAACATATACAACGCATATACGGGGCAATACAAAGAAACGCATACAATAATACAACAACAAAACGACCCTAATCTAAAACACACACACACGCGAAACAAAACAAGAATTTCCATTTTTAGAGAATGAATGAACGAACGAACGAACGAACGAACGAAACGAAAGTACCAACAACAACAACGGGAAGCATCATCCATCCAACAAGGCAAACGCAATAAGAAAGGAGCGCGCATACATATATATACATACATATATATATATATATATATATATATATATATATACATACATACAGTTAAAAATGTCATGTATGCGCATACATATAGATGTGTGCAAAGGAAAGATAGCGAGTGAGTAACACATACACATAAATCTTTAACCGATATCAAAAGAAACAAAAAAATACATATATACAAATATATATATATATATATATATATATATATATGACTAAATTCACAAGACTCGTTGTGTGCATGTGAAGATATACATAAAACAAATTTTTGAAAAAGCACAAGAACAACAATGCAGCGCGTAGTGTAAATTTTGGATACTTACCATGGAGGTCGAAAATGCTTGCCCGGGCAATAGAGCAGTTGAAAAACTAGGGAGACTATATCGGTTCATTTTTTCTCATTGCATACATGTTACATAAGACAGAAAATTGTATAAGCAAAACAAAAATTAAATACATATTAGGTCGAATCTATTACCATAATACCTTACACTTGTTTACGTGCCTTTACTATATGCATTCGTCATCGTATATAATGCATTGTGAATCATACACAAAGGCAATTAAAAGCACTTTCATCATCATTTATATTTCGTCCAAGTTGCTTACGGCTTCGACTCTTCGTGCGATTTACCTGATTTTTAAAGTTGACACAGCGGTTTGTGTACGGTACGTACACGACTTGTCGATGCACCTGCAATCCGCTTCAAATATATAACAGATAAGGAGTATGAAGCCAAATGTAATAAACGCGGAGCTATCATTACCATGAAAAGAGGAATTTTAATAAAAAGCTAAAATAAGAAGAAGACTTTTTTTTATAAATCAAATCTTTATTAAATATCTTGAAAGGTTAATCTTCACGTTCAGTATAGATCCGAAGAGATATGTAATAAAGATTTCCTTCTTTTTTTGTGCCTCTATTCATACTGATGATAAGACATCACTTTTTTTTAGTTTGGATGACTTGAAGCCATTTTTGCAATTTCATCATTCAAACGCTCTAATACTGCTATGTACTGATCCTTTGTTCCTTTCCAAGATATTATGTGAATATTGTTCCAAGCACGTCCCAAATTAACCCCCATTGCCCCATTAATCTTCCCAACCCACTTTTGCGTTCTTAGTCGTTTTAAGCCGTTGCTGTTCATTCGGCTGACCGCTGATGTAATTGTGTGGTGTGGTGAAAATCCATCTTTCATCCCTTGTCACATGTCGCATAAAGAATTGTGTTTTTGTTTCGCTTAAGCAGCTCCGAACAGCGTTCTGAATCATTGACACGCTATGGTGTTTGGTCAAAAGTGAGCGAACGCCATACTAATTTCGGGCAGAGCTTTCTCATGGACAAATGTTCATGCAAACTAGTAAATACACAACCACCTGACGTCACTAAGGTGACAACTATTTAACGCAACATTTTATTGAAAATTATTTTATTTTTTGTGGAACAATTGCCGACTTCGAGCGACCAGAGAGCATTCAGCATCAGCAGCCTCGGTGCGGTCGCAGTCGCAAAAAGCAGTAGACAACTCCTCTACCTTCTTTCCTCGATGTAACGGAGTTCGGTATTTTTGTCCCTTTAAAAAACGTAATTTTTTTATTATTTTGAAAATTATAAAAGTAGTTTCACTTACAAAAACTGCAACTTGTAGAGTAATAATTGAAATTTCATGAAGTTTGAGACTCTCTGAAAAACTCATTTTTGTTACTAATAAATATGCATTCACAAAAGTAGTATTAAAGATGGCATCTTGACTTTTATATTTGAAACGGATAGTAAATTTTTTCTCAATTGTCTTCTTTCAGCATTCATTCTTTCTTCTTTTCAAACTATGCCTTTCGTTATAGAGAGTTGATATGGAAAGCATAGACTGAATCATCAACTTTGGTAAACGAAATTCACCTCGCTTCACTTCATCCATCCAGCAACTTTCGGCTTATAAAATTTGCTCAACGTAAATTGAACTATGAACTGTTTAATCCTTTTTTTGGGTTGCGAGTCGAAATTTGAAAGATGTTTGCAATTTTATCTCCATATCGTGCTCAATACAACCCACAAAGAGAAGGACTTCTTATACTACTATACACTGTTTGAGCACTGCGGGTGTCATACCAAGGCAGAAAGCTAGGTCATGTGTCGAAATAAACTGAAGCTGAGCAGAATTAATGAATATCAGGCCTTTTCTGGCCTGCGTTCTCTTCGTGTTCCTAGAATCATTAGACGCAAACATACCTTAACTCCCGTTGTTTTCCTTTTTAAATATATATTTTTTTGTACTATACACTACTCCACACTGTTCGAACACTGCGGATGTCATACCAATGCAGAACACTAAGTCATATGTCGAAGTAAACTGAAGCTGAGCTGAATTAGTGAAAACCAGGCCTTTTCTGGCCTGCGTCCTCTTCGTGTCCCCATAATCGTTGGACCCAAACATACCTTTCCTTTTGAAATATATATATTTTTCTCTTGTACTAAATAATTCACTAGCCCGAGTGCACATAGCCAAGCAGTTAACAAGCGCGAGTCCTCTCACTCATGTTCAATTCTCAGCGCTTTATGCCATACTTTAAGTATGACCGGAATAGTGAGTGCAACTGTAGTGATTACGCGATTGGTAAAAGCGTAACACTCACCGATCTTACGCGGGCTTACATACTCCCGGCCACGACCACTTTTCTCCATTCTTTCTACTCTCTTCTTTTTGGCCATCATCATGTTACACGAGTCGGAAGGCGGCATCCCCTGAGTAATTAATTGTTCATTAAAAAAAAAAAGTAGATGTCATGACCACCTGACCGCTTGTTTTTTCCCTAGCTAAGACTACCATAACGCGAGGATGTTAAACGGAAAGAATAAATTCTTTGATAGCATTCAGCCGCTCAGAACTCGTCCTCTATCCGTGCAAAGGCGGGGATGACTGAGACGTAATCCATTTACATCCTTTTGTATATGTATTTCATAACACTCTTACTGTTTATAGGCGACTAAATATATATGTATAAGCATATTTTTTTTTTCGTGTGCATAGCATTTGTATAGAAAGTATTTAAAAAAAATGTTACGTATTTTCTCGAATTAACGATAAAAGCTAATGCCTCAAGGATTACTTGTAATTAACGGTTAAAAACTTAAATTCTATAGAGAATGTTTTCCTTTATTTCTTTCACAATGCCTTCGAAAATCGCTTTTGAAAATCAGAAAGCACAATCAAATAATTCACGTCGTATAATCTTTAGAGGAAATGAAAATACTGCTTGGCTTAATAAATGTCTCTAGATACATACGTACTTATATATGTATATACACATATATGTATATACACATATATGCATCCAATAAAAAACTTACGCTAAATTTGATATAGTAAAGTGCGCAAGTATGAGCTGGCGACAACGCAAGCTGCATTTACTCGACGTAAGCTTAAATAGCGGAATCGATTCAATAGCGGCAGAACGAAGTCACGATTCCAGTTATAAAATTTGATCTAAACAGGAGAGTGGTTCAATCCTTCTTTAACTGCCAGCTACTAAAGCGTGGAATTAAGATCAAGGGCTCATGTCATGCACTACGTGACGTATGCATAATATATGGAAATATTATGTTCAAATAAATGAAAATACTATAGAGGGACGCGGTTCATCATCGAATACCCTGCACTATTTCTCTTATTAATATAGTCATTCATGTAAGAACTTTTCAAAATAAGGCGTATGGCGCGATTCGATCAATAAAATTCGTCCTTGGAAAAAACCACGGCTTTGCATATTCCAAAAATTTGCGACCTGTAGCTTGAACACAAAAATACAAGAAGGACGCATGGATAGACGGACCGACAAACTTATCGATTGGTATATCCTAAAAATTGCAGCCTTTAAGCGGAACATAAGGAAAAAAGACAGCTATGCGAATAATCGGACAGACAGACAGACACGCTTATTAAAAGGCCGGTGTATTTTAAGTCTTTCTGGGTGTTTTACATACCGGCACAAACTTAATACGCCCTTACACTTACACAATTGGTGTAGGGCGTACTAGTCCATTACCTGAATGGAAGCAAACTTGAACATCATTTCTACGGCCTTGTGCGCTATGTTACACTGGTGATGATCTTATATAATTTTCTATACAACACAAATCTTTCATAAATTCATGCAATTACAACAACAATAATATTGGACTAGACATTGACCAGCTTAAACAAAATATTTTTGTTCTTATAACCCATTCTTTCTTTATAAGATTTAAAAAAAAAAAAACAAGAAAAAAATTTAATTTTTATAGTTTGTTAGGTTTTTAACGTCATTTGAAAGTCAACTATTGTTTTTAATATAATCGCCAATTTATCCACCTGTCAGTTTGTATACTATTCCCCGCCTATTAGTCATAAAATTTTTTATAAAGAACTGGAAACTTTGATAAATAATTTTATGTAAAAAATGAAAGCTTCAGAGTTTGAGAGGTTTTACACGAGCAAGAAATGAAATGCGAAATAAAAATTTTGTACGGATATTTTTGCTCACTGTCCACCCGAAATGATATAAAAAATTCATCTTATTATATACATATATACAAAGCCAGTATACCCTCCCCACCCCCACCCCCCCACGCCTTATATATGCATATGTATCCACAAAACCAACAATTAAGTGCGCATATATGCAAATGTAAAAATGTACAGAAAAAAAAACAAAAAGCGATATGCATATGCAGACAATAACACCTCCCCCTCGACTTACGCCAATCGCATGGGCTTCATGTAAAACAAAAGCAGAATGATATTTAAATGTTTGCGTTTGTAATTGCAAGCGAAAATTGCTTAAGCAAAATTATGCATACGTAAGTAAGAAGGCTGTTCAATTTGTGAGCGAGAAGGACCCGTTTGATACCTCCAACAATGGCTGAAATGGTTTGTAATGTGTTCGCTTGGGTAGCGAATCGCGACCATCTAGCCAGTATTCGCGGATCCAAATTTTAAATACGATAGAATTCACTTTGCTCGCAGCCGATAAAGATATAACACTGACTGATCACCTCCATCCCGCTAACTCTTCCTCATTCTCTATTGCTCTCTTATCATCACCGTATTACACAAATAGGTGGCATCCCCTGAGTGACTGGTTATGTTAAACAAAAAAAAAAAAAACCGACTATGAACTTGACATTAGCTAGAGGAATATATTTTTGGGAGGAAAATGCATTCTACGCGACTCGCGATTAACGGTAAACTTATCAAGGCATATAAGCCGAACAAGGCTTTTTGCTTACGTTCACTTACACTTTTAAGCCAGAATAGCAATTAATGTTAATCTGATGTTTGTGTTTGTTTTTTTTTTTTTTTTTTAATATGATCGCATAAGAGAATTTCACGTAAATCGAGGATTAAGTGTATGTAACCTTAATTTTAAATAAATATGTAAATATGCGTGCACATACATACGTACTTGCATAGTTGCACTTACATCAATGCATTTATGTATGTGAAAACTGCATGTGGTATAAATATATTTATATAATGTAACTGCAAACAATTGCACAACATACACGTTTACATGTATGCATTTAACCCTACAGTTACGAGCGAAATTGCGCACCCATTTCTACCATTTCTACCTGTTATTGATGGATACATATAAATGACTTTTTTTCTTGGTTTTTTTTTTTATTTTTTAATTCATTTTTTTTTTTTTTTTATACAATTGTAAACCGCATTTTCCATATAAGTCAATATATATGAAAAAAATTTAATTAATTAATGCATATTTTATAATTTATTTATTTAAAGCAGATAACAAAAGTCTTTTTCTCCACTACGAAGCAAACAAAGAGAAGAAAGTCATGAAAAATGATTACCAACCAATGCTCTATGAGTATAAATTTTTCGCGAATACATATTTACAGGCCTTAGACTTGCATTTGCAGACCTTAGTCGAACAGATGAGAGTAGATCTCATTCATTCTCAAATTGAATTAACTAACTTTGAATGAAATCGATGAGAAGTAGGAGCAATTTTCGTTTCTCTCTAGCATAGCCGAAGATAATAATAAGACTAGCGACGGACCAAAGTCCGTGTGACCGCGGTTTCGAATCTCATGGTGGGTAGACCACATTTTGTAGTAGCTATATATAAACTACTGACTTACGTAGGCTTATGCTCGCTTGTAAAAATTCTTTACTTTACTTTGAACTCAGCGATTGTTTCAAATCGATGTTCCTTTCTAATAATGCTTCAGCTTATAAACCCTTATTGGCTAAGTTAGCTCGCTAGTAATAGATCTAACGAAAAGTTCTGTCCCTTTCAGTAACAAGTTTCAACAAGTGTGCACGCTTCCCTTTTTATACCCTACACCACTCGTAAAGGGTGCATTCAGTTGGTGCGAACGTATGTAATACACAGAAGGGCTTCAAACCTTTTATTATACCGATCGATTCATAATCGTAACCTGATTGATCTAACCCTGTCTGTATGCTCGTCCGTCTAATGTGTGTCCATGTAAATTTGTGCTCGCGCTACACACGTTTCAATTTTTGAGATATTTTGATGAAATTTGGTTTCAGTGACGTGTTTTGACCCAAGTCCCAAAACCACTCCCCTTATAGCCTCCTATTCGGCAAAGTCGTTACATGAGGAAAAATTTGCGATTTTCACAATTTCTCAGCAAAAGTGAACAAGTAGTAGCATTTCGGCTTTCCAAATTGGTTTTAAAACTTTGGACCGGCTGTGGCAATTTTTTGAACCCGCCAAAACAAGCGAATAACTGTACTAAGCGAAGTGATGTAGAGTATACAACAGTCGGCTTTGCCCGACTGTAATGTTTTTATTGGTTACCCTTGAACTTATTGGCAAATGAACAAAAACGAAGATGATTCTTGTTAGTTTCAAGCGAGATGTGATCGTGTACGCATGGCTACTCATAAATTTGATTTACATCAATGTATTTCGTACGAATTCGGACAAGGAACACATGCTACAGAAGCGTGTAGAAATGTCTTTCCAATGTTCGGTGTAGGTACAGATTCCGATACAACATGGAGAGAAGACCTTTGGATAAGCTTCAAAAAGTTTGGATGCTGATAGAGCCTCTTTGATCGAAGACGATGCTGTCGAGATCATGCCATAAAATCAAACCATTTTAGACCACACTCGGGAAGTAGGATTCTAAAAATAGGCGGATCTAATACTTTAAGGTCAAAAATATTGTAAAAACTTTTTACTGAAGTGTTTACTTTGAGCTTTATTACTGCTTCTGATCATTGTTCGTCTCCATAATGGTCATGACCTTCTTCTTCATGTTTTCTCCTCTAGAATGTCATAGTTTTGAATGGTAAAATTGTTGCTTAACTCGCAGCTAAGAAATTATAAATATATTGATGGACTATGACGAGATGAGTAAACGTCTCCATCTGCTACCTTTTTCTTCCTGCCCATGTCAATATTATCATAACCGGCGAAAGACGATAAACATTCTAACTAAATAAAGATAAAGCAAACAATGAAAGATCAATTCGTCTACCGATAGTTTCTTACAGACGCGAAAGAGTGTAGTGTGCAGTTTTTTCGACTGTTTTTAGAAAATGTATAATTAGTTAGTATAAACTCAGTGTTGTTCTGATTAAAATGTGGACTTTTCAAATTTAGTTGTTATATGCAAAGTGGTCCGATCCGAACCATTTTCAATGGCTTGCATGCTTGGGTCATAGCAAGTTGGTTTACCAAATTTCATTAAAGTATCTCGAAAATTACGATTTGTATGTTGAACACAAGAAAGTGAAATAGGCAGATGGGCAAGTTTAGATCGATTCAGAAAGTGACAGAGTGGTTCGGTGTAAGAGAAGCGTTTTTGGAACATAACGCTTGAGCGTATCAAATTTCATCAAAATATTTTAAAAATTGTGCCGAGTATGGTAAACGCAACGAAGGTTTGCAGACAGACGGACAGACAAGCTTAGGTCCACTCAACAAGTGATCCTGAACCGATTGGTATAATAAAAAAATTTATCTATTTCATAATCTTCTGTGTAGGTGTATACATCCACACAAACATAATATGCCCTTGTACCAGATATGTTGTAGGGTGTAAAAGTGAATATATACTTTTGTATTAATCAATTAACTTCGGTCACCCTTGAGGGACGTGCGAAAGAATGGAAATGTGCGGAAGCATTTCAATGAAAGATTATTGCGTCCGCCGGGAACGCTCATCAGCAAAGCCCTCGGGTTTATAAATTTCTTATATTAAGGGACCTACGCTCCTACAAATATTCCACGCAATTTTATCAAGTGAATGGCAAGGACCAGAATCTTTATATTTTGGAATCAATGTACCTTAATTTACCTCATCATCCATCTCAACCTATGGGCCGAAAATAATTAGTTGATACCGGGAACTCAGATCCTTGATGGCCTCCTCCCATGGCAAGCCAAAGCCGCGTGCTGCCCATAAACATACCAGCAATAAGCAATAAAAGCATAACTACATATTCGGAGTAGATCCTGATCTAAAACTGTGCATATATATTTCGCAAGCCGTATATATATTAAACCTAGAAGCTGTTCCGATTCTGTTACGTTCACAACGCCATACAATAATTTTTATGAATAAATTATGACTTACTTTTTTTGTGGTGCTTTCGTTTTACTATCCTGCATCACCTGTGGTGCAAGGGCATATTAAGTTCGATCGGGTCAATCTGCGTACCCAGAAGAATTTGAGAAAGACTCACTTTTCATTTTACCCATCGATTCAGAATCACTTTCTCGTCTGCCCATCTGTTCTGTGCTCAACTGTTTTTTGTGCTCAACTTACAGGCCCTGAATTTTAAGATATTTTGATATCTTATGGCTCAAGTTTAGAGAATGTTAAAAATGATTCCAATCGGGCCACGTCTCCGAACAGCTACTCTATAAAGCCTATTCTTTGGAAAAGTCGTTATATTAATAATGCTAGGGTGATGTAATGCATTTAGTGGGGGGCCGTGGTCTACCACATTGTTGTTACTTGTTCTTTTTTCTTTTTTTTTTTTTACATACTTACGTAGGTAGAGAAAGCAATTTTTGATTTTCATCAGAATTTTTATTGTATTTTACCAAAAGTAATAATTGTAATTATAATAAAAAAAAAAAATAAAAAAAAAACAACATATAACGCTCAATTTCTAATATTATTAAAATTAAATTATTTTTAATATTCTTTTTTTTTTCACTCTTCATTCATTTACAATATTATTTCATCGAACTAATACAAATATAACAAAATTTTATTTTAAAAAAAATTTCAAGTAACAGTTTTTCAAAATGAAATGCGACTTCAAAGAAGTTTTAAATTCAAAGCAAATTTTTATATGAAAGAAACAAAGAAAGAAAGAGAAAAAGAGAAATGAAAAAAAGTAAAAGATAAAAATCAAAAATGGAAAGAAAAGAAGAAGATACGTACTCGTTAGTGTTTTCTTACAGAATGGATTGCTTTTTGTTTCTTTGTTTTATGCATTTCTTTGTTTAAACGATTTTTTTTTTTATACATTCACGTTGTTTATAAAGTAACTAAAAATTATAATTATTATTATTATTATTATATATACACACATACGTACATATGTAAATTTACAGTAAAATTTATATCACAATAGAAAAAAGACTTGTTTTTATCCTTTTCTTCATATCGATCTTATGATGACTTCTTGGGATTTTGTGTTTTTTTGTTTTTTTATTTTTTTTTTTTTTAATTTTTTATTTTATAAAATATTATTATTATAAAGCACTTGAAGAAATAAAAGTTAAACAAAACGTAGAGATCAAAAAAATTCATATCTTAGACGAATGTACTCTCACTCTCGCTCCACTCTCTAGATAGAAATAGAGCCGGAAAGATTTCCTATGGAAATTTAATTTTTTTTAAGCCCACATGGCGTATTAATTACAGTCATAATTTTTTGACATATCTAATAATGTTAATAATATCTTGCAACCTCTCACAAACTCCAATTTTTTAGGCACTTTTCCGGCAACTCTGAGCGCTAAGTAAAAATACCAGGATATAATCAATTGACGAAAAGTTAACTTCGAACGTAAGAAAGAATATAAAGTAAAATCTTAGGGGCTTTCTTTTTTAGTATTTAAATTAAGACGAACTGTTCGGGGAGCTCATAAAACATATATATTCTTGATCAGCATAAGATTCTGAGTCAATTCGGTCCGTCTTTGTGTCGACTTATTATTGTAATACTCAAGCAGCACGAAAAGTGCAAGTGTGTAAATAAATCCCTTTCGACTTATTTGAGGCGAATGATAAAAGAAATTTCTGACGATTAGTGGAATCCGTTTTAAAAGAACAGCTCGTCTTTTCAAGTAAAACATTTATCAAATGGTTTTCTAAGTTTTTCATAATTGTCGACTGTCGATGCAAATGCATATAAATCGTAGTCTGGTGACGTCAAATCTGCTTAACAGGCTAAATGGAACGATAGCCCCCAAGCAAACGTTTTCAACTCACCCTTACATGCTTTCGTTACGCGGCTTCGTGTACAACCTAATATTGTCTTTACATATTTAGAGGTGTATTGTGGCCGTTTTTCAATCCGTAACGTCCACATCGAACGTTTGTTGTCGGCGGCGTTGAATACGAAAGATTTGAACGGATTATACATTGACCCAAGACCCATAACACTTTCCCATACCTCCCTAACATGGAGCACTATCTTTTCTGTGAAGCGCATCGATTATGGTAGTTGGCTTGGATCATCCCAAACGTTCCCATCCCGTCTTCGTATTTCAAAGTAAACGTGTTCTTGACGATACGATACTATAACGACCTTCTTTCATATCTTTGCGAGCAACATTTTATTCACGAATCTTCTATTCTATATTGTATCTCCCAATTGATTTAAGTGGACTTTTTAATGACCTTGAGCTCAGCACATAAACATGCACTGATGTTCTCTTGAGCAAAAATTTATATGTTATTCCGCCGGTTGTTGCGTTTGCCTATCATCTACAACCAATGTGTTCCTGGCCCCTAGACCCTGTCAATACAATCAATTCTCTTTGCTGGTCCAAGGCGTCTTTTGTTCATCGCACCGCATTCAATCGTTACAGTTGTCAGTTTTCTACAGTTTCACTGTCAACTTCTACAAGAAAAACATGACTACAGCTAATGCTTTTTTCTTTTGATTGAATACGAGAAGCAATACTTGGCGCATATGCTCGCCCCCGTCTTAAACATGAATTCAATGTTTCAATAACGAAAATACCTATAATTATTTTTTTCCATATGACTGTCAAACTTGGTAAAAGTGAGGGTCATGAGCTGCTTTTTACTAAAACCGGCAAGGACTTATTTATTTACCTGGTAAGCGAATCGCTTGAAGTAATCGATAAGACTTTTTGAGCGTAACGTTAATGCAATATTCACTTATGTCTTTGCTTTATTTCAATTCTTTAGTTTTTACAAAATGCAAACTTTTTTTATAAGATTTTCAATCTTTTTTTGTTTGTTGGGATTAACAGCAGTAAGTCAATGTCCTTTCAAGTAAAATTTTATAAAATTGCTGAGGGAAAACAATTTCCCACTTTTGCAATTTAAAAAAGTGAACTGTCACTGTTATTTTCAATTTTATATGAAATTTCTTAGATGGACATCGAAACAATGTCACAAGAAAAGCAAGAGAAACAGTTGTTTTTATGCATTTTCTTATGCTATAGTTTTCCTATTGCGAACATTACAACAAAGGAGCACAACACAAAGGATTTCACATCACAATGCCCACGAAAGTGCTTTTACTTTTGATTTTTGTTTTGATAACAACTGTGGACTTAGTTTTCTCAGAAATCATATTCCATTTCCAAATTAAAAGCAGGAGGGACTCAAGCATACTTTCAGTTCAAATGGCTGAAAAGGCTCTTCTCTCGTCCTCTGAGGCTCTCGTTGATCGAGGGTACATTGCATTTGATAAACGTCTCCAAGGTCACATACGTACCTCCCGCAAAGCAGTCAAATTACAATCACAAATAAAGGCAATGATGAGAACAAGAAAAATTTCTGTGGACTTTAGTCGAGCTATTGAAAACTTACTACGTTTCCGATATGCTTGGCTACACTTGCATGCTATTCTCATAATGAAGCAACCATTTTGTAGTCATTAAAAAGAGCGATGGCATTATCGCAAAGGAGAAATGGGAAAGAAATATCTGGTGGAATATTTTTGCAAGGAATCTCCATGTCATTCAAAAAAGAGAAAGGGGAGGGAGGGAAGGAATTTTGAATAGAAAAAACACAACTGAAAAGTTCTGTCCATAGGAAACGTAGCGATAGTTTTGGAAATAGCGCGGCAAACGTATCGGACAAAGTTACGAAAACAATCTGTCGCATAGAGAAGGAAAATTGACAAAGCAAATTTAATTAAGTTATGTCGCAATATTTTCTTTCTGGATTGTAGACAACTTAACTTCCGGTACTTGATGTTTAGAGCGTAGTCAGAAGCTTAGTAAACCACCTAAGTAAACCACTTTAACTAGCAAGTCTTTTGGAGTTATGTCGCGACATTCATTTTAGTTCTGTTTGATATTTCATGCTTAAAGCTTAATCAATAACTCGTGAAAGCCCTTTTGGGACGCACTTAAACTTAGGGGGAAAAATATTTTTGTGTTTTTTTTGCTCGCATAAAACTAAAAAGAAGAGAATACTAACTGATAAACAAATGCAATCTTGGGTTATATGATTGAAAAATGATAAGCGGGACGGAAAGGCGGGTAAAACAAAATCAATGTTTAGAAATAAGAACGAAATACAATGTGAATGTTGTACTAAAGCGACGACTATTCTGAGAATTAAGAAAAAAAAAAAATAATGATAAATTTCACAAATATACAATAACAACAACAGCAAGTTTTAATATAAATACTGGCAGGTTGGGCAGTGCACGCACTTTTTTATATTTTATGTTATCTTGTAAATATTTATATACACATATCTATATATGTGTATATATGATATAAACATATAACACATTCTTACACACGCACACACACACGCACACGCACGTGTATATATATATATATATATATATATATATATATATATATATATATATATACTCTAATGTAGATATATTTGTAGATATGTATAAGAAAACCAAACGTTTATGTTCGTGTATATGTTAATAATTTATGTGAAACAAAAAACAAGCTTGAAATAAAAAGGCGCATTTTGACTACAAGTCAGTCTAAATTGAATATTCAAGCGCGCCATAACAATCAAACAATTTCTGTTTCATCGATTATGTTTCGTACCCGCAGACGCGCATATACTTTTTCGAATTGGCTTCGCATCACTGCGAACTAACCTTTTCTTCTTATTTATTTTATCTTGTTGTTATTCCTTCTTTTTCTATATATATATATATATATATAACACGCACATGACATAAGCATAAACACACGCACACAAATACCTCTACACACATACATACATACATACATACATACATGCATTTATATCTATGTATATATATGTATATATAAAAAACGTGTGCATGTGTTTGTATGCATCTAACCGTAGAGAAATACACGTTTTGATTGCTATTTCTTATATCTACTGGTCTCTGGTTCGAATTTTTGTATGCAAGCAATTTCAGCAACTGATTATTATTCGCTCGTTTACTTACAACTCGATCTCGTCTGGTCTCTGCTTATACGGTAAAGTCAGTCTAGTCGAATCGGGTCGGCCCGGTTTAACCCCAATTGTTTTTTTTTTTTTTTTTTTTGTTTTTCTTTCTTTCCTTATTCTCTCTCTGCTTCTTTCATGATTTATGTGCTTATATATATATATATATATATATATATGTATGCGTGTGTGTGCGTTCGTTGTTTTGTTTTATAACATTTACTTATTTCTTTCAATCGTGCAGTGCCTCTTTTGTAGTTGTTGCTGATATTTAATTCATTTCTTTTTCTGTTTCTCTCCGATATTTTACTTAATGCAACTTTAATATATACGTATATTTACTCGCATTATGGCAAACGAAAGCTATGAGGTTTCAGTATAAATTTTTTTCTTCTTCTTCTTCATCTTTTTCTTCTTTTTCTTCTTTGCTTTACATACACATCACCGTCTTATAAATTACGTACATTCTTATAACTAAAGTTTTTCATTGGAACAACTTTTATTTACTCTTTACGTTCGTTCTTCTTATCGAGATTTTTTCTTTTCTTTATAAATTTATAGAAAATTTCTCATTGAATTGAATATCAATCTGACCTGATCGGACACAGTTTACAAAAGTCTTCGATGTGGTGACCCTTATCTCATTTATTTCTATCCTGGGGTTTTTTTTGTTTTTCACGGACTTGCTAAGCGCATAATTAATTATTCGATATAAATAGTTTGGTGTCCCCAAGTCTTGCATGCGCGTATGTTCGCTTAAGCTGTTTACCTATATGTCTGCTCTTATGCATATATATGCATGGCCCTACGCTTGCTTACACATAGTATTCTACGCGTACACAGGTTTCTTTCGTTTTTTTTTTTTTTTTATATTCGTTGGCGGGTGTTTCCATTATTAAGGGGTTGAATGTCTGTCGCCATGACTGTTGGTTCATTTCTTCTTTTTTTTCCTATTTACCTATACTCATGGCTTTAGCTTATTGTGTTTGGCGGCTACTGAATTTCCGTTCGATAACCCATCTATTAGTCATTTAAATTTTTTTTTTTTTTTTATAAGTTTACTTATAAGGTTTGATGCATGCACAAAATCTAACATAGCAAGCAGTAGGCAGCTTAACAATTATGTAAGTAATTATTTACTTTGTTGTTAGTTAAAAGAGATCAAACTTTCATAATAATAATAGAAAAATACGGACGGAAATATTTTATGACCTTATGGAACTTTAAAATCAAATGTAATGAGTTTGTACTACCCGTAAACGACCGCATGTAAAAGCCAGATTTAAGTATATGATGATTTAATTTCTCAGGTGCCTTCGTTTTGCTCAAGACCTCAGGAGACCGATTTATTTTTCTTCATAACGTTTCATTCAATTACAAGAAGTTGAACGATTCATTCCGCAATTTTATGTACGCTTGTATTCCGAGCCGGCTTAGGGTTGTAATAATGTTGCCATAATGGATCATTTTGTGGCCAGTTATGGATAAACGCGGACAAACGCTGGGTTCGTTTTGAATTGAATTTAGCACATCATCTTTTAAGCCATAAGCCTAAATTTAATTCAATGAGTTTGGGTAGCTTCACTATCACGTCAATACCTTTCGATGATAACTTGTTACATCCATATAAATCAATTGTCTTTAGATTAAGCAATTCTTCGGCGAGCGTTTGCAAGCCTTTGTCTGTAATGCCTTCGCATTGGCCAATATTTAGATGTTCTAGTTCGGGTAAAGCTTTCGCTATTTTAAGAATTCCATGATCAGTGATCTGACAGTGATTAAGCGATAGCGATCTTAGCTGGTAAAGACCCTGGGCAATGTGAGTTAATGCTTGATCGCTAATTTTAACACAAAAGCTAACATCCAAAGAGTTAAGATTACTACCACTTTCGGTTAGATAAGCCATACCAATATCGGATATATTATCGCAGGAATTTAAATTAAGTTGCTCGAGTTTCGGCATGCGTGCCAAATGTTTTAGACCACTGTCCGTGATAGATAAACAAAAACTTAGATTTATTGATTTTAGTGACGTTAAACCTTGTGCTATATGTCCGAGGGCTTCATCGCTTAAACGATTACAATCTTGTAATCCTAAAAATTCAAGCTCCAGATTGCCCTCAGCAGTGGCTTTATTAAGGCCGGCCAAATGGCCGATGCCTTGATCGCTTATGCAGCAGGAACGTAGATTAAGATGCTTCAACTTTTTTAAACCCCACGCGATTAATAATAAACCAGTGTTAGTGATGTTACAGCAACCACCAAGATCTAATGTTTGCAGATTTTTTAAGTGTTGCGCTATACGACCCAGACTAGTATCAGTGATCTGCTTGCATAAAGATAGATCGAGAATTTTTAAATTGGGTAAATCCACTGAGAATGCGTGACCTAAATTCACATCAGTCACGTTAAAGCAGCCACTGAGATTGAGGGAATTTAAAGCGGGCACACTTAATACAAGATCTTTAAGGGAACGTCTTAACGAAAGAATTTGCACCTTTTTAATACCACGTTTCACCAAACAATTGAAAAGGCTTGGACTAGAACGTTTTAAGTGCAATTTAGCTTCTACGCCTTTCCATATACTTTTAGAGTAGGCAACATCACGCCATGCCGTACATACTTGCGCTGCTCGACCTAAATCGCATACAGACAGCTCGTTAAAGATCAACTCGAGTATTTCCGGAAAAAGGTTACTAATATGATATCCCTCAGTGGGAGGTGGACTCGCCGGCGAAGTTGTTCTCTGTTGTAGATTATGATGATGCTGCGCATGTACCGCAGCGGCAGCAGCTGCATGCTGAAGATATAATGCAGGTGGTATAGGTTGCAACTGAGGACGATGGGGTATTGCATATGGAGCAAACCGTAGCATATGATGGGTACTTCTCGTTAAAACGGGTAATTCAGTCTGTTGAAATAAATGGTCTTCCATGCTCCAGGCAGCTGCTAGTTGACTAGCTGTTGAAATGCCACTGCTACCTCCTCCAACTCCACCATAATTAGTAAGGGCAGCAGCTGTCTGAAATGTGAGTATGGTTTGATGATGAAAGGGAAGTATTTCAGCGTTAGTGGCCATTGATAGACGCCTCTTTAATGTAAACGCTTGATAGCGTCTCGAAAGTAAATTCTTATATTTTTTACAAATAATATTTTATTCATAAATTTGTTTAAAACAAATATATCCAAACGATCTGAACGAATCACTTCATAAAACAAAACGTTCTTATCAAATACAGTACTTGAATAAGTTTTTATTATATATATCAAGCACATGCATACGTAGAATGTTGACAATTATTCTTAGTGAATGGTTTTGCCATATGTTTTTTTTTTTATTTCTTTTATGCATTTGTAAATCATCACTTTTTAGATAACATCACTCGACCACGAGAGCACTACCTAACTCAATAACTAGTTATTTATTGTGTATTAAGTTTTCTTCTCAATATTAAATACCATTTACGTATATTATTTTAGCTAACTTTTGCGAAGAGTAAGAAGCAAACTTTATTTAACTTGTTTTTATTATTTATTTTATTTAAATTTATCGGATATTATTTTTATCTTCTGTTTTGTTTATATTAATCTCATGCGATAAGAAATTATACAACTCTCTCATTCAAAAACTAAATTCAAACTAAATTCACTGCTGTCACCGCTGAACTGACTGACTGATTGAAACTGAGTGAACTATCTAAATATCTACATTTGGATATCTATAGATACAATTATATCTTGTTTTGTATTGTATTGTATAGATACAATTGTATCTACACAATCTATGCAAAAGCGCGCCTTTCAAACACAACCAAAAATATGTGAAGAGAAAAATTTTACTCTCAGAAAATTCAAAACATCTTTTATACGAATTGTACAGGAAAGTAAATTTTACTCACAAAAATAGAATTTTATTCTCAGAAAACACGAAAACACCTTTCATAAGAATTTTACAGTAAAGTAAATTTTATTCTCAGAAATAGAATGTTACTCTCAGAAAAGACAAAAACTCGTTTCATAAGAATTGTACAGGAAAGTAAATCTTACTCGTACTCTTTACCAAGAGGTATAGTCATTTTATCAAAATGTTTGCCACACTCCAAAGAAAGCTTCAAGCGTCATAGGTCCCATAAAGTATATAAGGTTTGCTTGAGTCCTTGAGTTACTATCATCATCAGCATCAATTCTATATTGAAAATTGAAAACATACTAAATCTACTAAAGAGATAAGAAAATATAAAATCATTCACTTACTTATTTATTTAATATATTTTTTTGGATTATTTTATTTTTATATTTTTAAAATAAATTTTTAATATTCTAAATATATGCGTTTTGCTTGTGTTATTTATTTAGTTTGCTGTTTTTGCAGGATGTTCTTATGAACCTGTTTTTGACTTTTTAACAGTAAGAGAGATAAAATGTACTTTGCTGCGAGAGTAAGAAGCAATTGATAAAATCTAGAAAATGCTTAGATTTATGTTCATATTATTCTCTGTTTCTCTCTCACAAATCTCATAGAAACTTCTCTCAGAGCAAATAAAATATTACAATAAAAATATTCACTGGAAAAACATTTGAGTTTATAAGTTGATGTGTATTTCCTCAGGGCTTGAAATCCATCTCGATTCACAATCATCTAAGAGTAATTCACTACTTTCATTATATGTAAGTAAGAGAAAGACGGCCGAGATAACTAAAGAGTATGAAACGACATTGCTTAGGAAAAAGCTAAAGAGATGAGAAAGGAAAAAGAATGAAGAGTTGCAAAATATATTTTTCCCATTAGTAGAATATTTCATCGTTTGTGAAGGTATTTATAAAAGAAGAGATTTATTTATATACAATTGTACGTACGAGCAAATTATTAAAATTCATCCCCCTATACGCCTGAGTGGCCGAGTAGGCAAGAGTCTCGACTAGCAAGTACAACGAATTCTCTGGTCGTACAACGAATTCTCTGGTTGTGTTGACATATTTTTTCTTTTGTTTATAACAGACTTTTTTACACAATTTTTAATGAAATTTTCAAAGTTGCTTTTTTTCTTATAGAATAATAATAATAATATATCCGCCGGAGTAGACGAGTAGGCAAGTCAATGGTCGTGGGTTCGAATCTCAAGTGCGGTAGAGCTTTTAATAAAAGCCGATAGCCTTAGATGCTAGTGCTTTTAAGAGTTTAGTCTTAGAATTTATTTTTCTGGCGAAATTAATAATAATAATAATAATAATAATAATAAAAGAGCTGAATGACGACTGCGTTGCCACTTTTTGACTATTTTTCTTATTTATTACAAGCAACTCTGTGATCTCTCCATTCTCCATACATGTTCGTTTTTTACTTTCATACAAAGTTTTTTAGCGGCAAATCAAAGCATTTAACAAGTGCACAACATAGTATCAAAAACTTTTAAATAAAAATGAATACCGATTTTTTATACGAAACAAAAATGATTATAAAATCTTTGGTGCTGTCTTTCCCGGAAAATAGCATTGGTATCCAGCAGCTTAGTGTTGTTTACAAGGCAACAGTAGGAAAAGAGATACCCTGGCTAAAGCCGTAGACACCAACCTGGCTGAAGCCGAACGGAAAAAACTAAATATCAATAAATACGATAAATGGATGAATGAAACGAATTTATTCAACTTTGCAGACTTTTTCCAAGTTTTGTGGCAATTAACGAATCGTATATTTTTGCATGTGTACATACAAACAAAACAAACAGAAAGCAATGTACAAGAAGAAATAAAGGCAATTTATTTTACATTTAGAAATTATTTTCATTCTGATCGAATCATTTTAAAAATCCATGGAATTGATTACAACTTTTTTCTCATTCTGATACAACCTTATTAAGTCTTTGAATAGACCACATCAACCAAGGTGCAGTCGTGGCCGAGCGGTTAAGGCGTTTGACTAGAAATCAGATTCCCTCTGGAAGCGTGGGTTCGAATCCTAGCGACTGCGAAGTAAAGCAAACTTAAGAATTAGGACATATGCGGGCCGTGGAGACAATTGCAAAAGTAATTAAAGGCAAGGGTCGTTATGATTCAAGCTAAACCAACCCTATCAATCATACGTTAGCAGCTCTGGCTACGATTGAAACGGATAAGGAGTATATGAAGACAATCGACGAGGATTATGGACCGCCCGGTCGACATTGGCCCGAAGTGTTGAAAGAAAAAAAATGATTATAAAATCTTTAGTACTGTCTTTCCCGGAAAGTAGCATTAGTAGAAGAGCTACCCTGGCTGAAGACGAACGGGAAAAACGTACGCTGATATCGGGGCGTTCGTAGAGGAAAGCCATTTGACTTTTCCGGACTGCTGTAGTGTCATACATCTAAGGCCAACGACACCATGAACAATTTCGTTGAAGTTGTAGACTAACTGGTGTCGGCTTTACCCTGACGAAACTTGAAGCTATTCAGGGTAAGCCAGGATTCCATTAGAGAAGGTATTTCTCAAACAGCAAAAGCAGTTAGAGAATTGAAGAACTCGGGCGAGCTTTACCCTGGCATAACCAACAAGCCAGGATCTCTTGGAGGCGTTCTTCTTTAACATGGCACTCGGCTTCAGAATGAGGGCACGGTCATCAATAGATATAATGGATATTGTAGATAGACTGAAGAAGTTTCAATAGCCGAGTTTGTTGAGCGGTTAGACGATGACTTCGTAATCGACAAAATGAACTACGAACTCGAAGAGAGTTAGTTCAACCAGAATATGAATTAAAGAGAAGGAAGAGCCATTTTAGGAATTGTGATGAAAGCCGCATCAACACGAGTAAATTAAATATGCCTGCCAACTAATCATTTTTTCCTCTTTCGAAACTGTATCACTTCAAAATAATCAATTTCTAAATTGAATAATATGTACCACCAAAGTACCTACGCACACTTTCCCCGGTGAAGGCGCTTTGGTTGTGGGTTAATTCATATTAACCCATTAGCATATGATTCTCATCATGTGTAAGTTATAGGAAAAAAAAACATCTTAATAAACGAATGACTGAAATAATGTCTTCACTGTCTGGTATATTTTCAGAAGAGAAATTTTATCTCCTTGAATCGAGTAGGAGTAGTAGTAGTTTCTTACAAGATAATTGCAAATACAACTTTTTTAGACCATGCAACCATTTCTCTAGAGGGCGGTGGCTATAGCACTAAAATTTTGCGAAGTTTTTTTTACTCAAATAAATAAAAAGGTAAGCAAAAAAAAGGGAAAGGTAAAATGAGAAAAAAAATTATATTTAAATTTTCAAAACTTTTCAGATATTTGATGTGGTCTTAAATTGTCGTCATGTTATATTGTGTGAATTGGACATATTCGCTGAAGTGGATCACGGCACTGCCCTTCATGAGTCTTTTTACAGTTACTTCGGGTAATTTAAAGTACAAGGAGGAAGTACGCAATAATGTACACAATAACTTGGTACGTTTCGATTTCATGAAGGGTCCTAACGACAATCCGAAAATCAATGCTTTCATATTATTGAAAAGAGACGTTCAACGTATACCACGGCTAAAGCCTTTACATAAAGACACTTTCTATCCAGATATAGATGATAGTGCTTCCATTAGATGTGCAAATAAAAAGAAGGTCCTTAACGGCCAACATAGAAAATTAGTTTCCAATGAAGAAGATACCAAAACGGATGAGTATCCAAAGAAATTACCAGCAGTGGAAAATGAAGAAGATATTAACGATGAATTCTGTGAATTACTTTCGAAAACAGAACGTCCTCGTAAGCCAAGCGGTCCGCGACAACTGGACCCATATTCGATGGACGATTCTACGTTGCTTTTACCAATATATACAGCATTTATTCCGTTACTGGTTTGTTTGTGTAAACTTTTATTTAACGGAATTCCTAGTAACAAATTGCTGCGCTCTCTACATTTGTTCTGTACTATCTCTTATTTATTTTCATAAATCGAAATTGTCTTTCCTTTTTTTTTCTTTTCTTGCTAGATTAACTGTACATTAAATATTAAACATGCACAAGAGTAGTGTTAGTGTTATGCATTAAACATGCATAAGAGTAGTGTTAAGTTTTGAGCCTTTTTTTGGTTTTTTTTTCCTATTTTGAACTTTGTTTTCAAGTACTTAGTACAGCGCAGTGTAGGAAAATATAGAAAATAATAATTGTAACACTTTTCTAGGTATTATATAGAGCATACATTGACATGTAGAATAAGTGGGAAATTTTAGAAAAATTAAACTAAGAACTGGACACTTTTCAATAAAATTGATAAAAATTTATATATTTATTTCAATGATCCATTCATTTACATTATCATTTGGAATTCGTCAACATTACCTTCAATGGTAGAGGAAACAGTTTGTACATTATCCAATATTTGTTAAGACTCATCGCGTTAGATTAATTGAAAAGTTCATAGATCATTCAATGTAAAACAATGTATCAGTGACTGCATTCGATACCCTCGTATAAAAGCAGCAGCTGGGAGCAAACACAGCATTTCGCTTAATAAATCCATGGGATGATGTGTAGGTGTTGCCACTATTGACGAATTCGTATGATTTTCAGATCATACTAAAACTCCAAAGAAAATGTGTCAACATTTCATGACATCCCGCCTATTACGTTGCAAGCTACAACTGTTTTAATTGTGCTACACACACAAGATTCAGATTTTTTCGTCGTTTTACAAAAACAAAGATGGTCGTATTATCTAAAAATCGTATGAATTTGTCAGTAATCATCCTACTGTCTTATTGAACGATGTGTTATCACTAACGATAAATAGTCAGATCAAAGAACTTTCAATACATAAAACGGTAGGATGCTTAACAAGCCCTGATACCGAACAAATAATACGTTTTCATACATGTTTTAAAGCAAATATAGTAATTCGCGGCTTTATATAACGTCAATTATAAAAGTCAGTCCAGAAATAAATGCATTTTCCAGTCTTCCGTTCCTTTGTTATATAATTTATTTGTTCTTACTTTTTAGTCCATTGCATTTCGATCTATTCTGTAACTTGTCGCACACCACTTTCCAAGACCTTTCATGTAATATCCATATTGAGGAGATTGATAGAAAGAAGACAATCAATCATCCAGTTTGCGTTGCTGTACAGAGGTAAACAAGTATTGTTTATACTGTCACCAAAATCAAACGGAATGTCAGATTGCACAAATTCCACAGGCAGAGAGGAGAGGCAAATTAAATAAATGCTTATAAAGAGAAAGTAAAACAAGTAAGAAAATTATATCCGGCCATGACTGAGTCTTTTATACCCATTACCGCTTAATACTGATTGTGAATATATATATGGCTGATGTCTCCTTCTAGGTGCTACTAAAGTCCTGATAAAATGAATATACTCTTCATGCTTCTGCGATGGGGGGTCTTATAAAATGTTTTATAATCTAAACGCTATGAACTTTTCAATTAGCTTAAGATATAACTATTTACTTCGTATTTACTTTAAGTTGAATTTAAAGACATTTACAAAAAAAAAAAAGAAAAAATTCATCTTGTCTCTTACGTGACATGCGTAAATGCCGGTTACATGTAGATGTGTGTACGTGAACAATGCACAAAACAGGTCTGAGAGAAAAGCTCAACATAGCAACTTTTTCTGTGAAGTTTATCTCCCCAGACGATAACGAGTTGTACACACGCACGCAACCAGGTTTAACCTTAAAGGACAATGTTAAATGTCGCGCTAAAATATCCTTCGAATGCGATGCGGAATTCAAATCAATTTGAAATTCTATTAGGCTAACAAGTGTAAATATACCTTACTTCCTCTCTTTACTTTTTTATCTCACTCTCTCTTTTTCTCTTTCTCTCTTTCTCTAAATTACTTTATCAATATTTTGCCGTTTTAACCATTCACTTCAAGTTTAAGGTCTATTGCAACGTGCGCTGAGTTGGAAAAAGCTGCGTAATTAGTTTGTGAAACTTCCAGTGAACTAAATAATACCACTTGAACGTCCCTGGCGCCAGCTATCTTCTGGTCTAGACTGCCGCGCGGAATATCTGTGCTATTCTTACTCTCAAACATACTTGCTTATAGAGCAAAGGAACTAACTGTACTTTAATACTAAATATAAAATGGCTGTTCGTAACCATGGCAATCGATTATCGGTAAAGAGTTAACTTCAGATCTGAAATCGATCTGAAAGCACGCGCGACGAAGAAATATTGTTACTTTCTCCCTATGTACCTCTAGCTCTATTTCCATCTCCATATCTAGATCTATTTCTATCTCTCTATCGCTATCTCCGTCTCTACTTCTATCACCATCTTTGTATCTCTATCTCTATCTCTGCCTCTGTCTCTACATCTATTTCAATTGCTCTTTCTTTTATGGACATTATGACTATTCTAAAAGTCGTAGAAGGAGAAATAAATAACTCCCAGTGAAATTCCGCATAGTTTCTTTCTTGCCAGTTTTTTTAATTTAAATAAAAAATATTCGCACGGAATTCATTACTTAGTTGCAGAGGAATTTTTGCCTTCAGCTTTCCAGTGATATTTTTTTTTTTTTTTTTTTGTTCGCAGATCAGTATATATTTGCATTGATATTCAGAATTATGTATTAAAATGACGTCGCATAAGGATGGCCATCTTTTGCGTAGGCAGTTCCAATAGTAAGAGCACAAGAAAACCGGACATTAATGCTAGTATTATTGTTGCGAAAAAATCGGCTCCCGAGCTAACGTCTGTGTAGTTGGTAGGCGCATTGCGTAAACCAAAAATGCCCATAACAATTACGGGAGCCATTAAATAAATACTGAAACAAAATTTGTTCAAGAATAAAAATGGTCGGGCACTTAAGAAAGCATTAAGTCGTCCGCCACGACCGGATGCACACATAATGATGACAACACCGATGCAAAGAGAAAATGCCAGTTTACCTACAGTCATAATGGTACCTAAAAGCCAGGTAGGCATTGTACGCCAATAGCTCATAAAATTTGTTAACAAATAAAAGACAGCTAGGAATAGCCAAAACGTTAAGTAAACATAACTAAACCATTTTCTTGGCTCTTTAAAGAAAAAATTCTTTTTTCGTTGGTGCTGTTGTTGTTGGTGTTGTTGTTGTTGTTGTTGTTGCAATTTATCACACTGGCTACACTGTGCAGAATTTAAATGCTTCCGTTGCTGCAGATAATGCATTACCCAACCCATGGTTGCTCCCCCTATATAAGGAAATACGCGTAGCCATGGTTTCACATAAAGCTGATTAAGAGTGCTGTTGATAACATCGATTCTGTTACAAAAGAAAAAAATAAATAAATAAATAAGTATATGAAAAGCACTAAAAAAAACTCTTGACCACTTACGTTAAAGAAAAATCTGTTATCGTACTTACTGGAATTTTATTCCATTGCTATAATGTAACCACCAAGCAATGACAAGAGATACGAACGTCAATACAACAAACATGACTTTAGCAATGTTTGGCTGTTTTACGTATACGAACAGCAGCCCCGTAAACATCAAGAAATATTGCATTTCGCAAGCCAAATACCATGTCCACGAGCAACAAATATTATTCATATCAAGAAAATTCTGAATATAAAGAAGATTATACCACCAATTCCTGAAACACAATAAAAAATATTTATGTCAGCATTTAATTTATTCAGCTTTAGGGACTCACTTTTTACAATAGATAGCATTATGTTTACCCATATAAAAAGGGGAATAGACGCTGATGAGATCATATAACCAATTACCGAAGATCATAGCCACAATTAAAACGGGAGTCAATCTGTACAAATCAAAAATATTCAACAAATTATTATAAATAATAACAAATTATTTCAAATATAATTTCTGTGTGGTATTCTCTTCTTCCAAAAATAAGAATTACTTTATTTTATCCTAACCTTTCCATGTCCGAAAATATGATTTACATTTAGTTACAAATTTTATTAACTCAAACCGCTTTAGCCATCTGCCAAGTGCCCTACATCGCTTTGTTCAATACAGTTATTCATATAACGTCGTTTCAAAATAAGACTTTTTGTGGGGAGTGATCGAAAAAGTGGTCGGTGTACCAACTTTCATCAAAATAAATCAAAAATTGCGACTTGTAGATTGAACACAAGAAAACAGGACGGAAAGATGGACAGAAGTTTAGATCGATTTAAAAAGTGATTCTGAATCTGATTTTAATAAAAGTTGTCCTTTTGGGAGTTACATGCATCCACAAAAACTTAATAAACCCTTCTACCTCCAGTGATGTAGAGTATATATTATGCGTCTTGTAGAGCACAGTCTATTGGGTTTGTACCAACAATCAGAACGACTTGAGGTTCTTCCCATAGATTGGCGATCATTTTCTGAATCGATTTAACTCTTCTAAGCACTTGCCCGTCTGCTAACTGCCCTCAAATTTTTTTTTTCAGTTTATAGGTTGCATTGAAAGACATTTTGTTAAAATTTCATACATAATGGTTTTGGCCAAGGACGACCCTATTGAAAATAGACCGAAATATGTAATTTTTGCTGCAATTTCTTAGATAATTCATTGTATAGAAAGCACCGCCAAAAATAGGTGAAAGTCCATGATAAATGAACGCGTAAAGGGGAGGACAAAAGGGGAAAGGGATCTCCTCTTATATAAATTTTCTCACAAAAAGTAAGTCTGATTGATCCAAACGTTGCCGTACCCAATTTACTGTAGTAAGTTCGTACCACAAGGCACCACTCCTATTTAAAGCTCTCATGCTTCTAAGTTGCCCCGAATGATTTAATTTTTTGAAGAACAATAATTCGTTGAAAAAAAAAAAAATATCGTTTCGCTATGTTTGGCCCACGGCAGTTCAATTCTATTAGAATGCAATACTGAGTAGTTCGCCTTGTTCAACTCTAAACTTTTAACTTGTTATGCCTTGCACTAATTATGGTAACAGGATTTATTAACTTTATGCCGAAGTATGCATATACCCAGAAGGACTTGAAGTAGGCCCACCATTTGTTGTGCTGGTAGATTTAGAATAACGTTTTGCGTCAACCGAAGATTGTCTATCCGTCTATCCCTTTGCTGCCTTTTTTCCTTATGTTCAACTTACAGATTGTAGTTTAGCACGCAGATGTATTTTGGCCCAAATACGAATGTGGTTCGGATCGGAGCATTTTTTCGACTAAATCCCGTAGAGCTATAGGGCGGTACAGCGTATGCAGTGGAGGCAAACTTTACTTTCTCTTTACTTATTTTACAAAAGATTTCTTTTACGGCACCCGAATAAAATTGTATCCAAATTTTTTACTTACCTTATGTAACGTTGAACGATTAAACGAGCAAATATTTTAATATTGTGCCAAAAATTATTTTTTAAGATATTTTCCATTTGCTTGCCGTCCATTAGGAAATTGTACACCAAAAGAAAAGAGCTGCAATTAAAATTCGATGAACTTAAAAGAAATTTTATCTAATGCGTACTCACTGTCTCTTACTAACCTAATTGTAAAGAATACGTCTACATAAAAGACTGCCTGCGAAACCGGCTGAACAGCAAAATCTTCAAGTCGGGCCATTACCACCATTATATTGGATATAAAGTTAAACGAATAATAGTAAACGTGAAATACAGTCACCCACAAGCAGATGATAGTACGCATGCCTGCCAGGCTAGTAAGGATTTTTGAACTCCGACCGTTATCGCTATCAAAGTTCATAATTGCTTCATAATTGTCTTCGAAGCGAAAACACAATATCAATTCGATCCAAAATGGGCTTTTCTCTGTTTGAGGAAAAGCTGGCATATTACCGCTTTGGTACGGCAAGAATAGCTGAAGTCTTCGATTCTCTTTAGATTTATAAATGATTTCGGCAAATATTTTTAACGAAATCACCGTAAAAAGTAAAATGCTAAAATTAAAAAGAAAGAAAAATATTAATAACTCACTGTACTGCGGCTGGTTTCTTTCCTTAGTCTTTTCTTTTCGGGCGTTTTTCGCACAAATCTTATTTTTATATCCTACATTATTTATGGTATAGGGACACACTAAGTTTATGCTGATGTATGCAACATCTAGAAGGACTAGAAATATACCCATCTTTCACCGATCAATTAGAAATTACTTTCTGATTCGAATTGAATGTGCGTGTCCGTATGTCCACCTATTCGTCTTTCCGCCTATCTGTTTCGTTCTCTTGTATTCAATCTCAAGATGGCAATTAATGAGAGATCTTACTTTAATTTGGTACACTGACATATTTTAGCCTAAGGTCAGATGCTATTAACAATGGCTCGGATCGAACCAGTTTTACGACAACTTTCCATATAATGCCTTATTTTGAAAAGCCGATATATGGTTCACAGCGGGGTGGTGTAAAGTATTTAATGATGGGCCATGGCTCACAATTATGTTTTTACTTGCTTGATCAATAAATTAGGGCCAGATTGCCCGCTTTATCGTTTTAAGTATTTTACTTAATTTTTATCAGAATTTTTGACAATTGTCAGCAAATTCTAAGTTCAACTTGGACGATTTTTGAATATCAATGGGATATTTTAATTATCAAGGTTAATTGTAAAACACAATTTATAGGTTCAGATCACAAGAGCTGCAATTTTGAATATATAATTCTAGAACGAAAGCAAATCATAAGTGAATGTATGAAACAACTTTGAGGATTATCGAATTTAACCTGAGAACGGTGGTCCAAAAAGTTAGAAATACACACGAAAATTACGGGAAGAGAGAAAAATTGATAAATCGCAGCATAGATGGCCATCGAGAGTCTTCCACTATATCTGTTGAGTCACAGTATAAGTATCTTATGTCATAGTGCACTCCTTTGGTGGCTTGGTTAAAAGAAGTGCTTTGAAAGCATGAAACATGAAAAGATATATCGAAATGGAATAGAATGATCTTAATAAACTGACCGTATCTAACAATCTTAATCTAACAAGTAAGAAAATTATATCCGGCAGCTAATCTTTTACCCCTCACCATTATCCCAAACTCGACTAAAAAAGAACGAACAGAAATTCCTATACTCTATAATATTACGTGGCCGTGGCTCATTTTTTCTATTTATACAGCATTAAAGTGGATGTTTATATCTCCTATAGTTTAGGCGCAAAAAGAAAACGAAGAAAGTCAGAATGTACTCAATTGGTAAAAGGACCCCGCCGCAGTACAGAGTAAGGAGGAAGTCAATATAATGTTTTACCAAATTTGAAGTAGATATCTCCATATTAGCGATCATGAGTGCGGTTACCACAGTAATTAACAGACAGTCGAGCAGAGGGATTGACAGACATTTCTAGAATGATTCAGATTTTGTATTATTCAATAACATATAGTATTGTGACCGATATACTCTGTTGCTATATAGATGCTGCAGAACAACCCAAAGAATAGAAATGTAAATGTTTAGGAAAAACCAATTTTTCATTCCCTTTGAAAAACAGTAGCGTTCTCAGTTTACGTAGTGCTGCGGGCGTGTTCTTCGACCGATTTACTTCATTTTCAATGCCAACCTGTGTGCAAGAACTTCCAATATATTGGCCAAATTTGAAGTCGATAGCTTTCTTTTTGAGGGCAGAAGAGTGTTTACAATAGACATTACGAAGACGGACAGACAGATAGACGGACATATTTAAATCGGTTTAGAATTTATTTCGAATATATATACTTTGTGGGATCTCTTATGTTTCCTTCTGGACGTTGCAAACGTTTTAACAAAATGAATATGAATGCAAAACAAGTCACTTCTATTGGAAATCGTAGAATTAAAAGCGTACTTACAACAACAAAATACTTCCCGTTTGTGTGAGAAATCTCCAAGAGAAATGTGGCGTCTTGATGGCCACAGTTTTTAATTCTAATTGAAAAGTACGTTGCGTTTCAAATTTTGCGTTGTCTTTTTCAAAATACTGATCAGTCGCTTTGCGTATAACATCCATGTTACACGACCGTGGTAAGCACAAACCCAAGTGGATATAATTCTAGATATGTCAATGAAATGTTTAGGAAATGGAATCGAAATATTATGGAAATTACTTACTTACCTCGTATGCTAATTTTACATCAATGTAAAATGGTGTCGAAAAATTTAGATAGACCACAGTATACTCTAAGGGAAACGGACTCGTTACATTGGTCACAATTGGCTGACTGAGAGCTAAACTTATATCCATTGGTTGATTAAGATCATAACACAGAGCAGGCGTTCCAAACCATAGATAATTGCCCCATAAAAACTGTTGCGGCGGCGAACCAAAAGCATCCAGCACTAGTTTTAATGAATACAAAGGCAAAGAGAATGACATGCACGAAGCGGATGCGTCAGGACCACATAAATTATATTATATTTGCCACCCGTTCCTATAAATTGCATTACGCAGAAAGCGTAAGCAAATTTTTAAAATTTCTTCGCAAAAATCGGTAAAAATCCTGCTCGACAACCGGCAACAAATTATTAGACCTTTGCGACAAGTGAGAAATTTGTACACGCTCTCGGGCGAACTCCGGATTTCTTATAAACTCACAATGTTCTTGCAAATATTTATATCAGATTTTTGAATGTTAGCATGTACAAGTTTTGGCCTCTGCAGGTGTGTGTGGGTGTAAAAAGATTGCTTCTATATTCAACCTCGATTGCGGCCTATCGCATGCTTAGCCGATTAGGTAAGGGACACGACGGCCACATTAACTTTCACTGGCGCAAATCTCAAGTGCGATAGAGTTTGTTTTGGTTGTAGCTATAGGGAACACTCAGTCAATAAAGGAGCACAACATTTACTAGTTGAGCACACATCGACTAGGTTGCGGCCACTATCTCCCTGTCTCTTCCTTTTTCGTCATTTCTTTCTGGCCATTACCATGTTACGCGAATGGGGGGCAATCCCTAAGTGAATGGCCATACTAATAAAAGAAGAACAAGTGAAAACATTATAATCGGGCTAGGCTGACTTTTAAATGCCCTTCACCGCATTGTTTAACACAATTCTTATTTTTGACATAGAACACAAAAATGGCACTCTGTTGTTATATGAACATGGAAGTGTATTATGGAAGTGTATATCAAATATTAGAACTCTTTGCAAATAAAGACCTAGTTTCCGTAAGAACGGTTGTGCCTAAGAGTTTCAAAAATTATGGTACTTGTTCAAAATTCCACAAAATATTAAAACTTAAACTTTTCTACCCTAACGTAAATTTTCGTACTAAACCTTATATAGCATAGGCTCCAAGAATAGGCGTGGGTGGTTTAAATTTGATGCAGTGCATTTTTTTATCTAAATTAGTGTTATGGGTTAAGTTTCATCATAACATATTGAAATTTAGTATTTTCTACCCTACAACGGATCAATTTTCGTGAAAATCTATATATAGGGTAGGATATAAAAAAATAGTTCGAGGTGGTCCAAATTTGGCACAGTTGTTCTTTTTATCTTAAATTATTATTATGATCTGATTGCCACCATGAACGCTTCGAAATTAGACCTTTCTAGTCCTATGAGCTGCAGATTTCGTTACGTGGTAGAGGGTTCAAACAATTGCTCCAGAAAAGCCAAAGTTTTCATATCTATTACGTAGCCAATTTTGCGAAAAAATTTTGAAAATTGCAACTTTTTCCATGTAACAATTTGTTGGGGTTGTGGTCGAAAGAGTAGATCGATCCATACCATTTTCAAAATCGTTAAAATATCTCAAAAATTATGACCTGTAGCTTGAACACAAAAATACATGGAAAGACATTAGACAGAAAGACGGACAGACAAGCTTGGATCGGAGTCTTCTTCTGAATCGCCCGGTATAATAAAAGGTGGGACTATCTCAAGTCCTACAAGTGTGCTGCACGCATTCACACAAACTTAATACACTCTTGTGCCACATGTAGCGTAGGGTATAACAATAATAATAACATGTCTGCAACACATATTTCTAGTCATTATAAATGGAATGACAAATCATTCACGAAGATAAAATCTCGTAATTCTTAATTTTTATTTCGAAGACGTCTCAATTTTTTACCCATTGTCGCTTTATTCGATGAAGGTTTAGCATCAATCTGCGGACATGTGCTCTTTTGCAGGACCCTAAGTCAATTCTTACGAGTCCGTTAACTTCTAAGCTGACCAGAAGGATAGTCATGGTTAAATTGACCTCAAGATCAATTTTGAATGTTATTCATCTTTCAAAGATGCAGCAAGCGCTTCGGCGCAAGTCGCTTATTTCGCTTACAAATACTTTACATACATTTCGAAGACCAAAGTTGACGTTCGCTCGCTGCTTTTATTAGAATTTCAAGTTCTTTGCCACATTGCGTTGTGGCATTTTCATTATAAGCAGCCAAACTTGCAATACCAAAGAGGAAATTTCTTTCAACCAAACGCTCTTGCACAGTTGACAACCGCGATAACGACGATCCAAATAAGGTAAATAAAAGGCACACAAATGCTGCGATACTCTCCATGAATATGAATATTCGACACCAATCAAAAAAATAATACACTCGTACGTCAAACCGTTGTTCACAATATAAATGGTTACAAGCAACTGACTTTCGTTGACGCTCTGGTTTTCAACTAAAGAAAATCCAAATGGAAAACTTGTTCATTTTCCAATCATAACGCAAAAAATGTAAAGAAAAAAAAAAAAGAAATGAAATTTGAGCACAATGCTTAAGACAATGATTGCAATGTTTCCAGCACTCACACTTTTAATTATATAATATCGACCGGTACAGTACATGTATAAAAAGATATCGTCAGCGCATGTAGTACTACTCCTGATGCCGCGGTATTAACTCATTTCATTGATTGCTTAACGTCGTATATAAAATTCAATCGCCAACAGCGAATAACTTACACGTCCAAGAGGCAGAAATCGATTTTAAAATTAAACATTTGCGCGCGCGTACCATGTATTTATATATGAACACTAAAACGAGGTTATTACAGTTTCGAACGAATTGATTGGTACCCAACACTCGATATTCCAAGCAAAAAAAAAAAAAAAAAAATTCATATTTTATATGGGCACTGAGAAAGCGAAAGGAAACTTCACTTCAGTTGGCTTATTTTGAGGTTATGTTACGTTAAGTGTTTTTCACTTTCTTTGACGCTCATTTATGGACAGCTTTAGTGATGCGATGATGTATGCATTACAACGTTTGCAAAATGTTCGCTTTCGTAGAATGAGTTGTTCTTCAGCATAGATTCGAACCTAATTTCCCGGCTTAGGGACTCATTTGTCAACCAAAGGACTGCATGATATCTGATTTTAGTATATAGCATATAATAGCTTTCGTAAGAATTTTTTCGTATCATATATAAACAGTTTTGTTGAGTACCGTTGCAGAACACAGTATACTGTTCAGATCAACAACACAAAGGCCGCATTTAATTAAGCCCGGAAACCCGATGCGATACGCAACTATGTACTTAAAAATTCACCCTGAACGCCAATTATCTTGAGCCTTATTATTTTCCTTTAGCGAGACGTTATAGTCGACAGCGATCGCCACCAGCACCAGATTGACGGTCAACTTCTTTGGATGTATTTAATTGGTTGTATGCCAACACTATGAAATGCAACTTTGTACCGCTAGTCGGCAGAAAACTAGCTTATTGAAGGCTAATTTCAGAAAAGTGGAGTTCGGACATTCACTTTGCCTACTTTTCAATTTGTGGCAGACCTCCACCTGCAAACGTTTGCATCATCAATTATTTACGCAGCGGCAGCTGCAAAGCCTCTTTTCAATCAATCGGTCATTCTCTGCAACAAACTATAAGCATTCCGTAACACGGTTGCCTCTATCCGCACCCAATTGATCCATGAATGTTATTCATCGATCTATGAAAATTTTGTATTAGTAATGAACTCTGTTACCTTACGTCGGGTGCAGCATGTGAACGTGAACGTGAACGTGAACGGGAACGTGAACTCATCGATAGTCGATATTCAATATCTGGATGAATAGAAAACTTCTTGACACAATTTTCAATTCAATTTTTATGCTTAAGTCAAAAATGGAAAGAGTTGAGCGCGACAAACACTAGGCATAAACGAACAGACTTGCAACTTGATAAATTCTAAATAATTACACTTGTTTTAAAAGGTTTGCCTTCTTTTCTTTTTTACAAATGGAATAACTAAATTAATATATTTCGAAATGGCGTGAAGAGAGCAGCACAAGTATCACAACTTTTCTTTCATGCTTTATGAACAACATTCTCAGTGTCAAAAATCCTGAAAACTTTTATATTGGTTAATAAAACAATAACGATATTGTGGTCAGAGAGTAATATCAAAAAAAAAAAAAAAAAAAAAAGATAAAGAAAAATTTTGTTCCATTTAGATTTAATCACCGTCACACCTGCAGAACTCATGTAATCATTCAATTATATAAAACAAGTTTCGAATGGATGTTGAAATAAAATTTCACATCTTCTTCTTTTATCACATGAAGCGATGAGATACACAAACTTGATCAATCCATATGTAACCTCTTAAAATAAATAAAAAGTCACCCACAGTTTTTTAATCCTGCATATCACAACCATATCGTTATCAGATTCGTTGAGATTCGGTTTGAAAATTGAAACAATGAAGATCTTCATTGAAAATTGAAAATCGGAAATTATAGGTATCATTAAGAAATCTGATAGTATTTTATGGGATGATGAGCTTACGCTGTTACACGCTCTACTCTAATAAAATTATGTTTCCTTCGCATTTATCTTAATTGTCTCTCAAAAATCCGCATCAAGTGTCTTCTAACTTTCCTTTCACAAATCTAAAACAATGTAAGTGAAAGACATCAAAAATTTCATGGCAAAACGAATTAAATATCTTAGCCTTAATTAGCATAAAATCGCATATGCGTGTAGAGTATTTACGCATGTGTATCGTATTAAACAATCATTACGATCGGCTTACCAAGGACAAGGTTAAAAAAAATGAATGAACATAAAAAAATCCTGTAATCAGGTTAGTTGGTTTGCTAAGACGTTCAAAAAACATTCATGAAAGCTTTCTTTAAGAAAACCGGTATTTTTAATATACTTACAGTCAACTGCGACTTAAAAAGATCCTCTAAAAGATAATAAATCAATACATTTTACATACAAAATTAATTAACTTATCTCCTTGAATATATATATATATATATATATATATTTTTTTTTTTTTTTTATTAAATTTCGTAACTAATTTATATACAAATTTACATTTTCTACGATTTTGTTAAATTAATTAAATGCATTCACTAATTGTTTCTTAAGGCACTAAAAAAAAAAAGACTGAGTTTATTTTATCCCTAGATGAAATTGTAGAACGGCATTTCAAAGGTCAACGAAAATATGACCGACGTTAGGTAAATTATGACCACAAAGCCCGCACAAAAAATACTCTTAAAAGAAAGAAGGAAAAATATAAATATATATATATGTATATATATGCATTTTAATTAAATACCATCATAATGAGATCGGCATGAATGCTGGCACTCGTTAAACTGAAGAGAAGCACTATAACCAGAGGATTCAGCAAATATATGGCATAAGATAATTTGTTGAGATGTTGAAATAATTTTGCTTCTAAAAGTTGTGACCACCAACAGCTACGACCTGTCGCACTCCCAATACCCGTCCAACATATAGCTGCAGATAAGCATAAACGTCCGACAACAATTAACGTAACGGCTCCCAAGCTTGAGAGGTCACGTTTAGCAGTTGAGAAAAGGCATATGAAAAATACGAGTATTGCCAAATTCCATCGCAGGCTGATATGCGCCTCGCTTAACGTTATTAGACGTTCTCGATTCTCTATTAAATGCCACGCTCCCATCGCTCCCATAATATATGGTAAACTGCGAACAAATGGACTTAAATAGATGTAATTAGCAGTTGCCAGGAACGTATCGAATGACAATTCGAAATTCACATTTAAACCGATCGCATAAGTCCATATAACGTTTGCTGCTAAAGCTGTTACCGTTGACACTTTCGTCAGATTTGGATGCCTGCAAATAATCAAAGTTTTTATTGCAATCAAAAAGAATTATATAATCGCGTGTACTTCGTATATGTGAAAAGCAATACACTGGCAAGAAGAAAGAACTGCATTTCGCAAGCCAAAGACCAGCTCCAGTTAATACATATATCATCGTACGCGAACAGATTTTGTATAAATAATAAATTACGCCACCAGTAATTGCTGCAGGTTTCGTCAAATTTTTCGTAAATATGATAGACCGATACCATATCGATGTAAGCGTAAAGCAAATCGACTAAAACAATAAGCACCAGATATAAAGGACAAAGTCTGAAAGTAAAAGAGACAAAGGAGATATGAATAAAATGTTAAGTAATAAACAAGTAAATGCCCCAGAATGGGTCAGAGATAAGGATTAAATACCCTACCCTGGCTTTTTAAAATAAGTCTTGACATTAGAAGTGGCCAGAAAAGCGATCCGATCCGAATCATTTCCAATAGCGTACCTCAGAGCACCCAATTTCATCAGCATATCGCGAAAAACTGGGGCTGTTAACTTGGACCCAAGAGAACAGGATGGACAGATGGACAGACAGACAAAAAAGTTTAGTATTACTTTCGAAATCGATCAGTATAATCATCAAGTCCTTCTGGGTGTTACAAGCAACCGCACAAACTTCATTTACTCTTGTACTGCAAGCGGTGTAGGATATAAAAATTGCATTACAAAGTATATCAAGTTTTTCCGGAACGACTTAAGGCAGACACATATTTGTGTTTATGCCAATCGACACAGAACCCTTTTCTGAATCATTTCGAACTTATGTGTGTCTATGCATTTTCGTGTTTATTTCATCTAGTATCGTAACTAATTTTCGCATGAGGTCGGTTCTTAATGACGATGAGTTGAAAGAGTCCATTTTTTTCGACTATTCGATGTTTCTCAAAAAAAATAGACGAAAAATCGATGAAAACCTTATATAGGATCAACCGAAAGTTCCAGAACTTTGATTTAACAAACAAATGAACTGTGCCAAGTTCAAGAAGCGAACTAGCCTTTGTCTGGACCATCTTCTTTATAAACATTCTGAAAACATATTAATCCTTATATGGCAACGAGATCAAATTTTTTCCTATATTCGAATGAGGACTTTAACAACCGATATTTAACGACCGCGACTTTGCGTGGCTACAACAAGAACATTTTAATGTTACCTCAAATAACGACGAATCAACATTTTTGCAAACTGTTTAGCATTTTGCCAAAAATTATTTGCGCGAATCGCTTCCAACTTTCGACTATTGCTTAGAAAGTTATGAACTTGTAAAAAGCCGCTGAAAAATAGAGCAAAGAATATAAATGTTACATGTGATCCTAATCTATATATTAATGATCATTTCAGACATACCTAATAGTGAAGAACACGTCTACCAGAATTGGGGCGGAGCTTAAATATTGAAAAATCCCGGTTTCAGCGTATGAGACTAGAACGGGTTTATTGTTTACGGTGAAGTACATAAACCACATTACATGAAATAGCATAATCCATATGGCACACATAGAACGTAAACCGTCTATAACAGCAATAGAATTATTGTCCGGTTTGGTAGTAAACAATTTCGACCAATTCTCTTGGATATCAAAAGACGAAACAAAGTGTTGTATAGATAAAGGTAAAGTACTTAAAACGATGACCGGTTCACAGGTCGCCTCATCCGCCGTTTGCTTTGGCGATCGTTTCTTTCTTAAAAAGGAAGCCATCACCATCATAGTTAAGGTGAAAATCAAGCAAGCGCTAAATATTTTGAAACTTGCTCGTTGGTAAAAGCTTTTATTAATTTTTAAATCTTTCATATAAACAACTTCCGGTTTTATATCGTAAATATCGTTTTCGACAAAGGGTCCTTGCTGCACATATATACTCATTAGTTTCTCTATTTCTGAGTTGGCGCAGGAAGATGGCAAGCATAAACCAATATGGACAATTTGTTCGGACATAACCTTCAATTCGACCTGCCATGGAGAATTGTGCTTTAGATAGATTACACGATAGTCGACTTCGAACGGAGCTATTTCACTAATAAGACTATTATGCATAATGCGCGGAAAATTCGCTGATAAAGTAATACCAAGTGGCCGTCGAACCGCGTCACACCCCTCACGACTGCCAAGCCAAAAATTTTGACCAAATACAAAACCCGGTGGCTTAGTGCCGGAAGCATCTAGAACTGAAATGATAAAAACAAAAAGAGAGAAAAATTAAAATAATTAATGCACTGAATAGCAATAGCTACCGCTTACTTACCTTTGATAGCCCATGAGTCTTTTCTTAAAACTCCTCTTTCTATGTTTTTCAAATGGAAATGGCACCGAGAGCTTACATTGCTTGCATTAGCTACCTTAATTAAGCCAAACACTATCGATGAACGCTCCAAATGAAATTCATTCACAAATTCCAGCAAATTATAATTTATACTTTCTTCCTTCTCCGCAGCTTCTTTACTTTCAGCCATGACCGGCGTATACTCGGGCCGATTAATGCCATACGATGGTGAGTCATTGGTGGCTAAATAGTAATTGAAATGTTTATGATTTGCTTTTGCCTGTGGTACAAAATAACTAATGAGCAAAAAGACCATTAGGCACTTAAAATATCTCCATCTTGCGAAGTGCATTGCTGTCGCTGCTGTAATATAAAGAAAAAGACAAATAAAACTGTAAGAAAAAATATTTGGAAAAAAATGATGACACATTAAGTTGTAGTGAAACTATCCACTACTTGTACTACTTAGTAAAATGTGAAAAATCGTAGATTTGACTTAATTTCTGCTGTTTTAAGAGGTCGGCGAAAATGATTTTTGATCGGAATATTAAATTCAAGGTCATCTTGATCAATTTTCCTGGCGCCTATAATAAATATAATACTGTGAACAAAAAAAGGTAAAACCAATATTGAAATTAATTTACGCGGGTATATCGAATACCAAAAGAGTTTCAGCAGTGAACAAAAAAATTATATTAGATTGTGGGCGAAAATCTTCTCCACACGCTACCTTTATTTAAAAAGAAAAATTCAATAACAAGTGAAAACACTATACATGACCCACCATTACATACCCTCCACTACCCTACCCTACTCTGTGCATATAGAAACTTTTTAAAATAAAGCAAAGAGGTCGAAAAAGTGACCCGTTGTGAACCATTTTCAATAGCGTTCCTCCTATATCAAGTTTCATCATCAAAATATCTCAAAACTTGCAAACTGTTTCTGTCAATGAAGCCGATATATTCGTTTCTGCGACCAGGGCGATATTTATCACACGCATTGTACAGCTGTACAGACGGACTTGCGTAGATAAATTCGGAATTTTATGCTGATCGTAAATATATACACTTTGTAAGGCTTTTAAAGCTTTAACCTTATCGATGCGTTCTGGCGAAGTGCGTTCACCTATCCGCGATATAAAAAAGGGATTAAAATTGATTCAAAATATATTCAATACAACTTGGAAGAAGGAAAGTTCGTTTAACTTTGATTCCGCTTTTCCTCTACAAGCCACAGGCTGGTTTATGATTCTCAATCGTAATTTGGATATGTTAGTTGACAGTAATTTTACGATCGAAAGGTCTTATATTCTACACTTGGAAAAATCCAAAGTTTATCGACATATGTAAACTTTCTACGTCTTTCGAATTTACTCAGTATCGAGAATAATAAATCGGGGCCTCAGACTCGAGTGCAGGTACATCTGGTAAGTCCTCATGGGCTTCGCCATTCACAGAGACTAATTAAAATGTTTACTAAGACCGCACATATTAATTATAAAACAATTCGGACATTTATCTCAGTGTTATTTTCGTGAAAGTGTATAAATTTGAACGCACGCCCCCTTAAAAGATTTATAGGATATTTGTAGAGATAAAAATTGATGGAATTTGACTTATACTTGAATAGGAAGCAAAAAAAAACAAAAAAACAAAAACAATAAACAAAAAAAAGTGACCTTAAGACCTTAAGGTCTTCTTAGCAATGAAACTATTTTGACGTGTAATCAATTTTCATCACATAATCTTCTGGTTCGCGTGTAACGTAGGAGAGCAAAAGAAGGTTAAATATTTATTTAAGAGTTTCAGTTTTGATATGAAAACTAAAAGAAAATAAATTATAAGTAAATATGATATGTGCACACACATGCACACATTTGCACATACATATATGTTTGTATATATTTAATTTTTTTTTTTTTAAATAAATTGACAAATTGACGCGTTTGACTTATAATAAGTAAGTTAAAATGTTGCTCTAGGTATATGGACAGAAAAGCAGATTTAAACAGACACTTACAATCGTACATCAACGTTGTTTTTTTTTTTCTACCTGGCAATTAATAAGTGTTAGGTAAATATTTTTATTTAGAGGTGTCAGCGTTTTGTAAATGGGAGAAAATTCCGTTTAGCATGAAGTGACTGCATCGTAAACTTTTTTAAGATACTATTTAGAAGCAATGTAAATCTATAAAAAAATTCTACAAGGAAGATTATATAATTTATGCAAAAATGCATGTAACTAATCGATATCTTCCCTAGTAGCGATACGATACAAACATGACTTCACGTTATGCCGTTTCATCGTTTGATGCTAGCTTGACGTTGATCGATTTGTATATGGGAATATAGAGCTCAGTTTAGTATTCCTCTAGGTATTACAAAATGATCCTCACTCTCCGATGAATGAGAAATATATGGCTCAGTTTTGTATTATGCATTATAAAATGATCCTAACTCTTCTACGAATGGCAGAAATAAATTGCATCAGGCTTGGGCTAAACCTTTCGGAAATCAACTATTACACGCTCTTTTTATACACTTCCCTAAAGGATGAGGAATATATTCATTTTGTCGTGTTTTGTTTTCTACACCCAGAAGGAAGCATGAGAGACTCTACAAAGTATATATATTCTTGATCAACATCAAATTATAAATCGATTTAAGCATGTCCGTCTGTGTCGTGTTGCCCACATGCATCTCTGCGTCTATGTGTCTGCCCATAGGTATAATGTCTCATTCTCCTGTAAGAAAGAACCTATCGACTTCAATTGTGGTAGTAACATTTGTACATAGGTTGGTATTTAAAATGGGTCACATTGATCTAGCCAGAGAATGAATTCTAAGACTAAAGTCTTAAAGCACTAGCTTCTAAAGCTTTAATAAAAGCCGAGAGCACTTGAGATTTGAACCCACCACCATTGAGTTGCTAGTTACGAGACTCTTGCCTACTCGGCCACGCAGGCGGATAGTAAAGAATAAAAGGATGATATGCTCCAGATCTACTTTAGGAAAATCTCTACTATTTGAAAAATTCAAAAAACTGGCCACGCCCACAAAAAATTACAACTGACTAATTTGTCTTTTTTTAGCTTGGTTGAAGGTGTTATGCTTAATGAATGTTGAAAACTATTTCCTATATTCGTCAAATGAAGATATATTGTCTGACAAAACAAGGACTATTGTGGTGGACACCGCGACCCACGATGCGGGTATCTAATACAAGTACTTGGACAATAGAATGCAAAAAGGTAAGTACGTTATTTCCAAATTAATTGTGGTGGGCGTCACGACGTGGAGGATACATGGTTTTTTTTTTTTTTTAATTATCGTCCATATGGATATCAAATAAAAGTGCTTGGGGAGTAGAATGCGAAAAGCTAACTGTATTATTTCTAAATTTAATGTGGTGGACGTCACGACGCGGCAGATTAATATTTCTTAACAATATCTTTTAGTGAATTTGTGGCAAGGGTTTAACGTAGGTTCCTGCCTGTAAGGCTTAACCCCACGGTGGCCCAAACCACTTTTAAGCGTACTACGCCCCCTGGCGAGTTAGACAATCCCCACAGAGTAGGGGCCTAAACAGCACCAGAGTCCAGAACAGTTTATTGTGTATGGAACAATAAACCCCACTCTGGTGAATGGCGAGGCCTAGCTGCACTCAATTGTTCCATTTTAGCTAGGAACTCGCCAACCACAACCACCACGAGTACTCCCCGAAGGGCCGCACCCAAGCAGTCAGGACTCACAAATTGATCAACTGACTGCTTCCGCCATAAGGCTTCCACTGTGCTGTTGATCAATTACCACCATTACCCGCAGGCATCCGTGACATGTGTTCGAAAGTAAAAAATAGGTAAAAGGGGAAAACTTATTCGTCATATCCCTTTTCCATTTTTGCATGTATTAATTAACTTACCAGACATTTTCTATCAATCGGCCAAAGGGAAGGCTGTCCGTCAATTCCTTTTTGCATTAATAGTATAATTAATTTATTTATTTATTACGACTTAAGGACAAAGTCCATCATATACCCGTGAAGTAAAAGGCCAAAGATAAATGTTATCCCCCAATTTTATTCCAATTTTATTCCTTTTTTTATAAAAATATATAAAAGCATGGGGAGCCAAAAATTTCAATGGTGGTACATATACGAAATTCGACGCCAGTCGAAAATAACTTTCTTAATTGTTATCACCGTCAATTTAGCCCGAGAAATAAATTTTAAGACTTAAGTCTTAAAACGAGACCATGTATAACAAAATGATTTTAAATTTGAACAATTATCTAATTTATGGCATAACAATACGATCACGATTTCAAATATAATTTGAACAATTATCTACGTTAGTACATAAAAATTATGATTTCAAACGCAAAAAATATATAAAAAAACATACGATATGAGGCGAATGAATCTTCTCTCTAATTTGGCGGATGGTTCTTTAAAAAAAGAAACAAGAAAGTTCAGCACATGTTAGATATCGCTACCCTCTTGTTTCTGTCATTTAGAAAACTCTTTGGCGGGTTCATTAGCTGCAGTCTTTTCTAATCGTTTGGTGACGACTGATTCCACAGACCTAGCCTATCTATTAAAAATTAGTATCCACGAGATGTATGAGGTTGAATAGCAGCATCCTGTCGGCCTCCGTGAAATCAATAACTTGGATATTCCTTCCTGACGCTTGCATTCAATTTTATGCTTAAGCGCGAAACTTTCTACAAATTATGAAAAACTTACTTTCGCTTTATGTCATGAAGATATCTGACGATATTGACAGACTTTACAACCAATTTCTCTCTAAATGCTTGCGCGTAGTTTGTATTCATAAACTAGAAGGGATAATATGTACAGTTTTGAGTTGAAGATGGAATGCTGTTGGAAGCGCACTTGTTAGGACAGCAATAGTGGACCTTCAGCTTGGACCTCAAAATTGTCTTCTCAATCTTTGTTTCAATATATAAATCGATGAGCCTCACACTTTTCATAAAGCAATTACGAATTAAATGAAACTTTGGAAAGGAAAACCTTCAAGTTTATCACATGGACTCTACCTGATCAACAGAAAATTTCTTTTCAACTATCTAACATACAGTCTTTATTTTGGAAACTTCATAAGGTTACAAATCAAGTTTTATGCTTAGTAAATGACTTTGGAAATCTGCACAGTAAGCATCGCATCCACTTTACACTCACTTCCGATTTTATCGAATCGAAAGATTTTCCTTCCGATGGTAAGACAAATGCACACTTTCACTTTGAGGATGGCTGTAAGCTCTCAACTAGTTGCAGCGAATCCCTAATATGCAACCATCGAGTTTACTCGACCTTGAGAATCATAAACATGACTTCGTTACTTATAAGCCGGAGCAAACACAATCATAAAAATTTTCGGATACAACCTACACATGAGTTTTGAGTTTACCCAGAGAAATTGGTACAATGTATTTTATTTTATTAAGTATTGGGCAGCGTTAGCTAAGACTTTTCGCCATTGCTTGGGCACTTTTCGAATTCCATTTCGAAAAAAGTCGCGTCTTTTAAGGTTACCCCTAAAGGAGGTCATACTTGGGCACCGTCATAAGAATCGAAGCATCGTTCGAGTAAACAAGAAGTAAGCAAAGGAAATTAAAGTCCAAAAATGAATGAGAACAAGCTTACGCTACAAGCTACGTCGTTGATGATATTTGCAAAAAGATTTGAATGAATGACTTTTTCAATATAACAATCTTATAATAGTTATATTGAAGCTATCGACAAGAAGAGGAAACATACTTAGAATAATTTTTAAAAGCAATCAAATATTTTCATGAACATGTTTTAATTTCTTATTAACACTTACTGGAGCAATAAAAATCAAATTTTTAATGCACAAGCAGATGGTACGTTAAACTACAAGTTAATTACTATATTCACCGAATAAAGCTTCGAATATTGTTATGGGGCTTAACTTATCAATATATATAGGTATATATATATATATATATATATATAAATATATTTATATATACTTTAAATCAACATAACATTAAATCATTTAAGGTAAATGTAGAGTTTTTGTCTCTCTGTCAACTAACCGCATAAGTTTGGATTTGAGCATAACAATTAATACATTATTTAACACTTCTTTCTTGATATCATCGTTATGAGTATACTTTTCAAATTTTGGCTTTCTTTAGTTTCTTTAGCTATGTATTAAACATGCAGAGCGTAAAGATCAAGCATCATGGAGACACAACAACCTTGACTTTTATGATTCATTTCAATATGTTTGTTTATTTGTTTATTTGTCTCTTGTCCATTAATTATGCTTACGAAATTTTGCCGCAGTCCACAAGAGATCCAATTAAAAATATATTTTCGTAATATATTTTAATGCAAACGTGAAAGAAAAACAAACTGGGTTATAAACTAGTCTCTACAAAACCAATAATAATGTGGACAAATGAATTTCATGTTATGCACGTGCATGCATGGCTGCGTTAATACACCACAAGGACACTTTTACTTTCACAGGATTTCGTTCGTTTCTTTGATTTAATACTTTTTTCTTTTTTCTTTCTTTTTTTTTTAATAATTTCTTTATATAATTTATTATCCACTAGTTAAATATTTGTTTATATATATATATATATACATGTATGTTTGCTAATATATATATATATATATGTATATATGTATATTTTTGTCAGTTCAAACATATTGATGAGCACGTATGTATGTGATTGTTTAGATGTGCTCGCTTTTATATATATATATAGATATATTTATATATACCTTTGTTTATTTCTCATTTATATATCGTTTACTTTTGCGTACGTAATCTTTTCCCTCTTGTTTTTTATATTCGCTGAACTGTTGTTAACGCGCGCGTAGGTATTTTACTTCCTAACCTATCGACTTGTAATGACCAAATACGCACCACTGCATTAAACTTAAAGTTTTTATAAATTTGGTCCATATTCATGATGATCGTCATTATCGTTATCAACACCAATACTACCGTAATGAAAACGAAAATTTACATACGTTTTCTGTTCGCTAAAGGGTTTAGTTAAAAAAAAAAAAAAAAAAACGAAAAGCTCGAATAATGCTATAAAAGCTTTACACTAGCACTCAATTTTATAGTAAAATTTTAATTTTCTTTCTCGTTAACCGTAAAAAGAAAATTTCTTATTGAACATGATTCCAACTTTTTTTTCACCCAGAATTTACGAAATCTCTCTTATTGGTTAGCATATAATATATAAATAATATAATACAAAAACTTTATATTATATACTTATACATACGTGTTAAGGGCGGCATATTTGACATATTTCGGAAATTCGGAAAGATTCAACTTAAAAGGGCGTACTCTTTCTCATTGTGGACAACAATCGCACCAAAGAAAAGCGTACATTACAATTAAAGATTAAATGCCAAATCCATTAGCGAAAGGCGTACTATTTGTGAGTAACCTTCGTGAAGAGCATATTGGCGAAAAAGTGTTGAGACGCGTTTGTGTCAAAAACCTTCAAAGTGGTAGAGTTTTCAACAAAAATCGATAGCCTCAGATGGTAGTGCTTTAAAACTTTAGTCTTAGAATTTATTTCTCTGGCTAAATCAATTATAATAAAAATAATAATATATATAATAATTATTAGTATATATTTATTGTATTGGATTATATGTTACATGTGGCTTTTTATATATTTTATTATATACTTTTATGCCCTATACTACTACAAGGGTATATTAAGTTTATGCCCATGTATGCAACACCCGGAGAGACTTAACATAGATGCACCTTATATCGCACTGATCGATTCGCCGGTAGAATTAATTTCTGAATCGGTTTAAGCTCTTCTGCCTGCCCGTCTATCTGTCACTGGTGTGGTCGTGCCGCAGTTTTTGAGATATTTTGATGAATTTTAGTACACTGACGTGTGTTGACTCAACGGCGAAGACTTTAGAAAACGGTTCGGATCGGATCGATCGATCACTTTCCACGAAATGCTTTATATTGAAAAGTCATAAGATAATTTGTTTAAGCGTAAAAGAAGTGCTGTAGGGTATTTTAATGATGGGCCGTTGCTCACTATAACTTTTTACTTCTTTATAATCACGTAATTGAATAATCATTGCTTACGTAAACAAATAGGTAAACATTGTAAAAGACAAAGTCGATGATCCATAGGAAGAAGCAAATATTTAAATGCTATAGTGTTTTTCACGTACATAAAGCCGATAGCCTTTAGATGTTAGTGCTTAGAATTTATTTCTCTGGCTAAATTAATAGTAATAGTAATAATAATAATAATAATGTATTTACATAACTCAATCCGCTCAGAAATACAAAAAAGCTTCTTTAATTCTCACCATTAGGCTCTGCATGAAATTTGATTGTCAAGATATAAGCGAAAGTCTTTTCACTCGATGTATGGAATATATATCGTATTATCCATATCGGGTATCAAATGTATTTCAAATTACACTTTCCTACACTTTTGTGTAGACAATTTTTACTAAATAAAAGCCGTACTAATTATATTCATTTTATTGGACCTGTTTGGCGAAACCTTGCTTCGATTTAGCTCATCTTTGCACGTGATGGACATGTTTAATTAATCGAACGTTTTATAACTCAAGTTGAAGAACAAAAATTCTACAATTTTCAGTACATTTTTGGGCATTTTTGGAAAAATCTATGGGCCGATTATGCTGCTTCCCTGCCGATCAGTTTATTCGTTTGAATATAGTTTTAATATGGTGAGCGTTAATAAAAAGAGACGGACGAAGAAATAGAGACATGATTATGTCGATTGAAATATTCGCGCCAACCAAGTATCTGTATATTTTATAGACCTTCACTATATAACTTTTATAATTAATTCGATGAATATATTTTTGTTAGAATTCATTTATTTATAATTTATGCTTACCCCCAGCAATCTAAGTCTTGACTTAATAAACTAGGTTATCAAACAATAATATTGTGCTGTCTAAAGTACTAAAGTACTAAAGATGAGGCGTCATCTAGTTTTTCGTTAGCATGACTTAACACTGATTACATTTCACAAAAACAATTGCTGAAATGAATATATCACAAATAGATTTTTCATCTGACAAACCACGTTTCTGCGATGTTTGCATCAATTGTAAATTCACCTTCTTATTTTAAATGCAGTCTTTTCCTTATTTTTTGTTACACGTCTTCCGGAAACAGCTCTGTGCATCGTTTTTACTTGTTTCATTTATATTGTAATATAGATCAACGTTCACGTTCATTAAGTCATCTTAAAACTCTAAGTTCGAGAATTAGGAAAAGACTGAACCAAAATACAGTGCTTTTAAAAAACGTATGGCGACCAGATGCGTTTAGTAAAGTATGCATAGCAACATAAAACAGCTCACAAGTAATGATTTACAATACAGTTTCATTAAAAAATTCCGACATTGTGGCTTCATCCTTATAAAGTTTAATAATAACATAATTTCTTATGTTTCTTCAGGACTCACCTAATAAAGCCAATATCACAATAAGCAAGGACTTACAGCTAAACGGGAAGCTACATCAAATTGCAACGTAAAAAAAATTGGCAAATTACCTGTAAACAAACAAATATTTAATGATCACAGATTAGGAGCATCGGGATAAAAAAAAATACAAGAAGTTTAACGAATTATTTAAATAAAAACATGATATATTAGAACACTATGTTATTGGAATTAAAATGGTAAGCTTGTTGCGAATCGGGTCGACTGAGATTATAGTCCACTCTGTATTTGTAAATAAAATATGTTCTTAAATCAGTCGACATTTTTTAGATGATTTAAATTTTTCAACCCACAAACGGTTTAAACTTCTCCTATGGAGGCCAAGCAATTAAATTGGTGTAAAATTCTACGGTGGTCAAGAATATGTACACATTGTGAATTCGCCGATATGCATTATTGGCATGAAAAATTTTAATTTATAAATTTAGCGCAACTTACAAAAAATTATTACCAAAGCATATACTAGTTTCAAGTGTAATTGTACAAAGTAAATGTTCCAATAAATATTTTTTCATTCTAAGAAATATTCGACAACATATTGATCAACTGCAATGGGAATGATAATCACTTTATGTAATCATTAATTTTTATTGTATCATTACCGCTGTCAATTTTATTTAAACTCTAATCATAATTATCAAATTGACTTTGACATTAATATCAATTGATGAAATTTCTAGCGAAAACTGGAAAATATATATTTTTTTTAGAAATCGTAAGGGAAAAAAATGCAATTTTTTCATGCCTACTAATTTTGTGCCAATTGACGAAAAAAGCTTTCATAGTTATAAAAATTCTCACAAATTTCAACATTTTCGTCCAAGTTCGACCACGGTGTGACACCAACTTCACTAAAAAAGGTTTAATGAAATACTAAATAAATATAAGGTAAGCAAAATCTTAATTTAGCAGAAGTACTGTATACCGTTAAAATCAGCTTAATGCCGCGAGCTTGACATCCTCTTTCCTCTCCTCTCGGCCAGCTCTAGTGTATCATGCCAAAGGTAAAATAATATTAACTCTTTGAATGGGATAATATATTCCAAGAGCAACCTGCCGCTTGAATGACAAAATGCCGCATGCTATAAGGAATAAAATAAGTTGTCAGCCAAGTTTGGCTTTTTTTTACAAATTTTTCTAGACGTTTTCGTTATATTTTTCTTTTACTTTGTCTACTTCGAAGTATTTTCCCTCATTTCTTTCTAAACTTGAAGCTTTTAATCATATTATAGCGGCTGCGGCCTAGTTGTAATGAACGAAGTTTTTGGTTTAAATTAAATTTGTAATTTAATACTAAAACACATTGTTTACAACGGCTGATATCTCATAGAATCATCGAAAAGTTAATTATTATTGCAATCTGATAACAACAGGTCCTGTTTTGTTTTTCTTTTTCCAGAAGGAAATTTTTCTGGATGCAACGTATTCGAGCGTTGCCAGATATGAGTACGTGGTACTGCTTGGTACTGCTATTTTTCACTTTGGAGAAGCAGTTGCTAACAATAAATTTCATTCACTCTTCCTCTCTTTTAATTTGAAAGTAAAATAAGTTGGAAAGATTTTTCTTTTGTTTATTGAAATTAGCTATATTAAGCCAATAAGAATGGCTTACTTGCCCACTCAAAAAAATTCTGCAAAAATATAGAAGAAAAAAAAATGTCTTGCAATATAAAAAGTGAACTGTCATATGTGAAAATGAAAACAGTTTATGCGTTAGATAGTGACGACAGTCAGTAGACAAGGTAAGCCTTATCGAATTTCAACTTTTCAATAGATTCTATGAATAATTTTTGTTCTTTAGTTCCTTCCACCGTTTTACAACGTTTATTTTTTGAAAGCATCAAGATCGGCAATAGTCACACAGTTTTATAATTGTGTTTTCAAATTGAACAGTGAAAATTTGCACGTTGGTTTTTCTAATTTAGTAAACGATATCTCTAATAAAAGTTTGCTCGTTTTAATTCATTCGTTTTAGAAAACGTTTGCATTCATCTATTAAAAACTGTAACTATTGTAAAGGATTTCAATAAACATAAACGAAGCATTGCCAAAGGTAATGTTTTTCGGTAAAAAATCAGTCAATTTTATCCCACGAAATTTTTTAACTGAAATTGTTTGCATTCCTACTTGTAACACGAAATCCTAAACTAATAAATCTTGTATGTCATAAACCCGTTGGAAACTCTCATGTCTATTTGTCTATCTAAGAAGAAAGTTTATGTGTTGGAAATATTTTTACAAAACGTTGAAGTTCATTAATAAAATTTATTACATTGTAGGAATGGTCGGGCATATGGAATAAGAAAAAGATATCCATTAACAAGAACACGAGTTAAGCGCAATCGAGGTGAATTAAAAGTTTTTCAGAATTAAAAAAGGAAAAAGTATATCTTCAATAAAAAATCGATTTTGAAAAATTCGGAAAGAAGTGTTTGTTCGTCTCTACAAAAAGTCGTTCATCCGTGCCATGTATATGTGTTCGACATTGGATGAACAAAAAAGTTGATAGTATACGAGAAAAAAATGAAATAAAAAGTTGCTAAGAATATTAGTAAAAGTGAAAAAATATATGCATACATATGTAAAGACGTCATAAGTATTAATTAGCATTAATATTCACTAACAAAGATAAGAGTTCTAAGTACGGGTATGAATAAAGTAAATTGTATGTAAAAAGAGTATGAGAAAAATGCGATGAAATGAAAGAGAGAAAAACCTGTGTGAAACTACCGAAGTCTCGTATGAATCGTAATTTAAAAAACTCTGAATAAATAAATTCGAACAAAGAAAGAAAAAAATATATTACTAAAGAAAAATATAAAATAAAAGTTATCCTTTGTCGTCTCCAAGGTCTCAAACACCTTGTTGAGTAACTTAATCATTGTTAATGTTAATGCATGTACGTGTGTGTGCGTGTGGTGTATGTCGCAATAGTTAAAACTATTTACAGGTACAAGCGACGAATTATTCCATAATATGAGATATTGACACCCGACTCGGTGCGACGGTATGCTAAGTTTTTCATTCCGATTGCTTCTATCTTCGTAAGCTTAAGATATTGCGTCAATTCAGCCCCGATTTTGCTTTCAATATGTTCAAAATCACTTAATTGAAAAGAGGTTATTATACTCAGTGATGATAAATTGCACAAAAAGCCTACATTTGAAAGGGTCGTGAGTTGTAGTCAAAGCATTAAAAAAAGGAAAAACTAATTTCGTTTTCTTACTCTTTTAGTAGAATGAGCCAAATTTCGCATAAACTAATGTAATGTATGTCGCTTTTTGTCACCTTCTTCATAACAAAGAGTTTGTGTTTGATTTTTTCTATTTACGCCTCAATCCAAAGAGAAATAAATGTATTACATCGAAGACACTCTACGTATGCTTACACACATACATAGGCATATGCTGCAACCTTTGGAGTTTTATGCCAAAGTATTCGCCTGAGTAGCCGAGTAAGATAAGGATCTCTACTAACAACTTAATATGGTCGTGCGTTCAAATCTCAAGTGCGGTAGAGTTTTCAACAAAAGTCGATAGCCTGAGATGCTTGCGCTTTAAGACTTTAGACATTGAATATATTTCTCTGACTAAATTGGTTATAATAACGGTAATGAGGACCTGAACTTCAAATGATTGCGAAACATTGATGCCTTTATTTACTATTCTTATCAGTGATGGATTAGCATTCTGCTTAAGTCAATCAGAATTATATGTAAAGTGTGAATATACATGTTTGTCTCAATTTTCGAAGTATTATAAAAACTTGACCTTCGCAAGCTGACGCTTGCCACAGTCGATTGTTGATTGTAACACATTGCTGTTTTAAATAGAATGTCAACAAGATTTCAAGAAATATTTCCATAGAATCACAGGGAACTATTCCATACATACATATCCTAAAACTCATTTCAGCACTAATTCGTAATTTTCACCCGTCTTCAGGTTTATGATCGAATACAAAAGTTTTTCATCAATTCCATTGAATTTCGTAAGGTATACCTCTGTTTCCAGCTTTGCATGTGTGGTTTTTATTTAAGTAGAGACCAGTATATGTAAATGTAATGTAACAGCGGAATATTATGACAAACAGATAAAGTAACGCGTTAACGTTACGAAGGCAAAGAAAGTAAGGGATTTGTTATTTAAAAAAAATGGTTTCTATTAATTGACTGCTGTCTGTTTATATAGGTGTCTGAATCATTTGGTTACATGCGAAACACACACTCATTCTTAGCCCACACTAGACTTTAATACTTCGCCTGTTATGTAGTTAAAAAAGTAACAACAATTTCCAGCGATATAAGCAGAGCATATGAAATCATAAACGAATACCTGTACTCAAATGTACACCTAGAACTGTGATATAATTTTCCTTTCTACTCGTTCAACCTGAACTCAAAATATTGCTTCGTAAGCTTATCCGTCAACTAAATCGCAAAACATTGCATTTAATGTCGTATAAGAAAAGTAATCGCCTGACAAACCGTCTTATATCATACACCATTACACACACGCATATATATGCATTCAGATAGAGTGAGTTGGACCGTTGATTTGGTTATTTTTATTTGCATTTTTTTGAAATACTTATATACAGAAAGTGTAATTGTGTATACATGTGTTTATTGGTATTAATGCCCTGTCGACCACTATAAACCAACAGCTTTGCAAATTGTATTTGCATCTCACCGCTAACGGCTGTACAAACTACAAAAGCTCCCAAAATGTCAACGGATAAAATCAAAGTTGCTGTCAGGGTACGACCCTTCAACCGGCGTGGTAAGTATGACTTTATTTTAGCATTTACATGCTATACATGTACACACACCTACATCTATACACATAAATAAATATCTGCAAGCTAAAGTACATATAAAAAGTAAACAAAGCGTATGAAATACGAAGAGCGAGCTCTTATTACCTTACCTTTCTTTCCAACTAACTTTCTCAGCAACACAAACAAAGACAGGAAATAAGGCTTATATTATAAATAAGGTGGACAAGAATATATTTACATTAAATTCACATTTCACATTCAACTATGCTTGCAGCTATTACTTTAGAGCGGAAAAACAAAAAAACATTTCCTAAAAGCAAAAAAAAAAGTCTATTAAGGCTTAGCGATATTTCAAAGTCACAATTAAGTGCATATCCTTTGGCTAGGAATCGTAGAGCGAGCAGTTGCATATATATATATCCCACACAGTATAGATGAAATGCTTTTAAAATATTTTACGAGTCAATGAAAGCTAGTTGAGTGTCACATGAATTGAAAGACATTCAAATAATTAACTAATATTTACTCTACCCATTGTTTGGCGATGGAAAACAATCACCGATGGCGATTCAGAAGTGATCGTTTTTACACCAATACGCTAAACAACAAAAAAAATTCCATATTGCTTATCGAATGATGTGATGCATTTTGATTTGGCTGCAATTCAGTTACATATTTATTTATACGTTTACTGTGAAACATTCAAAGATACGTTGGGAGGAAAATTAAAGAGAAAGTTATGAAAGGAAATCCGCAATACTATCATTAGCACTACTCCTTTATCAGCACCCTTACTGGCTCCATTATATCCAATAAATATTACGCAAATTTTTCTTGCAAAGATAACGGCTAGCGTGTTGTCTGAAGCTGGTGCTCTAGCATAGCGAGACGTTATGATTGTAGATTGGTAAATGCCAATTTTACTTGGCTAAGTTGAAATTGGAGACACATATTGACCAAATCAAAATTAGATCATTGACAAGGATTCGCCTTGGCCACAAATCAATGAATCCTAAAGTGGTCTTCTCCTCTAATCTGCAATTATAGACAAGTCTGTATTTTCTAAACTAAAGACGATTTTGTTGTCTTTTATGCTTTCATTAGTCTGAACTAATCGTAATAATCATAGCAAGTAAAAAGTTACAATCCCCGTGGGCCGGATCTCTTCATGCTTCTATTTATGGTTAATAAAAAAGTGAATGGGATGAAATTTATTTTCCACCTTTTAGTTCGCTGAAAGGTATTGTTACGTCCGCAACTGTGTCTACCATGTTCATTTTAGAATTAACGTATTTTTAGCCAGATCTTCTTCACCTCATTTAAGGAATGTACAAAATAGTTTTAAACATTGAGGACATGAAACCCCAAAAAAGTGAGAAAAAGAAAACTTAATCACTTATAACCTTTTGCACATAAATAGTAATGTTTTCCGCAAAGTAGGTGCAGAAAATTTTAACCTTCTATCTCTGATAATTTGTGAGTAATAAGAAAAAGCCCACAAATTTTTTGCTTAGAGAAACGGAGTTACGTTCAGTTTACGCATTACTGCGAGCGTGCTTTGACCAATTTGACGAACCTGCATACAGAAGGTTTCAATATTTCCACCAGCATCTTCAGATCAGAAGAGCAGACGGACAGACATGACTTAGCCCATTCTGAATTCTGAGTTCAAAAACTCTATAAATCATATTTCCGCTGAATATCAAGTTCTGAATAAATCTAGACACATCTGCATGGATTTGTTCGTTAAAAATTTTCTTCAAACCAAGCCTATGAAGAGACACTGTACTGTCTGCAGTACAACATAAGTTGCGAGCAGCTCTGCTCGAAGGAGCTTTCCCCCATTGTTGGTGAAATGCAACGTATATTCGCACTGTATATGTTCAAAAATGAAAAAAATCGGAGACGCTGACCCACGTAACTGATTCTTAACTTTTATGTTTCTACATTTACAGGCAATTCATGATTCATACGTTGCATTTGTTGTATCACAATAAGATTAGACAAATTGTCGTCCATTTAACTCTTTGTCTGTTTGTCATAGCAGTTTTTTGCTTTGTCAAGCAAATTTATTTTCAACTTCTAAGTTTGGTTCGGACTGTTCAGATCATCATTGATACAAAAATAAATTCCTCGCAAAATTATTACTCATACGAATGTACACGTAATATGACAAATTAAACAAATCGAACTTTCCAAGTTTTTATACCCTACACCACTTATGGTACAGTCTATATTAAGTTTGCGCGGTCATAGGTAACATGTAGAAAGGCTTAAAATGGACTCATCTTTTGTTATACTAACTGATTCAGAATCATTTTCTAAGTCAGTCTGTCCGTCTGATGTCTGTCCATGTAAATTTCCGTTCAAGCTACAGATGATAATTTTTGATTTAATTTGATGAAATTTGCTTTAACCCAAGAGCGAACTCTATTTGACGCCCCTTTTTGAAATGTCGTTATATGGAAAAAATAGCAATTTTCAAAATTTCTCGACAAAAAAGGCTATGTAATAGTATTTCGCCATTCTAAATTGGTGTGAAAACTTTGGCTCGGCTGGGGTAATTTTTTGAACCCTCTCTCATATAGCGAAAACTAAAGTTCGTATGACAAAAATTCCATTCGAAAATTGATCCATATAGTAACTTCATACAGGAATAAGAATTATGTGGTGTAGAGTATTGAACGCTCGGCCTTGCCCAACTATTGCATACGGATTCTCTGATCCATATTTTTTGATAGAAAAAAATCGCCAAGCACACCAAGACGCCTCTATCCTGTATATCTATTAAAAACAAATTAAAAATGCAAAATGACTGATAATGTTAATATACGCTGGGCACTTGTGTACTAACCTAATAGTGAAAAAAAAAAAAACCAATTCAAAATTCAAATATATGTTGCCTACAAAATTTCGAAAACTCTCCTTTATTTTTTTTGAACACACTGTGTATATGCAACCTTGATCAGTGTAAGTTTCTAAGTTGAGGTAGCCATGTCGGTTGAGTTGTTCGTCCGTGCACGCTAGTCTTATTGTTAAAAAATGAAACTGTCAACTTACAGCATCCATTCTCCCTCTGCCCCCAATGGAAAAACCGTTTACAAGTGAAGTGTAATTAGCGTTGAAAGACACTTATAGTAAACAAAAGCTACATCATATAGCAGCAATCAATCGTCGTGAAGACTACTTCTTAGAACTTGCTAAGATCTAATATCAAGATTGTTATTATTAAAGAAAAGTATGTTATGGAGAATAATGGAATAGAGAAGTTGCTGAAAATATCAGTATATCGGTTGACTCACGCCATGCATTTTTTTCGGATATTTTGGGCACCGAATGTATGGCGGCGAATGCGCCAGCTCATGCGTCCTTGTTTGTTCGTCATTCTTTGGCTGAAAACAACACTGTAAACATGGGCCAGCCACCGTGTTCACCGAAATTGGCCCCTGCGAACTTTTTCCACTTCCAAAAAGAATGTAGTTTTGCCGCGATCAATCAGATAGAGAAGAACTCAAGGCCATACCAGAAAAGGCATATTAGAAGCCGTTCAAGGATCGGAAAAATGCATTACCTCTAACGGGGACTGTTTTGAAGGGGACAGAAAACAGATATTGACGGCAAAGCCACTTTTTTTTTTGAACACATACAGCTTTCAAAATCAAATAGAAAATTTTTCCAAAGACAATACACATCGAACAAGGATTGACCCAATTGCAGTTTCCTTGTTTCGCAGCATTTGATTTGAAATAATTTAATATGAATGCTAACAAAAAGTTTTTAATAATTTTTTTCTTTTTCTTTTAGAAATTGAACTCGACACAAAATGTATAGTGGAGATGGAGAAGCAACAAACCATTCTACACAATCCACCCGCATTGGACAAGCTGGAAAGGTATTTTTTAGTGAAGTTATTTCTTAAGCGACTTTCTTAATGTCTTCCTCCATGTAAGAACCATATAAAGACCGAGCACGAATATATGATCAATATATAAGGTTTTAGATTTTAGATTCTATTTAAGCATTTCTTATGTATCTCCCTTTCAAGCTAATGGAAAGGAGCTTTGAATGAAATTATTTCTTAAGTGATTTTCTTAATGTTTTTCTTCATCCAAAAAAATATATACAAAGGCTGAGCGCGAATATAAGGTTTTAGATTTAAGATTCTGCTTAAGCATTTCTACATTTATGTCAAGCTAATGGAAATGAGGTCGTAAGCGCATCGTTTTATAGTTTATGATATTACATATAAGCGAAACTGCTGACGTTTAGCAAATTGCGAGTCAACTCTAATTTATAATTTTTTTTTATTTTTTTTATTTTTTTTTTTTATTTAGGTTATTTACTCTACTTAACACTGTAATAAAAAATTATCGCGACTAGTTTGCTTGCTGATTACAGTAACAAAAAATAAAATGAAAAATGCACAGAAGAGCGCTCAATAATCGTATACGTGCATAAGTACATAAAAACTTTCAAAATAGCTTTCATTGGTTATATAATATTTTTTCGTTTGGTTTGTAGCCATCAAAAATATGCATCGGGGCCTATTATATTCGACATATGAGTAGATATAATCAAAATTTTTCATATTATATATAAAAGGTGATCAAATAAGATTAATACAATTTTTTTTTATTTTATTTTCGATATTTAAAACCAAGAAACCACATTATGATGGGCCATGGCTCATTGTCACATACCCTGCACTACTTCGCTTAATGCAGTTACTCATGTGGCGAACTCTTAAAATAATATGTTACAGGTGAAGTGGTAGAAAAAATGCTCCAATCCGAACCATTCTCAATGGCAATGGTCCTTAGTCGCAAAATTTGTCCCTGTATCAAATTTCATCAAAATACTTGCAAAAATTGCGACTGTAAGTTGGACGCTAGTATATTGGGCGAACAGACGGACAAGCTTAGATGGATTCAGAGAGTGATGCTGACTCGATCGGTATAATCGAAGATGGGCCTATCTCATATCCTTCTCGTTTCTGACAAAACACGGCCGTTTGACCCGAGTTCGTTCGTCCATTATTTTCGCAATAAATTGCAACAATTTCTGTAGGCTACACGAAAGTGTACCTACCTGCCCATGATGATTTCCCAAGCAACACTGAACACAATTGTCAATTGTGGTGGGAATCAGAAAAGAGAAATTTTATCACTCGTTGTTGTCATATTAGTTTAAACTTGTCTTACGATCGACTCTGCATTTGCAATAGGTAGGAAAGACCAAGATAAATTTTGCCTGCGATATCCACTTTAACGGTTTTGATGAATTTAAAATCTGTAGATAGCTGACAGATTAGTTAATTCATGGAAGATAAAGGCAAAGAAGGTCATTCATTATATTTGTTTCAAATGTACTTTATTTACTTCTAATATTTGTGTTCATCTCGTTTATATTATAGCAGGAAACCTCCTAAGACATTTGCATTTGATCATTGCTTTTATTCAATCAATTGTGATGATGAAAACTTTGCTTCGCAAGAGACCGTATTTGATTGCGTTGGTCGTGATATACTTGATAATGCATTCCAGGGTTATAATGCCTGCATTTTTGCCTATGGCCAAACGGGTTGGTATAAAAACTTACGTCGTATGGTTTCTAATCTTCCAACTATGTACTTATAAATAACAGGTTCTGGTAAATCGTACACAATGATGGGAACTCAAGAGTATAAAGGTATCATTCCACGTTTGTGTGATAATCTATTTTTGGCTATTGCTAATAAAAGCTCACAGGATCTCATGTACAAGGTTGAAGTATCGTATATGGAAATTTATAATGAGAAAGTTCACGATCTGTTAGATCCAAAGCCAAATAAGCAATCGTTAAAAGTTCGCGAGCACAACGTTTTAGGTCCATACGTTGACGGATTGTCTCAGTTAGCCGTCACTTCATATCAGGATATTGACAATCTTATGACTGAAGGCAATAAATCGCGCACAGTAGCTGCTACTAACATGAACGCTGAGTCCTCTAGATCACATGCAGTTTTTTCTGTGGTACTTACACAAATATTAACTGATCAAAGTACCGGAGTATCGGGCGAGAAAGTATCGCGTATGTCTTTAGTTGATTTGGCAGGTTCTGAGAGAGCCGTCAAAACCGGTGCTGTAGGTGAACGTCTAAAAGAGGGGTCCAATATTAACAAGTAAGTGTTATAGAGTACTATACAAACAACGCCCCCTGTACGCTATATTATCCATTACAGATCGCTCACAACTCTAGGTTTAGTTATCTCGAAATTGGCTGATCAATCGAATAGTAAAAAACATTGCAACGACAAGTTTGTTCCTTATCGCGATTCGGTTTTAACATGGCTATTGAAAGACAACTTAGGAGGCAATTCAAGAACTGTTATGGTGGCCACAATTTCGCCCTCGGCCGATAACTATGAGGAGACCTTGTCTACGCTTCGCTATGCTGATCGCGCTAAACGTATTGTCAATCATGCCGTCGTTAATGAAGATCCCAATGCTCGGATTATACGGGAATTGCGGCTCGAGGTGGAAACTCTACGGAATATGCTCAAACATGCGACTGGTTCCCCGGTGGGCGATATACAACGTGTTGACATACACGATAAACTCGCCGAGAGTGAGAATCTTATGAAACAAATTTCCCAAACTTGGGAGGAAAAGCTGGTTAAAACTGAACGCATACAAAATGAACGCCAGCAAGCTTTGGAGAAGATGGGCATAAGTGTACAAGCCAGCGGTATTATGGTTGAAAAAAACAAATATTATTTAGTCAATTTAAATGCAGATCCGTCCTTGAATGAGTTGTTAGTTTATTATCTTAAGGAACGCACATTGATCGGTGGCCACACCTTATCCGGTCCACAGCCCGATATACAATTGTCGGGCTTAGGCATTCAGCCAGAGCACTGTGTTATCATCATTGAGGAAGGCGGCCTCTTAATGGAACCATTTACGGGAGCAAGATGTTTTATTAACGGTTCAGCTGTTATTGAAAAGACCCCACTCCACAACGGTGACCGAATCCTATGGGGTAATCATCATTTTTTCCGTGTTAACTGTCCCAAATCAAATGCAAACATGAATTCTGAGCCTCAGACTCCGGCTCAATTAATAGATTACAATTTTGCTCGAGATGAAATTATGCAGAATGAGTTGAGCAATGATCCCATACAAACTGCTATAGCCAGACTTGAACGTCAACATGAAGAAGATAAACAAGTTGCTCTCGAAAAGCAAAGACAAGTGAGTGTCAATCTATTTTTAAAAACTATTTCTTTGATATTATTAGCCCTTTTCATTAATAGGAGTACGAAAGACAATTTCAACAATTACGCAATATTTTGTCACCAAGCACACCGTACGCCCCTTATACACCTTACGATCCTTTACGATTGGGTAAAATCACACCTAATACACCTACTTCACAAATGCGGGTCGAAAAATGGGCTCAAGAACGTGACGAAATGTTTAAACGCTCGTTAGGTCAATTGAAAAACGATATCATGAGAGCTAATGCCTTAGTGCAGGAAGCCAACTTTCTTGCCGAAGAGATGGAAAAAAAAACGAAATTCTCAGTCACTCTTCAAATACCACCAGCCAATCTTAGCCCAAATAGACGGGTAATTTTCATAATAGCAATTCGATAAGTATCGAACACTAAATTCCGATTTTTGTGATTAGCGAGGAGCTTTTGTAAGCGAGCCGGCTATTTTAGTTAAGCGCACCAATTCTGGCAGTCAAATATGGAGTATGGAAAAGTTAGAGAATAAACTAATCGATATGCGTGAAATGTATCAAGAGCACAAGGAACATATACTGAATGGTTTGGTAAGTACAACTATCCCTTGTAAAGCTTCAATATCCATTTATATTAATCCCCTTATACGCATATACACATCTAAGTGGAAAACTATACTAAACGAAAATTCCTTATCCATATCTCATTATCATGCTTTTCCATTAAGCCTCTTATTGAGGCTTTCCCAGATGAAGATGATTCTGATGAGGTAATTAATATCAAAAAATTGTAATCAATATAATGCAAGTTCTCATTACACGGACGTCCCATCATTTTATGAAATCTTTTATTTGTCATCTAAACATATTTATTTTTGATTATTTTTTTGCAATAATATGTGTCTTAGGAAAACGAAAATGCAAAGTTTTCGGATCCATTCTATGAAACGCAAGAGAATCATAATTTGATTGGTGTGGCAAACATTTTTTTAGAAGTTTTATTCCATGACGTTAAATTGGACTACCACACTCCGATCATAAGTCAACAAGGTGAAGTCGCTGGACGACTTCAAGTTGAAATTCAACGCATTGCTGGACAAATGCCGCAAGATCGTATGTGCGAGTCGATTTCAGAGTCCTCATCGGATTCTCGTGATGATTACGATGACACAACCGATCCCATTGCCAATCAAATAACTTGTCGCGTTTCTATTAAGTGCGCGTCTGGCCTGCCGCTATCTCTATCGAACTTCGTATTCTGTCAGTACACTTTTTGGGGTCATCAAGAGACCGTCGTGCCTGTAATAAATGCCGAGACCACAACTCGTGACCAAAATATGGTATTTAAGTTTAGTCACAGCAAAGATTTTACCGTAACCATGAATGAAGAATTTCTTGAGCACTGCATTGAGGGAGCTCTTTCTATTGAAGTTTGGGGCCATCGAAGCGCCGGTTTTTCCAAATCTAAAGGCTGGGAAGTTGAACAACAGCAGGCCAAAGCACGTTCCCTTATGGATCGTTGGGCCGAATTGTCGCGAAAAATAGAATTATGGGTTGAAATTCATGAGCTGAACGACAATGGTGAATATTCGCCAGTTGAAGTTACTAATCGTAGCGAAGTACTCACAGGTGGCATTTATCAGCTACGTCAAGGACAGCAACGTCGCGTTCATGTGCGCGTGAAACCAGTACAAAATTCAGGAACTTTACCAATCATATGCCAGTCCATTGTCAATATTGCTATTGGCAGTGTAACAGTCCGTTCACGTTTACAGAGGGCTTTAGATTCATATCAAGAAGAGGATCTTACTGTATTGAGAGAGAAATGGAGCGAAGCGCTGGGTAGACGGCGACAGTACCTGGATCAGCAAATTCATAAGCTAATCAAAAAAGAAGAGAAAAGTGAGGAGGAACGTGAACGTGAACTCAGTTTAGTTCATCAGTGGGTGTCCTTAACCGAAGAGCGCAATGCCGTCTTAGTACCGGCACCGGGCACTGGAATACCTGGCGCTCCCGCCTCTTGGGATCCGCCAGCTGGTATGGAACCTCACGTGCCAGTGCTATTTCTCAATTTGAATGCAGACGATCTTTCGGCTCAAAATACTAACGATGAATTTTCCATTGCCGGTCTCAACTCTATACTTTCCAAAGAACATGGTCATAAATTTTATACCTTACAAATTTTACAACATTTCGACAAAGATGTTTGCGCCGTAGCAAGCTGGGATTCATCGATGCATGATAGCCCAGCATTAAATCGCGTCACGGAGGCCAATGAACGCGTATACTTGATTTTACGTACAACTGTGAGGCTGTCACATCCAGCTCCCATGGATTTGGTTTTGCGCAAACGTTTATGCATTAATATCAAAAAGGGACAAAGTATCACTGATCGATTAAAAAAGTTCCGCTTAGTACGCATTGAGAATGCTATTTCTAATACAGGCGTCACCTATGAAGTAGTTTCCAATATCCCAAAGGCGTCTGAAGAGTTGGAAGATCGTGAGTCTCTTGCTCAACTTGCCGCCAGCGGTGATGATTGTTCAACTTGTGATGGTGAAACATACATAGGTAGGCACTTGTCAAGCGTTACTTATTGCAGGCTGTAGTCAAAAATCGTTATTCCTTCTTCTCACAGAGAAATACACTCGTGGCGTATCCGCTGTCGAGAGCATTCTGACATTAGATCGTTTGCGTCAAAATGTAGCCGTTAAGGAGTTGGAAACTGCTCACGGACAACCATTGTCTATGCGTAAAACTGTTAGTGTACCTAACTTTTCACAGGTATATACAAAGAAAAAAAATAAAACTATTACTATTATTCCATTTGGTAGTTATTCTGCTGTATTATGCTTCTAACACGTATACACGTGGAAAAAGATAGCAATTTCTTTCTTTATTGACACTAATTATTACATATAATTCGTGAATAACTACTAAAAATAAATTTTCTCAAATGTTCTTTCTTTCACTTCTCCTGTGCCCGCGCTTTCACTTCTTAAACAAAAAAAAAAAAAAACAAAAAAAATCTTCACCCTTTAAATATTTAATGTATACTTTTATGTTCATTGCAAACATTCTTTACTAATTGCTAAACAAACACGTTACTGCGGTTTATACAATCAAAAAAAAAAAAAAAAAAAATCATAAATTTATACATTACGTTACATATATATTCTGCAAAACACTGCACTCTTATTGTTGTTAAAATTGTAAATTGTAAGGCGGTTAAAGAAGCACCAAATCCTGGAAGTGTAAGTATATATCACTATGAATATATATGAAATATGAACATTAAATTCCACACACAATTTTGCGTTTAATGACTAAGAGGGGAAATCACTGCAACGGCCTAAAAAAGAGGTGTTCTTTTCTTTCAATTAGTTTGGGGAAAGAAAGAGTGGTAATAGAATAATAAATTTTATGGTTGATAGGAATTAGAAAAAAAAATTTCTTTTGAAAAAGTTTAAAAAAATAGCGACACTAGAGCCTTACCCACGCTTAATTTAAGCGACTCTGTGGTAAACAGTGTTACTACTCCAAATTTGAATTTTAAAGGAAAAACCATGACTACTTAAACTCCATATCTGTATCACGCGAAGGATTTTAAATATATTGACTCTTGTATGACTGGCGAGTTTTTGAATGAAGGAGCTCAACCCTACAGCAAAAAAAATGGCAATTCTTTGACTTTCGATTACTAAGGTTTAAATTAACTGTTCAAAGCTATCATTTTAAACAGGTCGTTAAAGATTTAAAATGAAAAGAATGAAGGGGAAGAAAACCGCTGGAGTTATTTATTATATTTGGAAAATCAAAATTTTAAGACCATTTGAAACTTGGCCATGCCTATATATATATAATCGTTTTCTCATTTCATTCTTGACCATTTAAGCGACCACAGAAACAAAAAAAATGGTTTTCAGGAAACTGCCACACTGTGCTCAATTTTAAACGGCTTCATGACTCGTTAAAAAAAATAGTCCTCCCTTAAAGGGCGATAATAGTGCAAAATCAATTTTTATATCCTTTATCATTTCTGATACAAAGACATATTAAATTTGTGTTCAGAATCCATTTTTGCGTCGAACTTGGCTTGTCTGTCCGCTTGTCCGGCTGCCATCCTTTAATAGCTTTTCAAGAAACATCTTTTTCTTTTACTACATAATGCGTGCCTAACAACTTTCTCGAATATGATTATTTTACTACCTTTCCTTCCATCCCAAGATACACTTTTTTGGACTGTTACAATGGTGTTACTTCTTCATGTAAATTTAGAAACCATTCCTTTGGTAGAGTTTTTTTTTTTTTGTTTTTTTAATTTTATTATTAACTCGAAACTCCTACTTACTTACTAGGCCTTTGACATGTATATATTACGTATATCCAAGTAAATCCATCCAAACTTCATCCCAAAAACAAAGGGCGTAAGTTTGCTTCGAAAAAAAAAAAATGTAAATAATTCCATGCAAATTGTTTCTAAGCAAACTTAATATTATTTATTAGAAAAAATGAAGGGCGGGAAAAGCTTTCTGGTTTTTCGGGCAGACATAAGTTTTGAAGGCAAATATCCACTCAATGAGTGCCTAGAATAGGTAGTCTATGTAATAAGGAACACGACCCAAGAGTCATAGAGTAATTCAATTGAAATTTCATATTACATTTAATTAATTCACCAAGGCATCTAAAGGGATCTTTTAACTTCATACATATGTAACATAACATATATACATACTTATTTATATAACCTTTTCACACAGACATATAAAATATTTTTCTATTTGCATATAAGAAAATTAAGACGTAACCTATTTTATTTTAATTGCAATAATGAATTTAAACTTCGTATGCCTTTTACTTTCTATTTGTTTATCATTAAAATATTTATTTCAAATATGTATAAATTATACACATAACCTTTCTTTTTCTGGATCACTGAAATTAATGTGTTATTGTTTATCTTTGCAAAGATTATGCGTTTGGATGCTTCTATGGAATCTTTGCTCAATGCTGGACGTTCAGAATCATTTGTGGATTTGAATCAGCCACTTTCCACGAAATTCCTACCGCACTCAGGTATGTGTTGAAAGAAATTATGAATATTTATAAATTTATTTATGAATTTATAACCATCTAAAGAGTCCTTGGGAATATGTATAATTTTAACTAGTTAATCGTCTCTGACGAGTATTATGTCATAATCCGTCCTTCCGTCCTTGTCGGATTTCCTCATAAAATTTTTCCATTATGAATATGTATTTACCATAGTAATATATTTTTGGAAACGTAATATATCGCTCAATACATTCGTACGATGACGTATAGATTCACGACTTCAAATGGAATGAGTCTAAAATTTCATGACATTCCGACCGTTAGCTGGAGTTATTTTAGCGACACTACTTTTGTTTAGCGACTCTTGTTTTGTTGTAACTCTTAAAGAATTTCATGACATTGTGACGCATTTCGTTCAAGGTTGGATCTTATCCAAAAAGTACAGGGCTTAATAGGTTAGCCTTCGGTAGCAGTCATCTTATATTACACCTGCATTACATTCTACCACCTAATTGAGTGACGTGTTTTATGTATATTTTATTATATATATATATGTATATATGTTTATATATATTAACATCAATTTTACTTGTTTTTAGTTCAAGCAAGTCCAGGAATAAGAGATTTTGGTGTTCGCAGTCGTCACAGTTTCGGCGGAAAAGCGTCCAATGATGATTCTCCGGGTAAACCGTTCGGTATCGGTAAGTTTCTTATTTACATTTGATTATTGATTGATTATATATATATATATATATATATATATATATTCATTGATTGATTATATATACATATATATATATATATATATATATATATAAATTTATATATAAGAACAAGTTTTTGTTTTAATTTCATTTAATTCCAATTTATTAAAAACAATTCGTTCATTATATTATACTCCACTATACTTTAATAAATTAAACTTTTTAACTACAATTTTTTTGTAGCTTTCGTTGAGATATTTTAGGAAACGTACACTATATAAATTCATTACATTTTTATGTTGATATTATCAACTTTATGCAACCGTTGCACAACTGACGTATGGCTATCAAGTTTTCGAGCTTTCAAATAACTTTATTTGTATATAGGCAATTTTCATAATATAAAATTCAAATATTTATGTTGTATATTCATTCACCTGGAAGGATTACTACTTGTCATGAGCATGCCTGCGAAGAGGCTCTTGCTTGCCTATACAAGATTAAGCTTTTAATTCCCTCAAAATTACTTTTGACATGAACTTAAAAGTAAATGCTAGTTTGTAGGGGTTATTTTTGATCGATTTAAATGATCGCTGGATGGACAAGTTTCAAAATGTCGATTTTTCGAGTGACGACAACATTTACGAGAATTCGATTTGACCATAAAATTGCAACACACAAATGAAACCTTCAGAAATCTTGGCCGATATTCCAGAAATTCACGTTTTTTTAAATCGATATCTTAACAAAAAAATTAATAAAAAAGTTAAATTCGACGGTGGCTGAATCTAGCATGTCCGTTACATAAACACTCGGTCCACTTAAGATTTTAACGTTCAAGAAACTGGTTGTTTACGAAACACCCCAAGGCTTTTTGTTGGCCATACTAACTAACTAACACACTTTGTCGCATTCTACTCTCCAACTCCTTTCATTTGATACCTTCATCAAAAGTATTTTTAGTAAAAAATTTATCCACTAAGGCGTGACGTCGACTACAATTAATTTGCAATTAACACACTTGGCTTCTCACATTCTACCCTCCACGTCCCATATCAACTGTATTGTAATGAAAAGATTAGTTCACCACGCTATGACGTCTGAAATATTTAATTTGGAACTAACGCGCTTAGCGTTTCGCACCACACTCTCCAAGTTCTTCTATTTGATACCCATATCCGTAGTATTATTAAGAAAAAATTAATCCATCAGCCCGAGACGTCCACCGTATTCATTTTAGAATTAAGCCATTTTTAGGCACAAACATACAAAATGATTTTAAACATTATCTTGTTTGACTTATAATAATAAGCAAAAAAAGTGAAAAAGTGTAGGCACGGCCGACTTTTTCCATTTTTGCACGTAAAGAGTAGAGTGTACCGCAAAGGAAATTATCAACTTTCTGACTTTTATAATTTCTAAGCAACAATCTACAAATTTTCGTTAAGAAAAAGGGAGTTGCGTTCAGTTCACTCATCATTGCGGGCTTCTGCTCTGACCAGTTTGACCTATTTTCAATGCCAACCTGCGTGCAAAAACTTCAAATGTTTCTATTAAACTTGAAGTCGACATCTTAATTTTTGCGATCAAGGAAGTAACAACAACGCACATCACATAGACATACCGAGGGACAAGTATGACTTAATCAACTCAGCATTTTACGGTGACCTAGAGTACATATACTTTGTAGGTTCTCTGAAAACTCCTTTTCGGTATTGCAAACATTATAATAAAATGAGTATACCTCCTTCCCCTGCCCCCATTACTTTGGGGGATGTACAAAAAAAAATGTTTATGTGTGTGTGGAAAGATTGCTTTTATTTTGAAGCTCGATTGTGGTTCACAGCCTGAGTGGCCTAATAGGTGAGAATCCCGACTACCTAGTCAGCATACGCGTGTTCAAATCTTAAGCGCGATAACGTTTATTTTGGTCATGGCTATGATGAATCGCCAGCCGGTAGAGACATAACACTTACCCATTTCGGACAAATGTACTAGGCTGTGACGCCCACTTCCATATATCTTTCTCTTTTCTCATCTCTTTGTGAACGTTACGTTGGTGTTACACGAATAGGGTACATCTCCCGAGCGATAAGTCCATATTAACAAAAAAACACAAGTAATGTGTTATATGGGAATATTTTGCCGTGTGAAGCTACAGTGGAAATTTGAGATACCTTAGAGGTACAGTCGAGCAGATACACAGACTTTTCTGAGAGAACGGCTGTCCCTCCATGTTCTTATGAAATAAGAAATTAGAAAAATTCTCAAGTATTTTACGAAAACTTGTTATCGCCGGATTTGTTTCTTATAAAAAAAAAAAATCAAGAAAATTACCCATGACTTCATGCTTACAAGATAGCATTAACCACATAAGTGAAAGTTTGAATTTTATTGATCACAAATATTCGAGCTTCAGGTGATATGTAGTTTTACCTCGCACTTTCTTCACGGGGAAAGATGGGTTCTCAAATCTGAAATTCCATAGTATTTAATAACCGATTTCAGTAGAATAAAAAGCATTGCTTAAACATTGTCCGTCTATACGATTGTCAAATAGGAGGAGTTAAAATCTATCTGATGACCAAACAAACAAACAAAGTAGTTACCCTTCCCGGTGAATTAATCTATATAATTCCATGTGCTAACTTCATATGATTTGCAATATTGAAATTTTGAACTTAATATCAATACCATTCAGCTTTAAAACTCTTCTTTCAATATCACTTCATTTTAATTTGAAAATACTCTGAAAAAGTACAAATTTCCCAAAAAATATTCCTCATACGATGCAATTTGAATTTAAAAGAAAAATTACAAAAATACCGAATATGCGTTAACTCCGCACAACTTTCTATCCTCAAATTTTTTTTCTTGTCCCTCCCGCCGACTTTGGACAGCTTTCTTTAAATTTCCTTTCTTTAATAAAAAAAAAAAAAAAATCTATATCTCATCAAAATTCTTCTCGAGAATCACTGCCCTGATTTTTGATATATTGCTTAAGCTTCAATAGTATTATAACACGTGCACACAGTCCATTGTTAAAGTTCAGTTTTTTTTTCAGCCAATTATTTGCATTTTTACAACAACATCTCTAGACTGCAGCTTAATCACATCTAAAGCAAACTAAGTAAAAATTAGCTTTCACATAATTCCTAGTCCAAAGAGTGAAACAATTAGGGAAATCAAGTTCGTTTAAAGGCGAACGTTGCGATACCCGCTACTTAATAATGTGCGTAGGTTTGATGCTCCCTGGTAAAACTTGTTTTATGATGGTCTGCTCTTTGATGGTCCTTCATAGTATAAGTACGCTGTAATCGGCCCTTGTTGGCAAAGCTCATTTCCCTTCAAGCATTGCTGCAACCTGCGCCCTAAATTTGAATTTTATCTTAATTTTCTGATATCTTGAGAATTGAAGAATTTGATGGAAAACTGTGATTAAAAAAGTTTTTTGAAAGTTATCCTTCAGACATAGCAAAGTAGATAAAAGCCATGTCGGTGTTCGCGGATCCAAATTATCTCCGCAGTAGAATTTACTTTGGTCGTAGCTACAGTAAGTGCTCAGTCGGTAAAGTTAGACGCGTTACCATATGGGCATGCGGCCATTTCTCGTCTTTCTTCCTTCTTCCCCACTTCTCTCTGACCATATCGGTGGTACACGTACAGGATATAGCCCCTGAATGATTGATTATGTGAAAAAAAAGAAAAAAGACAGCCAACATGATTCAAGAAATTCAAATTAATAATAAAAAAAAAAAAAATCAAGGGTATGAGTTGCTAGGACTCATACCTTTAGATTTGACTAAAGAAAAAAAAAAAAAAAAAACGAAATTAGTTTTTCAACGTTCTTCGGTAGTGGGTATAAGGACAAGTTAATTTTCAGCATGTATAGAAAACCATCTTCCACTCGGAAAACCTTCAACAACTCGCACACATAATTTGCATACATTTCATTTATTTTCTCGAAAGTAAAAAAGAAAAATTATGTACTCTTCTTCATTTCACCTTAACATACATTTTGAAATTACAATCAAGTCATTTTACAAAAAGCTAGCCTACATTTATACATATAAGCCAAGCAGTAAACAAAGCCATGTATTTCATTATGTTCGTAAATATCATTCACTTGCTGCTCGCTATCTCTCTCTATCTCTCCTCTTTTCAAACTTTCTATATAATTTTCCACTTCATTTCATTGTAGTTATTTTTTAAATGTTTATATTTCTATAAAATGGTTTAATTAATCTCTTCACGTAACAACAAAGAGGAGAAAGGCTATATTCGACTTGTGTCGAATGTTTAATATCCACCATCTTCGATGGGTTGTTATTCTTAATTGTACCATCTCATAAGAGATCGCATTAACTCGTAAACCTCGTCAAAATAGCTAATTGGAGTCAAGCAAATGGGGTAATTTTCAAGGTCACCAAAACTCAAAGCAGTCTCCTAACGCACAGAAAAAACTAAGAGCAAACCCTCTCTTTTGGAGATGTCAGTGTAGAAGAACCGGCAAACCTTTGATATTCGCGACATGAAAATTCGTTGAACCGAACGTATGTTCGAAGCGTCGGAAGACACAGTCAAGGGCTTAGGTTTTTTGAAACGCCTGTAAAAAATACTTCATCGTAGTCGATGTCTATACCACTTATACAGATTATATCCGGTCAAAATTCGAGTATAGCTTGAATTTGTTGTAGGGTGCTCCAAACTTTGCTTGGAGACCATCGACCGCGTACATCAGTTGGCTCAGATAGTCGTGGGTGATGAAAGCGTGGCCAAAACTCACAATAATCTTGAGCAACGGCGCCATGTAGGCTGCGTTATCCTCATATCTAGCTATACCCATGGCATAAAGGAAATTTATCGATCAACTAAATCCTTCAACAGTACGCTCACCCATCCGTCCTGAAGTTCCCAGCATACCGTACTATCATGTTCTTCTGCCCTTCTTTGGAACAACCTGAGGACAGTGATCTTTTCCACCGTATCCGGTGTAACCAATTTCAAGTCGAACGTTCACAAACACTACTGACTTACTTCTCCCGTCTTCTCCCTGTTGCCTAATCATTGAAGGAAATTTGTATGAATATCATGCATAGGCATATAAGCATATGTGCAGGTTCAGTAGTCTTCGCATACAACCGCGATTAAGTTCACTTTTATTATGGTACAGTGTTTATCACTTACTCTGTTCTTTAATTTGGAAATGGTGCAAGTCTTGAGTCAAACTTAACCTTGCCCTATAGATGGATTCTGTTAGCTCTAGTCTTCTAGACTTTCTCTTCGGGAATAGGATATATTGCATAACGTTTGTAATTATATTCAGTATTGTTTAATGTAGCGTAGGAGAGTCGGAGCTGTTTTAAGTTTGCCTTGGCTTCTATTTTTCACTGTTTAGTGTTAGTTCGCGTACAATGCACTTCCAAGCGTTATTTTGTAAGAAATATCGTCTGCTATGAATTGATAAGAGAACAATTTCCGAAAACTTGGACTGCGATGCTTATAAGAACACATCAATATGTTTATACGATTTGTAAGCGATCATAGAGACATTAGTGATACCATTTCACTTGTTTGTCATCTGCTTATTCTAGATGCTTAACTACTTGACTTAAAATATTTTTATAGATGTATAATTATAAATATCATCGATGGCGATGGTGGGTATAACTCTTTTCTTTTCTTTTTTTTTTTTTTTTTTGTTTCCTTTCAAATTTATAAAATGAATTCTTCAAAACGTCTGAATTCTCTTCATATTTATATTTTTGTTTTTTATGACTTGATAAAAACAAAACGCGATCTTCTTACTCTTCCACTAAACAACGTGTCACATACACATGTTGCTTTGTAATGTATATCGAAATTTGAACCATATATTGCGCATCTGCTACACCAGGCTCATATTTGTCAGGTAATCGAATTAAATTCAAATGGAACGACGTTCGTTATATTAAAAAAAAAAAAAGAAAAAAAAAAAAATTAAAATAAATAAATCACATTATAATAATAATATCCATCTCCAATGTTGATATAGTTACTGGACACACACTTTGACAGCTCACTAATTAATTGATTGTAATCTATAGTCAGTTTACTTTATTCTTTCTTTCTTCCTACGATAATACTTTTAAAAAAGTTTGTTCATCTCTTCTTTTGTATTTTCTTCTTTTTTTTTTTAAATCAAGTCTTAATTTAATAATTTCCCTATCATTTTTTGATTTTGTTTTCCTCCAAAAGTAACTACAATTAGTGGATATCATGCACTTAAAAAAAAATAATAAAACTTAACATAAAATGCCATTCCAAGGAAATATATATACATATGTCGAATTGTCGCAGCCTCGTTGAGACGTGAACACACCACACCGTAGTCATTGAATTCTTCCAATTTCGCAACCATTCACCATTGATTAAAACGATTTCAATTCCAAAGTTTTGACGCATAACCGCAACACTTTCTTTACATCTTGCAAATACTCACATCACTAGCAAGAGACAAGCGATTAGTTGAAATTTTTTTTGAAAGACTTTCAATCACTTACTTATCGTGGCTGAAGTTAGGTTTTAGCATATTTAGGGCGGCACATGGATATCAACTAAAAGCTAATAGGTGCGAAAATAAGCCATAACCAGCCTCCTCCAGCGGTTTTTTCAAGGGCATGGCATCGTCGAAAGACATTTTCCTGCCAGAATGTGGGCTTCGTTCAAAAGGACAATTGATCTTTTGAGATTATCTACGCAGAGACTTATATTTCGGGATGCAAGCACGTACTACACGGAATAATAAGTTGAAGCTTGCTAAACAGGTGTTAGTGATAAGAAAATATACGTGACAGATAAGGCAAGTATGGACGCATACCGAGACCGAGAATTTTCATGCTCAAAAATCAGCTTATAAAGAATATCCGCAGTCATTTATCCTTTAATGATCCGTACGCACGGGCATTTGTTCTTAATGCTGAACCGTGTTATTTAAAAGCCCGTGCAAAAAAAGACCGTGTAAAAAAAACTTGATTATATTATTTCATAACTAATTTCCTTACTAGATTGCAAGTATTTTAGTTCGGTTTTGCTGGTTCTTCCTATCTAAACCATAGTTTTCGATTTAGCAGCGCTGTCCTCCTTTGCATAAATGTAAGCAAAACTCGCAAAACTTGCATTGTGTGTGTGTCCACAGATAAAATGAAAGCGCACTTACTGATAATATTAAATTCCGATTTTTACGTCATGATCCATTCCGTCACGTCCACTCGACCTTGGCGGATTTCCTTATAACATTTTATTGTTATGAATGTGTGTTGACCAAGATAAGGCATTTTTGAAAATATTTTGCTCATATCAACCTAATTTCATTAGGTCATTGCACATACTATGCGTTCAACGAGTATACGGGTCTATCGCTAAAGAGGTCGTCACAGTTAAAGCAACTCATTAGCACAATTTTACAAATGAAATATTTATGTAATAAAAATTAAAATCAACAACCACAATGTTCAGGTCACCAATTACGCTGAATAACTGTTTCTCCGATCGTCTGCATTTTTTTTGTATTCACCTCTTTATACACTAAAATATTTTGCATTGATAATTGTGTAATGACTTTTATTTATCTTTTTTTTGCTATTTTTATATGCGCTAAGAGTTGTATACAAATGCTTTGAGTAAATACACAAGCGCTATAATAACATAAAAAGAATAGCCAGTTACATGATACTTTGCTTCAATCACTGCTAGGTCTGCTAGAATATACACATCTGTCTTTGCTCCTGAAACTCTGCTTTTGAGTAGGTACGACGAAGCATCTCGATTTTTGTCATTAGCAAAATTCTTATGGCTTCCTCTGCAAGGAGATCTTAGGAAAACTGGAAAACTACACCAGCTGCACTCAATTCTTTTTTTACACGGTAGAAAATTTCCTTAGAAAACCGCGTAAAAAATTGTGTAAAAACATATGTATACGACATATGGTAAATTTGGGGATATGTCCAAAATGAAAAACCCTAAATAATTCTCAATAAACCGTGCAAAAAAAATAATAATAAAATCGATATTACATATTTATAAAACAAAACCAATCCATTTTTGTTACGAAAAAAACGAAAAATACAATTAGTGTACCGTCGAAATTTTACTTTATTTAAGTACTAAAAAAATTTTAATCTATATATTTTATTGCATCCTACGAAATAAGAAAACAAGTACTGAAAATGTGCTGCGTTCAAGTACAACTAGATAAAGAAGAAGAAAAAAATCACCATAAAACTGAGGTATTCTCGGTAGTAGATCAAGTCACTTACGTGTGCGGGGGTGTAAACTGTCCGATTTCTGATCGCAGTATTTCTGCAATTGTACTTTGCCGCGTAAGACACTGTCTGTTACTTTGATATTCGATCTAGAGCAAAAAATTCGTGTAAAAAAGGTGTATTTGCTCCTAATGCTAAACCGTGTTATTTCAAAGACCGTGTAAAAAAGACCGTGTAAAAAAAGTTGAGTATATTATTTCATAACTGAATGTAAGTAAAAGACTTTGGAAAAAAAATTTACGCGTGAATGTCAGGGCTTAACCTAAAAAATATTCTTTTTATATTCGATTGAATAAATTCATGCTCGCAGTAAACAGTTTATTGCTATACAAATCAAAATCAATATGTTGCCTACAGACTAATAGGAAAACAAAATGAAAATTCTCATCTTTCCACTTAAAAAATTTCTATTTTAATTTCAAATTTCTCTCTCTTTTTAATAATTAATTTCAAGAACTATATCGTTTGTGTTTGTTTTATAAATTATGTTTATGATTGTGTACATAATGAAAAATCTTGTTCATGCGATATACATTCGTGTTTGTGTCCATTGGAAGTATCATCATATATCCATCAATCACGATCGATTTTCAAAGTCAATATCACCAATCAATTGCTCACCAAATCATCGGCTTACAAAGATAATTTTTCTTGCTCTTTTTTTTCTTTTTGTATTACATTTACTACGAAAGTCATTAAAAATCATTTGAATGAGTGAAGGATATTATTTTAGAATTCAAATTTTTTTCATTGCTGACTGTGCGAGAGGTTGTCATTTCATTTCATTCGTATTTCGTCATCATATATTTATCATAAATAATGTCTTTGTTGCTGAATGATTGTCAATTATGACTTGCGCTGTATATTATATATAAATATGTAGCAATTGTTGTTGCTGTTGTTTTATTGTTATTGTTATATTGCAATTGTAGATAGGCGATTATATTAAGCTCTCTTGCAAATATTGGTATAAAAAGAAGAAAAAAAAAAGAATGATTTGCATACTTGCGGTATAGCAGTTCATCAGAGGACTGGCCAACAAATGAATAGAGCAATCTTACAAGGTAGACGTCACAGTAAACTGAAGGTAGCGTTGATTCGTAGAAATATGGAATCGCGTTGAATACGGTTTTGGTATTAAATTTTAAAACTAAAGTATTTGCGAAATATTCACCTTTTTATCGTTGAGCAAATTGTCGCGCACAAATTTTGAGCTGTGTGTTGCACACACTCACACAAACCTAATATACCCCTACATCGCAAGCGATATATGTAGGCTATAATGTATTATTATTATTATTATTAATAAACCTCAATTAGTTCCACCTTTATATCCAACAAATGTTGAGAAAATCAAAATCCAAACATTTTGGAGAATTCACCTTGGTCATACAATTTCAACTCACCAATGAATGCGAATTTCATCGTTTTGAAACTTTTGCCCGAAATCCCACATTTAATCCAATTAAAAGTAGTGACAATGCAGTTCAGACATTGGACATGGACTTTGACATACGTTTCACGGAGAAGGGATATTTCTGCACCTAATGTAAATTACAGATCTAATATTAAAAATAAAACTCTTTAAAAGAGTGTCTAATGACGTGGATTTGATCTTTATTTGAACCGGTGCTTATACCCATATATATACTTGCGTATAGTTATGATTATGATTAATGAAGTCGACAGCCACGTGTTTCTATTAATAATGGAACATTTTATTATTCCGATTATAAGTTATTAGTATGCAAGACAACAATTTCACACTTTGATCGCGCGATATTTTTAAGAGAAAGTGTTAGCTCTTTATAAAAGCATATAGATGTATATATGGAAGTTGGCCACTCCTGCACTGTATATATCAATCAAAGAATGTTTAAAATTTAATTAAAAAAAAAAAAAAAAAAAAAAAAAGAAAGAGGAGCGCAACGAGGTGAAGCAGCTCACCGATTATTCATTCCATCGTTTAAATATTCTTTATTAACGCTTACGTATGCATAATATATCCAATATAGCATTGAGCATAGTGTACAAATACAGTTTGTCAGCACTATTTTAGTTTATGTGTACATTGCCTCCTTAGTTACGTACGTTTGGTAATAAAATGAATTTACATTAGAATTATTTTTTGGTTTAAAAAAAATTTTTTTTTTTTTTTTGGAAGTTTGTACGTGCGAAATCATTTTAAATTAATATATACGATACTAATAGCAAATCATATCACTTGTACTATCTTTCGAAAATAAATGCTTCTTGGAATGCAGCTCGTCCAACGTTTTTGAATTTGAATTTGAATTCAAATTCGCTAAGAAATCCACCAACAAAACGTAGGTTTCTTATAATACGATTCCCTAGCGTTTATTCATTATGCAATAACAATGTTAGAGCAAATACATATCATTGTTTCCATTAATAATAATTAATAATTAATATATATATATATATATATAGCTTCTCCAGCTACGGGCAAACTGATGAGTATGCGTATGACGACATTACATGAAGAGCCGTTCGGTGGGCATCGCTCGTTAGCGGAAGAAGCCGAAGATAGTTATAGTGATTCAGAGTACGTGAATGGCTATGGGCAAGAGCGTGCACAAAGTAACAATATCAGCACCAATAATTACCAGAATCGTTCGCGTCTTACTTCTTCCAAGACCATGGATTCATTCATGGATGTGAGTACACACACGAATTATGGATGCTTGAACTATGCAAGTACAACGAATGCCGCTGCGAAACAGCTAACTGGCTTAGCTACACCTAGCATGAGTTCGTCAACATCGAGCGGCTACGGTTCACAGGTAATGCAGTTTAAAATTTTGAATAATACGAATTTACTTGTTGTGCTTGGTTTTTTTCAATCTCTTTTAATTTTTTTTTTTTCTCAATATTTTAGGCGGTGTCTTGTACAAACTTATCGAACGACGATTTGGTTTCGATGCGATCCATGAACATTGAAGAGGCTCAAGGTAAGTTATATATAATTATTGAATATTTTTGAAACATATTCTAATGTGAGATTAGATTACGATCAAGTTAACTCCAATTCACCGCCCAATCGTTCGGCTACACGTATTAATCCTTTCCTTAAGGATATGACAAAACATGTAAACAATCACAAAGAAACGATTTTAAATCTTTTCGAGCTCCAGGAGGCTGGCTCTCAAAATTCCCAACTTATTGATGCTAACAAACAAATGCCACAACAAATCGATAGCAATGATTCTGCCAAGTCAATAAAAGACGCTATCAGCGTTACCAATCATATCGAAGAGTCGAACATCATCGTGAACGAAAAAAAAGGTCAAAAGATAATTGAATTGCAATCAACGGTAACCGCAAATAAAAATAAACCAAAAACTACAAGCAATAATAACAATGATGTTGATACCGCGACATCTGCTACTGCACTTAGTCAGTTAATTCCCAGTAATGGTAACAATAGCAAGGCAGACAATCGAAATGGTAACGAAACTTTCGATGAGCGGAAGACCGGGCCTCAAAAAGTAACTCAACCGAACAGTAAAATTCTTAGACGGAAAAAATCAAATCAAAACAACGGTAATACTGTGACGGGTACAATGTACAATAGCGACCATAATAGCAATAAGACAAATTCAATACAAAGCGAATCAATACTAATTTCTTCTAATGGCCGCCTTAACATGTCCAATAGCTTGGAAAACGAAGGTCAGTCAATCAGCTCGAGTAGTATAGTAATATAAGTCAAAACAATTATACGGAACTTTTATTTTATTTGCAGACGACAACAAATTTACAGAAATAAATTTACCTAGTTGGGTGGTAGTAGGTGAATCGGTTCTTATACGACCCTATAATACCAGTGGCTTGATCGCTTACGTTGGCACAACGCACTTCCAGCCTGGTCTATGGATCGGAGTCGAACTTGATACACCTACTGGCAAAAATGATGGCACTGTACAAGGCATACAATATTTTCAATGCAAGGCAAAGCATGGAATATTTGTACGATCCGATAAGCTGATCCTAGACAAGCGCGGCAAAGCAATGCGAGCCTATAAAGCTGAACAAAAACAAAGCAAAGGTAAGAAAAAATCAAATAAATTAAGGGAAAGAAGGAACCGAAATTTTCAAGTGCTTTTCTCCCCATTAGCTGAGACTAATTTAACCCGTCCTAAAAGCCGATACGAAACCTTAAGCAATTCCGACAATCGTAAATGATTGTATCCGAAATGTTCGCATCAAAAAGAACGCTTGGTGGCGAGTTGTCGAAAACCCACACTAATTAGGGCAGCAACTACTACTGCTCCGACGACTGACGCCACAGTAACGCCAACTGCTGATTTCCCAATCAAAATGAAACAATCGCCTCATCTATGCTCCACGATCGGGTACAGTAGTGAATTTTCGGTTGCTACGAAGGAAATTAAAACGGCATCGGTTACCCCAATACGTTGCCATGATGCGAACATTAATTATAAAAAACTAAATCGACGCTCAACAGCATTTTAACTAAAAAACAATTATGTAAAGCAATAAAAATGAGGTAGTGTAGCGTCATTAAAAAACCAGCAATATAACAAACGATTAGAATACGAATATCAGTAGAAAATGCATTATTTTCATGTATTCATTAAGTTTAAAAATTACGCATATACTTGATCCGCTTATAAGCTAAATATAATTACTCCTCCACTCTTCACATGCAGTACACAGTAACATAACAAGTTCGTTTTTTTCCCTATATACCGCCTTGTAGTTATTTATACATACCATATATAATTTTTTTTTTTGTTTTCATTTTAAGGATAATAATTTTTTTTACAAAAATATATATTTATTTAGATACACTTAGGACTATATTTTATTTCTACTCCTAACATTTTTTTTTTTTCTTTGAAATTTATTTGTTCAAACAATTTTTTATATAATTAGAAACCATAACTGATGTTGTGATATATATATATATATACATTTTATTAAATGAGAAAAGTGAGAAGGAATTTTTTTTTTTTTAATCTTATTATTAAATAGAAGAACCGTTAAGTCCTTTATTTCAACGAAATTGCTTTCAATTATGTCGTTTAGAAGAAAAAATTTTTTTTTTTTTTTTTGGAATATGTGTGTAACATATTTATTTTTTAATGAAACATTTTTCAATGTTATTTCTATGTAAATTTTAGTTTTATTCTTTATGTATATTTTAATATTCTTTTTCTTTTGTTCCTAATAAATAAAAATAATTTATACGTTTTTTTTTTCCTTTTTTCTGTAAATTGAGTTTAAAACCTTAATTAATAATTTTAGAAAACATTATGCGTTATTTTTTTTTGATTTGAAATCCTTTAGATGACATAACTTCAGTGCAAATTATCTGGCGTTTAATTAAAATTAAAAATTGAAGTGTCAGTGTGTGCCATTAAAAGATGTGAAAAAGATTTTTCTCCCACGAATGTTGATAAGAATATTCTATCGTATTTCTGTTGTTTTAGTAGCTTTATTATGTAGACAGAAGTTTTATTTTGTTTATTTATGAAGGCCACCCGAGCATATTTCTAAGCATGGGAATGTTTGGCCACTAAGATCATGCGACTCTTTTCTTGGGATTTTGCTAAGCCATTTTCCATACTCCAATAAACCAAAAAAATATTCACAACGATACTGTTCGCGGTGTTGGTAAAATGTGTGAGGATCAATATGAAAAATTGGTTAAAGATGGGGTTTTTTCAAAAATCCACAAACGATCATTGACATGAAATTGTACTGAGAAAAGTTAGTAGTATTTGAGGTAGACCCATCTTTGATTAATCTGATTTAATCTGAATCACTTTCTGAACCGATTTAAACTTGTGTGTATGTCTGTCCCACCTTTTTCTTATATTATAATTTTCCATTTATGTAAATTTGTGTTCAAACTAGATGTCGCAACTTTGAAGATATTTGGATGAAATTTGATGCACTGATATGTTTTGGCCGAAGAACAAACGCTGTTGAAAATGATTCGGTTCGAACCACTTTCTTGATCAGTCCTTATTCTGAAACATTGTTAGATGAATAATTGTATTAAACGATGTGGTTGTAGGGTATTTAATGGTAGGCAGTGTCTCTTCGTGGAATTAAAACACTCGTCCTCTATGAGCTGACTCATTTATCGCCTCCTACAGCTACTTCATCTTCACATTGAAAACGTTTTATTAAACCTCCCGAAAATTATTTATCGAAACTTTTGGCATTTCCTATATGGCACGCACTGTATAGATGGGGAAAAAACGGTGTCGTAGTAGTCTTCATAGTCTATCAAAATAATAGTAACATTTTAAGCAGAAACATAAAATCTTTAAATAACAAGAAAGTATATAGAGATAGGATCAAATCTTTATGTATCTATGCCCACCACCACTGGCTGGCATTTGTTATTTTTTAGAAAATGTAGTTCGAAATGAAAGAAATTATATGACAGTGTTGTAAACGTAATATGTAAGACTTTTAAAAAAATTTTCATAACATAAACACGCACACTAAACATAACATGCTCTAAGAATAACATCCTTAACATACCCGAAGGGTATATATAATAATTATATAACAATGTAAGGTTATTACATAGACAACACTAAGGAATTGATTCCCAAATCTTGTTAATTGTAAGCGAACTACTATAGAAAGCCTTAACTGAATGTTAAGCATAATCGCATGAGATAAAAGCATTTAAGCAAATTGTATTCGCCCTTGAGCGAATCTTCGATATCCACCTTCAGCATTTGAAAATATTTTACTGAATGCAGACGTGTGAGGTGAGAATAGCTTTAGAAAGATTTTTTAGCTGACGAATATTTAAATCTTCCTACCTCTTGGAAACTGAAATTAAGTTTCAACGGTGAAGTTATATATACAAACGGATCGCAAACCTTTTGTCGACTAGATTTCAAACTATCCTCACAAATGCCTCCACCAAATATCGTATTTGCTGTAAATTTTAAGATATAATTTTTGACTTATTGTAAGCCATATAGTGACCACGCATATCGTGGCAGGAGTGGTGTTCTAAGTCGGGAAAAACTCGCAAGATAGTCAAAGGTTAATAGTGTATTAGATGAAGTTTGCCTAGTTAATACCCCTTCTTGTAGAGAATTTGTATTGGAGATCTTGTGAGATAGATAATTATAGTGTAACCTAATCTGCTTAGCTTCAGAACACCAAGCCAAGTTTATATGCCAAATGAGCTCGGCTGGAAGAATCGCTAGCTAACCTAAGCGAGTTAAAACGCCAGGTTTGAAATTTGAAAATAGAATGATGAAGTTTATTGAAACAATCAAGTACTTAGTAAGCTAAACTGTATACATAAATAAGAATAGAATTCAAACAATTAAAGCCTTGTAGGGCAGAGCTTTCAAGTAGGCACTAGGCGACCGATACTAAAACCCAGCTGGTTTAGTTTGCGAAACGAAAAGTACTCGAAATTTATTAGTTAACTTCATTTAAATGCGACATAAGGAGATTGCGTATATTAAGGAGTAGCGATTGGACTTGGATTGGATTCTTTAACGTATCCGATATTTAGTTTAAATTATAGATACAATTTAAATTTTTACAACGGGCCCTAAATGAGTTAAAAAGGCTCGTCATTATACATATATATATATATATATATACATACCGAATATGAAGTTTCTTAAAGAATTATTTGTGGCATATTAAAGTTTATCTTTCCTGATAAGGCCGACGAGTTAATACCACCATTTATTAGTTCTTAAATGTACGAAGGGCTAATAGTACGTTGGCAAAGAAACATTATTACTGACGAATAATGACGCTTAACGAATTGCATTCTTCGTATTTGCTTTTTAGTTAGTTCTAGGTTACTAGTTAACGCAATTTGATAAATTTTGAAGTGTGTCATGATGTTTATATCTTTTGTTTTGGACAAAGTGTACTTGTGGGAGGACCAAGTTTTATTTTTTTCAAAATCAACGGAAGGATTACTAGAATAGCGAATATAATAAAAAGTTTTAAAACAATTTTCAATGTTCTAATTCTAAAATTTATTAAGTAATTTATCCTATTCAAGGTGACAAACATGACCGGCCTTGCATTGCTAAATTATAGCCAATTCTATGTAGTGCTTGTGGTGGGCATAGAAAAAGAAGTCCATAAAAATTTTAAGAACTAAGAATCGATATACATGCAAATATTTTCCTAAAGTCATGTCAAAGGTAAAAAAACATAAAATAATTTAAAAATTATTTAACGCAATCCAACTCTCTTAATCGTAAGACCCTGACTAAAGCAGCATTTAAAAGAAAAAGAAAAACGGAAATACAAACTATGTTGATAATCTATTTAAATATAATGTTGAAAAAATTTATTCTAATCTTTAAAAAAAAAAAAAAAAAACTACAGAGAAAACAAAAACAAAAAGCAAATTGCTTTCTATTAACAACCTGTTGTTCTACATACGTAAGTATCCATCCAAAAATATGACAACAAAAAAAAAAAAAAAAACAAAAGTAAAAATCGTGTAATTTTTAAACAATAAATGCAAAATATTTAAAATATCGATAAATATACACAAAAAATATAGTAGATATGTTTAGAAATATTATTACAACTACAAAAAAATTAATAATAATAATAATAATAATAATAATATGTAAAGATGACGAAAGACAGAAAAAGAAAACCAAACCAAACTTTACAAGACGTCCAAACTTTTTTAAAGTATTGAAAAAGTTCTAATATGATATTTTTTATAAATTATTTATTTTAAACTTTGCGAAACGAAGAGAACAAAACGCATGCCGACAAAGAATATTTTTGCAAGTCACCAAATGTTGCATCCTCTTTATCCTTTTCTTCCCTTACTCTCTCTCTCTCTCTCTCTCTCTTTCTCATACTACGCTCTCCCTCTATTACTCTGAAAATATTGCAAAGAGTTTGTACATATATGATAATAAAAATCAATTACATCATTTAAAATGAAAAAAAAAAACAATAATATTAAATTCAATGAATAGATGAGAGCGTTGCGAAAATTCCATAAATTACCCAAAAATCATAACTAAACATTCAAGTTAAAATAAGGGCAAAAAGACCTGCACACTTTCCACTTCAGTGAACGAAACTCTGACATTGAAAATCAGAAGCTATAAAGCAAATTATACAAACAAAAAAAAAATTTTTTTTTTTTAAATTTATTTGCAATAAGTTAGTGGTCAGGGATTCAGTTTGAAAATTGACTCGAGAAATAGAAACTTGGTCATACATGTATTTAGAAAAACATTAATCAAAGTCATATATAGCGGTTCAGGGCAAAAAACCCAAATATCGGACGCGATCCGTCCAAAATAAGCAAAAGACTGTATAACCGATGCTTGCAAATATTTATTAGAGTCACTTCTTGACACTTTCAATCTAAAAAATCGGTACGTCCACGATCTGTAACGATCTCTAACGTGCTACCCACCATTGATGGTAATCGAGTACAGAAAAAGGTCTAATAGAAGAAAAAGCGCCCTGTGGTTGCCCTTAATTGATATTAATGCATGTTTCTTAGAGCCATCTGAAAAGTGATGGCAAGAAAAAAACGCCACGATCAGTTGGCCGACACAGCCCTTAGTCAGTATTTACAAACATTTAGTAAGTCCCAAAAAAAAAAAAAAAAAAATGATATATACAATCTCTAGCCGATTTCTAAAAAAGTGCTAAAGTGCTAAAAAAGAGGCGATTATCCGTTTTCAAGCGACATAAAACATAAGCTATAGCAAATGTTTGCAAAGATTCGCATCAAATAATGGAAGTTTCCGCCTTAAGCAAAAAAAACCATAATTTGCCACATCCACAACAGATATTGTTTTAGCAGTTGATGTAAAAATTTTCCAAAAATTCAATCTTAAGAAGGGCTTGACTAGCCAGCTGATATGTCCTTAAGTAAGAATTTGCTTTGCTCTTTTATGCAGATAGATGTAAAGCAGCGAGGGGCAATTTTTCTCATCAACGGTCCAAAAATAATTGTCATATAACGGCGTGAGCCAAAACAAACTCCAAATACTATTTAAAAAGTGGCACTCTTTACCAATCGCCCAGTTGACGGCCTAATGACCAAAACAAAAAAAAAAGGAAGATATAATCCATTTGCAGCATTGCCATATGCGAGCAATTTAAATTACTTAACATTTTAATCGTAGTAGGCCGGACTCTGCGGCATCATGGAGCCGAGGTTGTCCATGCCCGGTTTCAAGTATTAAAGATCCACCAAAGATCGGTTTAAAATATTAAAACGAAAAGAATTACTTGACTTACCTGTGAATTTATCATTTCTGTAACCCTATAAATCCCTCTGAAGCAAGGATTCATTCAATTTACAATTTCTAAGAATAAAGGAGCTGCAGAATCCTAATAAACGCATATTCTTGACCGGAACAAGATTATAAATCGACTTAGTCATGTACGCTACTGTCTATTCCACTACCGGCGAAAATAACGAAGATTAAAAGTTATCGGCCTAGGTGGCCGAATGGGCAAACGATCTCGACTAACAACTCAATGGACGTAGGTTTTAATCCCAAGTCCGGCAGAGTTTTAATGCTAGAGCTTTACGAACTTTAGCCTTAAACTTTATTTCTCTGGCCAAATTAATTACACTAATAATAATAAAAATAATAAAATTTAAATATTATTACAAATATTCTCAGGTAATGAAATAGATTCCATTCCTTCAGTAGGCAAGTCCGAAATATGCATCTACTGCGATTTGTTACTTGATACGAACATTTACCCAAACGGTGCAAACTCTCAATGTAAAAATGAGTCCACGAACAACAACCTCAACAAGTAAAAAAAAAAAAAACTACAACTTTATAGGGCGGGACAAATAGTAATATCAGATTTGAACGTACATTCCGCACAATTAGTGAAACTAATTTCTGCATTTTATGCATTGTCTTGAAAGTGGTGGGAATTATTAAAAATTTTAGTTTGCAAAAGAGTGAAGATTTCATTTCACGCCACCTAATATTCAACTTGCGACTTCAGTCTATTTTTCTTCTCTTCGATCTGGAAGATCTCAACTATATGCGAATTTACAACAACATATAACGGTTTATAGACCCAACGCTTTTTACACGGTTTTTTTACCCGATTTTCCCATAACACAGTTCACCAATATGCTCTTTTTACACGATTTTCTTTTTTTTTTTTGTTAGCACGAATACCAAAAAAAAAAAATGATTTTTTTGAAATTTGAGACACCAATTAAATAGCTGCTAATAAGAAAACTTTACAACAACACAAAAAAATATACAGTGGTTATTAATAACGAATCAAATTGTTCATTCCAATCAAACCCGTTAATTGTTGGGAAACGTATCTCACGTATCTATTGATGATAGCGTTTTTAGTGCAGTCCGTGAAAAACGTTCGCCCTTGCTACTCAGTAACAGTGGATGGTTGCGAAATTGATTTTTATTCCTAATTCCAATTTAAATTTCTATATATTGTACATACGGACTGAATTTGCAGTCTACACTGATTCTGTTTTCTTTCTCTTTTTTTTTTTAAATGAATTGTTTCTGTTTCATAATCATGTAATACGTATTTCATTATTTTTTTTTGCACGGTTTTTTGAGAAAGTATTTGAAGTTTTTTAATTTTACACGATGCTTTAATGTTGTGGAATACATACCCAAATTTACCACATGTCGCCTGTAATTTTTAGACGATTTTCTAAGGAACGTACTTACCGTGTAAAAAAAAAAAAAAAAAAAGAGTTGAGTGTACTTGGCGAGAATAGCAACTTGATATCCCGCGACATCCAAGATATATATTGTGGATGTATTGGGAAATATTTACTTTATTTTGTACTCCTTTCGTTCAACTTGTTCAAGAAAAGACAGCAAAATCAAGTAAATATCACTGAATGGCTGAAAACGATGTACTATTTCCTATAATATGCAACAAGGTCAAAGCTAGCAAGCAATTATTATTTTGCTAAAGAGAAACGACAACGCATTTAACTTTCTTTTCTTTTCTTTTTCTTTAAAAATAATTTTCTATTTATTCTCTCCTTCTTGAGGAGAAGCTTAGTTTCTATCAAGAGCGTAATCAGATGTACCTTAAATATAATATTTTAAAATCTGAATAAAAATTAACAATAAATATAGAAGGAGAAAGAAAAAAAAATATTCCAAATCTTTAAATAATAATAAACACATTTTCAAAACAAAAAAAAAAAGAAGAAAAATTTAACAATAACGACAAATATTGTACACATGCATCATGCTTTTGCTAATGATTAGTTATCACCTATATCTATATATATATGTAGATATATATGTACGTACTGATATATAATGGTGACGATTATCACACTGAGTAATTAAACAATTTTTAGACATACATACAAACAAACGTATTGTTATCAATCGAAATTTGAAGCATTTAGTGTTATATAGGAATATTTTATGTAATAAGCAAATATTATATTATATAAAATACAATAACGAAAAGAATTAAAGAAATTAATAAACCCTTAAAAAAAATAAGAAAAAAGGAAAATAAATAAGAAAAACTACATTCCCTCCCAAGAGCTCATACCTATATATACACAAATAAGAAAATTCTTTTTTTTTTTTTTCTCTTTACAATAATCTCAGATAAAAACATTTTTAAGATCGGAGAACATATTTTTTGTTGCTTTTTTACAAAACGTCAGACTTAATGGTTGTAAGCGAATTACACATTTTCTTTTGTTATTTTTTTAAAACAGATATGAATTTTTTTTTTCTTTTTTGCTTGGAAGGATTTCAAAATTTTGAACATACTTAACATTTACAAACAAAATAAGAAGAAAAAAAAAAAAATAATCAAAAAGAATAAAATATATTTCCATGTGTTATATCATTAAAAAATATGTATTAACATAACATTATTATATGTAGATTCCATACACACACACATACACACATTCACATACAAACACATAACACAGCTTTAATTATTCATACTTTTACGTCTAACTATTAGAGATAACAACAAGGAAAATAAAATAAATTCTATAGAAAAAAATAAATACAAACAAATGCAAAGAAATTTGAAAAAGAAAAACACATATGTGAACACAGAGTCGATGATATATTAATTACATCAATACAAAGTTATAAAATTATATCAATAAAAGATCTTTAATTATACAACATTACTAAATAAAACAGCAAAAAATGTGATGAATATTTTCATTTGGTCCGTCGTCTTCTTCATGTAAGTAGATCAAAAAAAAAAAAAAAAAAAAAAGAGGAAGAGAACCTGTCGATTTATTTAATTCAATTAGTAATATTATCAAGTCTTAAAAAAGCTATTTGTTATTATTATTTGCACACAAAATGTTCCATTAGTTATAATAAATACAAATACAAAATATTATTACAAGAATGAACACGAGGTGCTTAAAAAATTGATCAAAATGTATACATATATATATATATATAAAAAAGCGTGTTCTGTACATTCATTTTCCTTCTACGCGTATACACTTATAAAGATTTTCTTTTCTTTTCTTTTTTTTTCTTGGCAGCACATTAATGCACATAATAATAATTTATATAATAGCTTGGTTACATAGGGCCATGACACTATTCATATAGATTTCGTTTTTGCTTACACCGTATCCGTATATTATTGAAGAATGGACATATGTATGTATGTATTTGTATATCCCTTGTAGCTTGTTTATGTATAAAAATATTTTGATTTACATACAATTATTCATATCTAAATATTTGGATAACTCTTTTTTTTTTTTTTTTTTTATATCATTTCTTGTGATCGATCGGTGACTATAACTATAGGAAGCTTATTGTTTCTTAAATTTATGGTGCTTAAAGAAACTGACACAGATTTAAAGAGTAGTTTTGGAATGTTTTGCTTTTTTCTTAACATATTCACTGCCAACCACACTCAGGCCCTTCAGAGGAGTAATATATCACGGAAGGAATACGATGAAAAGTCTTCGTTCAAGTCAAATATGAATAGTATATAAAAAGCTTGGGAAATCGCTTCAATGAAGGCGAAAGGTGCAGCAACAAAACTAGTGGAAGATGGGGTACCTTCAGCCTACATATAGATTATAAAAAAAAATATTTTATGTATGGAGCCTATGGACAAACTCTAACATTCAAGGTCTGGAATCGGTGTATAATGTTTGTATCAAAATAGATGAAGATCCTGCAGAACGGTTATAATGATTGCACTGTAAACGATAAGCGGATAATGGACGAAATCGGCGATGCCAATAATCAGTAACAGAAACGTTGATAGGTTCACTGATATTCTCAATATGAGGGGAAAAGGAACAAGATCGCATTAGGCAAATAGTGAGACAGAGAGAACGGATGTAGCATTGTCCATTTATTAGGCGAAATTAATCCATTACGATCCATATTGCTACAGTTGCTACTTCTGGATACATTCTATAAAAAAAAAAAAATGGTTTTTGGTATTTTGTGTCCATTCTGCCAGTCTCATTATTTGCCTATTGCGATCTTGTTCCTTTTCCCCTCACATTGAGAATATCAGTGAAGGCAGTAGCCTTCCTTACTAATAAAATTTCCAAAAGATTTAAAAAATCGATATTCGAATTTGTTACCCGCGGTAAGAAATTCCAATATTTGATAGGTTGTGTACTAGCAAAAACTTAGGCTTGTTTTACTGCCAGCTTTAATCCATACGGAGTATCAAAGCATTCCACGATCTCGGCGTGGTGGTCCGAATGTGCTTATTTTGGCGCCCACGCTGTTCTTGTCAGGTTGATCTATTAGTGGACTTGTTGCAGTTTGTATTTATGGTGGCAGAAGTCAGCATGGCTGATACCGCGCTGTCGTTGCAAGATGCAGAGGTAATTATTTGCATTCCTTGTTGCGTTTAAACAATTGGACACAACCTAAAGTAATTAATGTGATTACAATCATAAGTCTGGTGTTAGAGGAAGTGAAGCAGTTCGCTTGTTACGGCTGGAGCTTTGAACATCAAATCCGGAAAGTGCTATCGCACATGCGTTCTTTTCGCCAAACAAGCTGATTAGCGGTACTTGTCCGAACCGCCTGTGTTGTTTAGCGCAGAATTACATGTGAGCAATATAATATAAGGAGATGTAATGATATTTCGGATTACATGTCAGCAATTTTTCCTGATTGTCGGATGAATGGGATGCGATTAAATCATTCATTAAGTGTATGAGTTTGCAAAGTTCAGGGATTTTTTTTTTCTGGTTAGAGAAAAATTCGTGCCGATGATGTTTCGAGAGAAGAAATAGAAAGGATGAAAGCCGCTAATCAGAGTTCACCTGAGAAGCTTAGGGACATGGCCGCAAGATTCCATAGAAAGGAAGTAAGATGACAATAAGACAAAATGGCGGCAGTTAAAAAGATTTCAGAGCAAATTTTTTGTAATTTGCTTTCCGCTATCTTTCTTCCTTCACTGGAAGTTTATTTTATTAGATTGCTTACATCTGTCATCGTCTAAAATTTACTAAATTCTTTTTAAAAAATAAAATAGATTTGCAGCATATGAAGTGCTTTCATATGGCATAGTGTAGCGAGGATAGCTCGAAAAAGTGAGAAAATTCCTAAATTTCCATTTTAATGGAAATCATTCAAGGATAGGACGGCATTTTTGAAAAAAATAGTTTACAATTTCCGCAACTCGATCAAAAATATATGCTATGCTTAGGTACAATGGATTTACGAAATAAATATATAGGAAATAAATTAATTCTTCGATTAAATGTTTATATAAATGTTGGACATTACATATAATCTACGTACAAGCCAAGTTTGAATGCCGCATTGGCGATACAAGTGTAATTTTTGGATTTTGTGTTGGCAGCGAATATATTAAAAGCTTTTTCAAGGAATCGATTAAAAAATCAAAGCTGTGCACAAAGAAAGTACCCAAGGGCTGGCCAATTTGTAAGACGTATTACATTTCTAAATACAAATCACAGAAACAAAACAAAATAATTTTTATGTAGATTTACAATGAAAGAATGATTTCCATTCTTTTATGGGGTGTATGTAACTTAAAATTGTGACTATCCATATTCGTCTTCTGACGAATGTTGAACATCCACCAACACAAATACTTTTTTCTTTCATTCATTATTATCCATGCCCAAGAACAATTTTCAGTTTTAGCAAATTTCAGACCTCATTGACATATATATACTAAGTAATACTAACAAAATTTAATACTCATATCTTACATTGATCATGTATTATTTTCAAAACGACATTAAAGATTTTAGTTTCTTGTGAGTCTGTTTCCATTACTAGGTTGTTGCGGACGAATCAAACAAATTTGCAAACACATTTTGCGGATTTATATTAAGAATATCATAATTTCCAAGCTTGCACTTTATATTTCAACTTATCTGGCACAACAGAAAAAAGCCGGCAAAAACAATTTATAAATCGGTTGGGTCGATCTTTATAGTATAGGGTTTCCGGGCGTGCTTTTTGAGAATTAGAAACAGAATGACAAATTTACTACTATTTTACTATTCTTGCAAACTACGTATGTTGGTGGGTGTGAAAAGCATTTCAATTTGTCAATATTTGACTGGGAATACTAGTGATTCTGATTTCCGGTTGGTTCAAAAAATTGTTCTATTTCATTTCTAATCTCGCTATTGTCGAATATCCAACTTTGCGTTTTACTTTGCGAATCACAGGGTGCTACTCGAACGTAATCGCTTTGACGAAGGCCACGATGATCCAAACATAGACCAGTCGAAAAGTGACGCAAACGGTATTTATGATCATAATGCCATTTTTCGTTGTAATCATCGTTGTCGAAACAACTGGCCATTACCACTAAATAAGGCGGTGAACGTGTATGCTTTACGGTGGCACAACTTAGTTCATTACGTAAAACGCTATTATTGGTTAATGAAAAGAACTGCGTTTTGGTGACTTCATTCATGCACATAAACAAGCCTAGATTATATGGTTGTTCGTTATCCTGTTGTAAATCATCTAAACAAAAATCGGTATGTAACGATTTAACGCTACACGTTACCGATAAAAACAAAAACAATTCGATTTTTGAGTTTTTTTTCTTTCTTGTTTGAGAGAAAGCCATTATACTCACCGACCGTAAGCTTTAACGTTTTTAGTGGGAATAAATTTTTCAGGGAAAACATTCTTTAAATACCAATCGAAACTTTTGCAACGCAATTTCTTGCGCAGCATTATTCGATGGGTAACATCACCAACATCGGCATTAAATTTCAAATCGGGACGATATAAAAAGAATATATTCACATAATCATCCATCCAAACTAAAGCCATGCGAGCCGTATTAATACCATGAGTATCACGATTGTTAGGAAATCTATAAAGGAAAGCTACCATTTGCATATTTATTAAGATACGAGATCAGATAGCTTACTTATAAGGATGAAAATCGCGAAAGACATGCCCGACTCTAGAACAAGGTATGGTC
>NW_023998426.1:2101378-2149592 GCF_014805625.2 Glossina fuscipes
CCATAGTTGGACTATAAGTTGGGCATATACCGGTATCAGCCATTTTGCATTCACTCTTCTGTCTCTCCCTTTCCCGTTTCGGTATGTTAACCCAATCAAAATGGCCGCTCCATTGGAAACCACCAACTTGAAACGTTTTGTAACCAGTAGTATGGTATTTAAAGTCGGAAGCGTCAATCACATCGATAATAGGAACCAACACGCTAGTACGAGACTCCTTAATCCGATCCAGTAACGGTTCACACCAACCAATATTTGCTTCGCAATGAGCATCCAAAAATATAAGAACATCACCGGTAGCATTGCGAGCGCCTGCTAAACGAGCTCTTATCAAACCCAACCTGCCGGTATAAATATCAACATACTTTTTGCAATAATGAATAAAAATTTGATTAAAAAATAAATTGAACAAATATATTTTTCGAGATGAATTTTTTAGAACACGAGTGCTTAAATTTTTAAAACCCGTCTTTGCTTTCCGTTAAAAACTTTTTCAAAATGTCATACCGGTCTGCTACACGTATATCACAAAAAGAAAAAATGAAAAGAAAAAAAAAATTGAATGTCTGACGTTTGGAACAAATGTTACTGATTTAAAAAAGTAGCAGTTGAAAATGCTTTTGCCACTATATTGCTTATTAGAAGAAGAAGAGCAATGTGAAAAATTTAACAACTCGGTTTGAACTTTAACATTTTATAGCAATAAGGAATGTTGATTGAAAAGAATCCACATACATATATATATATTGGTTTAATTGCCAATAAATTTGTTGTTGCTGCTGTCTTCTTATACTATTTGCGTAGAATTACTCACTACGTGGACATTTATAAAGTGTAAGAATGTTTTTAGACTAACTCACCTATTTTTAAGGCGGACAATGCTTATTTTGCCTTGAGGCAATCTGGTGCGTATGTAATAGTCCAATTTACCACCCAATTCCACGTTCTCGCTGCCATCGTCAACCAAAATGATTTGTTTTAGCAAATGACGATTGCAAGTGTTTAGCGTACTATGAATTGTACGAACCAGCACTGAGTAGGGCTCGTTAAAGAATATTATAATAACACTTGCAGATGGTAAAGCATCTACATCGTAATGCTGATTGGCGCATAGAGGATTACGATAGTCATCTAAGGTCCGATTATAACTTAAACGTTCGCTTAATAACCCATTAAGAGCAATTTTTCGGTAAATCTCTTCGCCACGTATTTTTTCTGCACCTTCAAGGAAGACAGGTTCGCCATTATCTCCCCAACCAGGCTGTTGTCTAGCCAAATCCCATTGTATGCTAAGCTCGTATATAGAATTAAAATCAAACTCAGTCGATCTTATTGTAGGCCGTTGTATCTCGTTTTCGCTTTCGATGAATTCTGAACGACTGGATGGATTTTGCAGACGAGAGGAATACTTTAAACCATCGTACTTTTGATTAGTCTTGTTGTTGTTAACATTGTCCACCTGCAACACTTTTATGTAGATTACGAACATCAAAGTCACAAGAAAGAATGTTATTATTTTTCCATAGAATGAACGAAAACGTGAAAGCATGATCTGTGCAACTTATATTTCTCCCGCAATAAACAAATAGGATGCAGTGCGGTTAATTGGCGGCTAGCCCCTCACGGTCAATTCAGTCGAATACAAATGCATACATCAAATCGAATTTAGTAAAACGTTGGCACTAAATAAATGTGGTATAGTAGCACAACAACAACAACAACGAAAATAAAATAATAAAAAATGTAAGATTCGTTAAATAAAAATCCAGTTTTTTGCTTGCAATTGTATGCGATGGTTTTTAACATGACGTGCTTCGCAACTTCTTTTATTGAATAGAAGCTCGTCTGCTTACAAAATCTGCTAGTTTTCAGTCATTTGGCTCATTTGCTATTCCAGCTTTTGCTCGCAGCTCGTTTTACGCGTCGATAAAGAAATTCTCAAATTTCCGTATCTCCTCAAAAACTACACTAACTCCGTCTCATTGACTTGCACGAGATAAAATAATTTAATTAATTTGTAATTTTGATTTTTTACTCGAGTTTTGTTTACGAAGTTTTCAAGATGAGCAACTAAAGTGTTTCATTTCATAATGTTCCATTGGATAAAATAAGAAGAAGAAATAAGAAGAGCAAATGGAAAATTTCACCTAAACACAGCAAAAATAAGGAAAAACAAGGAAAAAGCATTTCAGTCGAGCAAAGTCGGTCTGTGTATTTGGGAGAAGGCTTACATTTTAGTGGACTGGATTTAGATGCAGCAAAGTGCATTTATTTTCAAAGATCTTATTACAATTTTAGTAATAATACCAGTCGTGGTATAGGCTACATTAAGTTTGTGCAGACAGTTGTAGAATTCAGAAGGACAGACGTACCTTTTATTATACCGAGTGATTTAGAATAATTTTCTAAGCTTGTCTGACTGTCCGCCCTTTCAATGTTTGCTCATGTATTCTTGTGTTGAACGCATAGGCCACAATTATCGATGGTGAAATTTGATACACATATATTTTTTCGACCCTAGGACAAGCGCTATTGAAATCGAATCGTTCTCGTGTAAAGCCTTACTTCGACCACTTCTCGTATAAAGCCTTATTTTGATGAGCCCTTAGAAGGAAAAATATTACAGCGATGGGAATTTTGCGAGAAAAATCGCTTAGTAATAGTATATCCGCATTTTGAATTGATGTGAAAAGTTTGGATAGAATGCTGGAATTTCCTAAAGCCGGTACCATACAACCATTTTTACGTAAACTGAATCTTTATGTTGTAAAAATCCTACTTCATTATCACAATTCCTTCATAATAATAACTTGGCAAAGAATATCTAAAAATCAGCTTGGTCCGACCATAGCACTCTTACTTGCGAGCTGCCATATAAAACGTTATGATTCATGATAGGGGTCGGGTCGAAAAGATAAATATATGTGCTCTAAAATCCAGCATGCTTAAAATTATTAAAGATAAATTTTCATCATAAAATTTTAATATGAGACCCTTTTAGTCAGCCCTTACAGTTTTTGAAATGATGCAATAAAAGTTGAACTTTTTGTCATTTAAAGGCCTACTCATTGTTGGAACGATTGCATCGAAGGAGCTTCAAAAAATTAACTTATTCGATTCAAATACTACTAATAGCAATATTAGGTGATGAAGAAGAAATTTTTCAAGAAGTTGTGAAGTTGTTTTTGTTTTTACGTAATCATTTTTTTTTTAAATAAAGCGTTATATCGGGAGTGGTTGCTAAGGTTCAATCCATTTTAATCCACTTGGGTCAGAATTATAGACTCTTTATAATAATTCATCACACGGACAGAAAATCCTGACTATATATAACAATAATAGGTTTGTTTCAAATCCTTCTATATGTAACATAAATAAACCCGAACAAGTTAAATATATCCTGCCACAAGAGCTGTAGAGTATAATAAAAATGAGATTTACATCGTGTACTTTTCGAAGATAATTCACATGTCCTTTCAATCGATATAGCGATCGTATATCATATCGCGTTGTACACATTTGATTTCATGAAATTTTTGTACGATTTGGCAGCATTTCTAACCTCAGTATATTGAAAAACTACAAAGGGAAAATTTAGAATGCACCTCTATGCTCTAAAGGAAACGCTCAATAGCGCTAATGCCATAATTTAGTGTTTCTTAATAATGCAGGCCCTATGGTCGATCTTTTTAAATCAACCTCGAGAAAGCGATAGGCTGAAAGTAGGCTTCAAGTTTCATTGTTGAAAAGGGGCGTTCTCTCCCTTTTTTGTAGCCATTGAGACCTATCTAATATGTTAGTTCCCCATGAAACTTCAGTGTAACCATAGCCCACGAAGGGCCATACCCAGCAATCGATCAATAAACCATTCGTCTTAGTAGTCTAATGGGTAGTGAATCGTCATATCAGGACCAATCCTACCTTTGAGCAACTTGACTCTCGTGGACCACACCAATTTCATGACTTGTCGCCTTCTTGCGTTTATGCCACACTGTACAGCGTTAGGTAGGACCGAAGCCGCTCTTACCTTTGCATCTGATACACGTCCTGGAACGCCATTCGGTACGCTATCTTTCCGCTAGGAAATAAATGCTTCCAAGGACGTTAACACGCAGCACACACTCACCTGTGCCCCGGTTTTCTTAAACGCCACCGGCTCAATAAAAGTAAACCGAATGGGAGAAGAAAATGTTCTCTCCAATACTCCTGTTAGGTTTCCAAAAGGAAAACCCGCCATCAGGTTATAGATAGTAAACATGAAACCGTTCTTTGCCATTTATTGAGCAGCTCTAATAAGTAAGAGCTTATAAAACAATCAGCCAATGTTTGTAAGGTGAGGGTTTCGGTACGTCTATGATCTTCCTCACAAAGGCCAAAAGTCAGATATCGAATCGAATCGAGTTGTTCGTGATGTACAAGAATAGGTCTATATACTTTTTACGAATAACGACGAAATTGAGTAGAAGAAGGCCGTATCCATATCGAAAGGCAACCTGGAATATCCATTATCTAAAGTTTTACTTAAATGTAGTCGCACAGAGTGTTTTTAAACACTAATGCAGTTTAGTAGAACCTGAAGTTTGTGAGCACAGTACCCTTCGCGTCTGTCATGTCCCTTCAATGTCTGTAAATTTTAGTGTTCTATCGATTGCGGACAAATTAATTATTCAGTTAATACCATCGCATGGAACTTTTAGTTGCCCGTTGGAAATATTTGTACCAAGTCTAAGGTTTATAATGTCACAGGTCACTAAATAAAGCTCCCTGTCTATTGCGAGCGTTTTTAAAAGCTTATTACGCGTAACTTGTGTACTGTTTTTGGAGATACTTGAACAAGGGTTTCAATAATGGTCAGAGATCAATGGCTGTCATAAGTCATCATTCCAGTTTTTTACTGTAAGAATTTTCAGCGACGGAAACGCGGACAATTCAGTGGGCATGGCTACTGATACCTCAGAAATCTTACATCGTTCAGGAATATGTATGTACGTATGTATATATATTTTCATATATACATGTGAATGAGCCCAAGTATCTTCAAAAACCATCTGCACGTTAACTGTAACAAGCCTGTAATAAAATATATATACATATACATACATGAAGTATGTATACATATATATTATTGAACTTGCACATGCCTAAGCATATATGAAATATTTTCACTTTCTTGAACGGAAGGCTACCATTTTTAGTTGAAAAGGTTTGTTTAATTTCCGATACTACACGTACATGCACTCGTATGAGTAATTTTTTGCGAACTTTTTACAACTGAATCGAATCACATTTAGAAGTTGAATGTAAGTTTGCCTTAAAAATTCTAAAACAAGTCCTCTTATGATATTTTGTTTTTCACAACAATAATTGTGTTTGAGGAACAATTGTTTAACGTTTGCCGTAATCGACAGACCAAAATTTAAGTGAATAATAGTTTCTGAAATGGTATCGCTATGAAGAACACAAATAACGTTGTGGAATGGCAAAGAGGGAGTCTGAGCTATGGAGATGTATTTAACGAGCGCGAATGAACGAATACGAAAATTAAGAGACAATCACTTTCTTAAGCAAGAGGAACGTACGAACGAATGTATGATATATGTATGGTATAGAATATATATATACATATATATTATTATGTATATGCAAGTCTACTATTATAGGAAATGCAACTAGGTAGGAAGTTGATAAAAGTTACGAAAAATGCTTTTGTAAGTCAATGAAACTGCATTCATATTAAGTTGATGCGTACAATGAAGTGTCGGACGGCACTTCCCCGTCGCCAAAGTTTTAAGTAAGAGAAAAAACTGTGTGTGTGCGTGCGCTCTTGTATTTATTTATGTACATATGCCGGTCGAAGATTCAGTTCGAAACAGGTAAAGAGTTCGTTTAATATTATTTACTGATCAAGTCCTTAATAATTTTTTATTCAACGAATGAAAGTAACGGGTGTCGTCTTCTCTCACTTTGCCTCATGGGGTATATAAACTTTGTATAGTTGTATGTAAGGAAAAATTAAAGGATAGAGCAACCTTTCATTCTATCTATGGATTCAGAATCATTTTCTGGATCGATTTAAGTTTATCCGTCCGTCAAAGGTGCGTCCATCTGCTCTTCACTATTCTGCAGATCACTATTTATGAGATATTTTGACAAAATTACTTGCATTCACTTATTTTCACATAAAAGCAAACTCTACTGAGTTCGATTGACCATTCCCTATACAAAGCTCAATTTAGAAAAAGTTGTTATATATAAAAAAAAAAAAAAAAAATTGCAGTTTTCAAGCTTCTTCTAACCGTCTTGCCATATAGCTTTTCCTACGAGAATTGAATTTTCATACGGTACAGAGGTTTTACTGCCAATACATCTTGATGACAATTCGTTTATAATAATAATTTGATAAAAAAAGTTAACCTTAGTGAATTTGGGCCAGGTAGATCTATTTTCTCGAACCAAATCTATATAATGAAAATTAAGCCTTTGTATGACAAAAAGGATCTAATTTTTAATAGTTTATAAAAATTTATCCTTAGTAAGTCCACTCTAGGGAATTTGGATCGAATATATGTATTTTTTAGACTACAACGTATAAAGAGGTTCTGGTAGCACTAAGAAGAAGTAAAATTAAGTTTGCTAAATTTAGACCGCCTTGACGTTTGGATATTCTCCACTATGAGGCCTTTCATGAAAGCAGTGCATTTACATACAAATAATGTATAGTTTTTGGCGAGTGCCGCTATTAGACGAAATGATGCGGGGTATTTAATGATGGACCTTGTCCGACTATAATCTTTTTATTTGGATTTTTGTTTTTTCTCTTAACTTCCTTTAAAATGTTAGTGCAATTTTAAATAGATTTCACTCAGTAATGGAGTAAAATCAAAGAGTCAACGTAAAGTTTACCAACACTTTTTCGCTTGTGTGTATGAATATGAAAAGCAAAGGATATGAAAACTTGACTGTTTGCACAGAGATGTAATGATACACTACTTAATATAGATGAAAATTTGCGTTGCATGAGAGCTTAAAAGAAATTTCACTGTATGCGTAAATAAGAGTTCATATTATAGACATTTCCCATATGCTCTCGATATATATTTGTAAGTGTATTTACACATAATACGATGGTTTAACTTCGATAGCCTTTGGCAAATATTAAATATTTTCTTCATATGCTTTTCGTTTATTTTATTTTATTTTTTTTTTTTTTTTTTGTATACATATTCTTTCCTTTTGGCAATAATTTCATTTCAAATTGGACAAACACATGCTGAGTTGGGGGCGTTCTCTAACAATTCTGTCGCCAACTAAATGACGTCATCAGTTTTTTATCTCTTAGCAGAGTCCTTCGACTAAGAAGGGGAAAAAAGTAGCGCAGTGAAATCTCGTACATAAATAAGCAAAGGAAAAGAAAACCAAAGGAGTGGTTATTAACGGCTACATTTCTGTGCTGAAGATTAAGAAAAGAAGGGGGAGCATAGGTGGAGGGTTGGGGCGGGGGTAGAGATTACACAATTACCAGCCACATTAAAACACTTGCCATCAAGTTAAAACCATCAGCATTCATACATATGTATATAAACAACTTTTTATTCTGTGGTTGCGGTTTTCCCGGTTGTTAAGCAAAAAAAAAAAACAAAAAAAAAAAAATTAAATTAAGGCGTAAATATGGATGATGGACCAATATTAAAATCCGCATACAAACACTTGTTCGTAATTTGTTTTCATACGCACATTGCTTTATCCTTTGGGAGGCAGATATGAAAAGTAACCAGAAATTAGTGTTAAGTCGGATTCGATATCCATAACGTCTACATCAGTTGGAAAAATTCTTTTTTAACTTCATCTAGTAAGAAGAAGAAGAAGAAGTATTTTGCGACATTCCCTCTTTCCGTTGATTTGGTAGAAGTGATTCAAAATTTCTCGAAATTTCTCTTTATCTAATCTCTCGCAATCGTTTTTGAACGTCATTTCATCTTTTCATTTAATCTCATCTGATTCCTGATATGTTTCGCGAAAATTTTCCCATCAGCAGATGGGTTACAAGTGAAACATCAAGTGTAGTATACCACGCATTTTAATCGATCTATTCAAAGTAATTTTCTTTTCGAAAACTGTAGGCGTTGGCACACTATTGTCTGACTGAGAAAAGGCGACGGCCATCGTAAGCTGTTAAAAAATAACATACATTGCTCTCTTGATTTTATTACTCAACAATCCAATGCATGTTATTATGATACTTTTTTATTGATTCGCTTCCTCTTTTTTTTTTTTTATCCGCATTATAAGAAATGAATAAGTTAATCTCCTGTTTGTTAACCACCACCGGAGGTTACATTAATTTAGTTTTTTCCTGTACAGCAGTTAAATGTATGGAGCACAGTGTGCATAAGCATAAACACTTCCATTAACGTTAATACCTATGCCGACCTAGACAGACCTGGATAGTTATCTTGGAGAAAAAACTAAACTTTTGTTTATACGAATTTGATACGAATTATGAAAATAGGTTCGCTTGATCTATGGTAAATGGACGGTAATCAGGAAGACACTTTTGTGACAGAGTTGTGTTGATTAGCATTTTGCCTTGGCACGATATGTAAAGGTTGATTACATCTGGTGTCCCGCAAGGATCCATTTTGGGGCCCTTTTTATTTAGTGCCTTTATAAACGGCTTACCCGCTTATTGTTGCGTTCTCGGTTATAGCGTTCACTTATATGCTGAAATGAACAAATGTACCTCTCACGCCTGCTTGAAGTTGTGAAGGATCTGGTGCAGCGAATATATGATAATTTCGAGGGTATTGCTCTCTGATATGATTCCTTTTCCTTATCATTCATTCAAATGGTCGATCTGGATATTGACTTTGTTAGTGCGGTCACGAACCTTGGTTTCAATCCAACTTGCGTTTGAGTAAGGAGCGATATGTTTATTACGCAATTATGCGTACTTGTAATATTTGAAGATAACTATGGCTCTCTTCATCTTATATTCCAAACTCCAATAATTCTTGTTGTTCCGCTCACATCATACGGAAAAAAATTGCAAGTTGTGTGTGTGAAAAAATTGCAAGTTGTCATCAATAAGCGTGCTAGATACGTCTTCAACAAGCAGCGGTATTATAAGACAACGATGCTTCTGCTTCAGATATTGGGTTTCGATTTTCCGATAAATATCTTAAGATTAGAAGTCTACTTTTTCTCTATAAGTTTATATGGATCCGAACACCCAGACATTTACATGAGAAAGTTTAATCCGGAAAATTTGAACGGGCGATGAATCTAATCCTACCTGAACGTAAGTATTAAACAACATCAAGGCTGTTCTTTGTTAACGCTGTAAAGTTGTAGGACTCGTTATCATTCCGTATCGAAATGATTGTTAACTCGAGCAGATTTAAAGTAGCTACGAACGCGTTTTATAATTCGTGATCAAATCTGAATTTTATCTTTACGTCTTATTATATTATACGATATTATTATGTTATGCTATTTACACCTCTACCCTAAAGGAAGTTTATAGCGTTAATTGCACATCAATTACCGATTATACTCATGACATAGCATTATTGCATAATACTATTGTCAACAAGAATTATTATTATTAATTAATAAATTAAACGTAAACTTAAAAAAAAACAAATGAAAGTCCAATTATTTTTATAGATCATACACACAGAATTTGTGGCAAGGGTTTAACGTGGGTTCCTGCCTGTAAGGCTTAACCCCACGGTGGCCCAAACCACTTTTAAGCGTACTACGCCCCCTGGCGAGTTAGACAATCCCCACAGAGTAGGGGCCTAAACAGCACCAGAGTCCAGAAGAGTTTATTGTGTATGGAACAATCAACCCCACTCTGGTGAATGGCGAGGCCTAGCTGCACTCAATTGTTCCATTTTAGCTAGGAACTCGCCAACCACAACCACCACGAGTACTCCCCGAAGGGCCGCACCCATACACACAATCTCAGCCTCCGCTGGCTATACATGGTGATTATCTGTTCGTTGATATGCGTAGGCCACGGCAAACAAACTATTGCGCTTTTACGGCCAAACAGTCATCGAGCCATTTTCCTACATTGCTCTTAAGAAGATAAGCTCTTAAGTAAGTGCGTATCCTATCGATGCAACTAAGTAGTACTCGGTTGTTGTCGAGCAAGCCACATGATCTGCCAATTCCCTGTCGAGCGCATCTGAGCCTAATTTGGCCTCATAGGTGTACGCGCAAATCGGCAAGTGTTATGTCTTTACCGACAGAATATGCTCAGTTAAACTTTACCGCACTGAAAATTGAATGCGCGAACGATGACTTCGTAGTCGCAATTCTTATCTATTTGGGCGTTTTTTTAGCAACAAATCGTTGAAATTTATTAATGATTTTTAGTATTATTCTTAGTAGCGTTTAGGGTTAGCTGTTACAACAGATTTTAACAGCTTATGGCAGACCACGCTTTCTTGATGCTTGGCGTAAGTCTAGTCGATATCTTTATAAATTAAAAATCCAAGAGGATATTAACTGCATAGCATCTAGAATAAACGAATAATGCAAACGTAATAGTGTATCGGTAACTATGACAGGCTTAGTGCCCATAATCCTAAAGTATTGTAGATTAAAACCATGAGATACACGGCGATCAGGTTGCCCACTCACTTTAATTCCGCACGTACATTGCCGTTATTAGCCAGGAGTGGTAGCGCTGCAAGATACTTCAGTGGAAACGGCTTGTAAGATCTGGTGGCGGTTGTGGTTAGCTTCAATTACGGTGGCATTAAGTAGTTAGAGATGCATGACAGTCCCCACCTTGCTCAGAGGGGAAGGCTTGGACTATATCCAAACTTCCATATCTGGTGCTGCAGTCTTAGTAATGACTCTTTCTCTCTCTCTTGCGGGATTGTCTTGCAATCTGGCAGGCGATAAACGTGTGGTCTTCTTCTGATTCAGATTACCAATCAAGTGCAGACGTTAAATATAGAGACTCTCTCCTGTTACCACCAAATATAGAGAATTGTGTCCCTGCGATAGCGAGTCGATATTGCTATCGATGTGAGATGTTCTCTATGGGAAGACAAGTTAAAAATGAACTCAGACCATCAACGTCTTCGATGAATGCGTGCACATAAGGCTAGCAACCAAAACATTCGCCGTCACTATATATAGTCGGATAGCTTGTGGATGCCTTTGCTTTAGAAATTTCGTGGTTTCGAGGCTGAGTAGTTATCGGCAAGGCCGTTAATTTATTAAATTTTGCTGCTTCGATCAAAAGCGATGTTATCCAGAAGGAGACAGGTGTGGAAACTCCACCTCAATCAGGGGATATTTCAAGGCTAAGACGAAGGTCACTTCCCGGGTAGCTTTTTCCTGAGAGGGATGGACGTATTCAAATGTTCATCGATTACAAGACTATAATTCGTGGCACAAAGTCTCTTAAGCCACTTTCCAACTGTTTCCTGATTTATTGCAAACAATTTTCGTAGCTTCCGCCGGATTTTTTTCCAATTTAATCCATGCAATATCAGTGTCATGAATGAAATCCACCTCTCCACCCTCTAATATCTAAAGAACGACATCTTTGTACACCCAACAGTGTGATCATATGTGGAATAACATATGGCTCATCGCTTGCGAAACCTCATCTCCTATAGAGATATTTACGATTGAATTGAAAAATATTTACCTTACGAAACCAATAAGATGTAAAATCTCCTTCTCTCTCTCTCTCTCTTTCTCTCTCTCTCTCTCTCTCTCTGTCTATCTCTCTGTGTCTCTCTCTCTCTCCGGTACAATTAAACTAATTTATGCCCATCTCAGATAGAAAGCAGTGTACACGATAGACTTCAAACTTCCAGAGATTACATTAATTTTTTTTATTCTCTTTTTATTACATAATATAATGCAAGTAATTTGCATCTATTAAGTTCTTTTTTCTTTTTTATATGTCTTTTAAGTGAAACAAAGACTAGAATATGCGGATGTTCTAATCTGAGCATTCGATTGCCGGTATTCTCGCTCACTTATCTACAAAACCATATCTATGATGAATAAATAAATAATTACCTAAGAAATACTCCAAAAGGGTCGCTACAATTGTTAGTATGAGTGCTTAAGCATTCACATTGACACTTAAATACAGACGGTCAACAGTGAGTGATAAACTCTCCGGGGTCATAATTTATAATTATAAGTCATTTGGTTGAATCGTTCGGCACCTGACATTTCAACTATTATCCGTTCTTTTTTTTTTTTTCTTGTTTTGTTTGTTTTTTTTTTTTTTTTGTGTATGTGCGACGAATGTAATCTCGTAAATTTGTAAACTGTCATTTAGGGCAGGGTTTCCTTCCGTTGTAAAATAAGGCCACACAAGCGGCATTGATAACAAGACATCTACGTGCCATCCTATTAATAGAATTTTTATTATTATATAGAAACCTTTGATAATCTTCTGGCGAATTTGGATAACTGCTATCATGTTTGAAAACAATTTAAGTGAAATTCGATTTATTTACTATTCGTTTGTTTATTTTCCCAACCGAGTAGCAAAACAATGATAATATATCTCGGTTTGTATGGTCGTATTAGAGGGATAAGTGTAATGTGAAGAGAATGCAACTTTTTTCTTATAATAATCATACGAAGGGTCAAGAAGGCAAGCTTACTAAAGCGTAAATTTATTAACTCTTTGGCACCGCAATTTTAGTGAGAATGCAATAAGCAGGATACAATTTTGCATAACATCGGACGTACGCTCCGCGCTAGTCTTTTTTCGGGTTTTAGTGAGGATAACAAGCTTCATGACACCTTTGCATTACAGTGCTCTCAACGCTTCAGTAATTAACTATATCTAAGGGTGGTGTGGGTGTGTAAGTAATGCCTACCAATTTATTTAAAGCTAGCAATCAAGATAGCCGCGCGGGAAATTTTATTAACCTCAACAGCTATTGCAGGCTTCTGAGTTAGCCATGGACCTTTTTAGCATTTTTAAGTCAAATTTTCACAAAACGAGTTTTGTAAAAACATTATATTGGGCCAAGGCCTACTATTAAATGCCTTGCACCATCCAACAGTTATTCATAGAACGCTTTCCAAAAGTAAGCCATTTATGGGAAGTGGTCGAAAAAATTATCCTACCCGAACCATTTTCAGCAGTGTCAATCCATGGACCAAAGCAAACCAGTTTTCTAAATTTCATCAAAATATCTCGAAAATTACAGCCTGTAGATTGAATATAACAAACGAAGAGAGGGACGGACGAAATTGGCACTGATTCGGTCGCTACAAGAAAAAATTGTTGTATCTCAAGTTTTTCTGGATGTTGCATTCGTCCGCATAAACATCCTTGTACTAGATGTGATGGAAGGAAACTAGAAAAAAGGCTCCATTTCGATGAACATGAACTGCTGCAGAAGCTAAAAGATAAGTGAGTGCTCGAGAGTCATATTCGATCGATTGGCAGCTTGTAATGTTTGAGAATGAATGCTGCTTGATGGGAAAAGACAAGGAAATATATCAAGTCGTCTATCAATCAATCTATTCAGGTTTGCTTAATAACACATATTCCCTGTATTTGCAATAGGTATTCGGTGCATAATACAAGGCAAATACCGATTTCATTACATAATTATCCTCTGATGGTAGATACAATAAGAAAACAAGGACGTTATGTTCAAATTGAGCGGAATTTTTTTAATGTTCACCATTAAGCTTTAAATGGAATTTGAATAGAAAATAAAGCGAAGATTCATTCATTCATCCAATATGCATCAAATCAAGTCTTCAGAGAATATAGTTCCAAAGCTAGACTTATTCCCCCTTAGTCACATAGAAATCCTTATTAGTTAAAGGTAAATCCTTAGACTGATTTTTGATGGCGTCATACGTTATAATATATTGTACAGCAATCGCGTTTACTGGACATCGGGAATTATAAACCAATTACTGTCCCGGGTGTAGGATCTATCGCTCTCTCGTTTCATCTCTGCCGGATATGATTAATAAGGACCAAATGATAAAGCAAGAGAGAGAGAGAGAGAGAGAGAGAGAGAGAGAGAGAGAGAGAAAATGCGAAATTGTGTCTTTGTACTGTCGATCGGACAAATATATATACAGCCTTTATATAAAACCATATATACATTTACACAAATATATATACCTCTCAATATATACATATACATACATATATATATGCATAACTCTTGCTATTAAATTCGAACTTTCATCATATTTTTGCAAAACGATTTCATTAATTTAAGACTTTTTATGTGTGCGTGATTAAAAGAGTGCCTGGCCTGCATTGTATCTCTGCAAGTGTAGGTGTATGTGTGTGAGGGCCGTCTTTTTGCTTCAATTTGCGATAGTATTTAAAACTTTAATTGGCAGCAAATGGTAATTCAATGGAAATCCTATTTGTAGGCATGCGTACACGCACACACACACACTGAGTTTTCAGCCTATAGGCAAACGTATGCAAATTAAATTAGTTGTCATATGAAATGTACACGACATAAAAGAGTACCGCTTCGAATCATTACAGCTCATTAATGGTAAATTAATAATGCATTCAATACGTACTTACATGATTGTGCATGCACATGTGTATGTGTGTGTGTGTGTGTATGTATGTATGTATGCCATCGGGTGTATGAATTTCTTAATAATTTTTTACATGCACTTATGCACTTATGTATTTCACATTCAGTTGCCTGATAAAGAGCATGTTTGCGATCATGTAAAATGATTGGACAATGAACAATATCAACACAGCTTATTTATGCATATATTGATATGCATATACATACATAAGAGTAAACGTAGCAATCTTCCAATTAAAATGTTTAAAATATATTCATATAAAGAGAATTTCGAACACTCATCACTTATCATTCAACCTTAAGAACGCGTAACAAATATATTCATAAAATTTATTACAGACAACTACAATGCTGGGACTACAAGGCCAGCCTACAGAGCCCAGATAATGCTGAGTTCATTTTCGATGGAGTTTAATTTAAGTGATCGTTAAAGTTCATCTGTTGCTAAGTATATGGCAAACTCAAAAACCACAAAAGAAAAAAACATTAAAAAGTTTTTTGGCAGTGACTTCATTTAAAAAATCGACCCTTTGAACCGCTTAAAGAATTCGATATCCAGTCAACTTAAAGAGATCATTCTTAGATATCAAACGATCATCGACAAAGAGGGAAAGTAGGAAAATGTTAATTCTCAACCTAGCATGACTTCTTTAGAGAAATATTCTCATGTTTTTAACCTTTTGCTGGGTTTTTCTTATTTCTATAATCTCTGCTGACTTGTAAGAGTTTTTAATCGCTTTTGAGGTTATGTTATTTATTTTTAAATTCTTCCTTCTCTTACAAATTGCTTTAACTTTTTAAACATCCTCACTTTCGCCGACAGTTCAAGTTAGAATGAAGCTACCCAATAAAAGAACGCTTGAAATTCTCCGAAAGGCTTATATGTTAGATCGCAGCCTTGACTAGTAAATGTATAGAGAGCAGTGCACTGCTTATCGTCATGACTAGAGGGCTAGTTTTTGGCTGAAATCTCGTTAAGTGAGAAAGAGAATTCAATCACTTCAATTAATCGGATAGTGATAATGACGTCATCAATGAAAGTAACAAAAATGAGCGCTTTTTTGCTAAACTTGACCTGAAGTGAAATTAAACCCACTAGAAACGATTCTTTGTTTTTCTTCTGCCGGTGGCATAAGTTGTACTTTTTTTTCATAAGCAAGAAGGACACGCTAGGCAGCTACGTCGACTGCCACAGGCTAAACAAAGGCGAAATGACTTCAATAATAGATTTTTGCAAGTTAGCAGGAAAATCTCTATTTAACTACTGACCGACAACCGAAGCTAACCCCTTAACCATAGGACTTAAATGTATAATAAATCTACAGCCAACCCTGTTTTCACACGGTATTCATACTCTTAAAAAGCACTGCCCAATCAATCGCATTGAAAAGACTTAATGTACAGTTCGCACGATACAATGGGTAAATTTTGCCTTAGCCCTTTCTATGAAAAGATCTTTGCAAAGAAAAGGTTCGTCTAAGCTTTTGATACTATGGAGCCATGTGATCGATGGTGCCCCACTGGTGAAAATGGATATTAAGCTTAACTTCAGTTTAAAAAAAAGTCTATCAATATTATCGCTAATTACAGTAAGGGCTGTTTAACTGCGTACGTATACTTATTTACTATGTCCTAAGTTTCTTAAATTTCCGTGGCACCAAGGACGATAGCTTTATTTGTTTGCGTACCCAGGCAGACGAAAATACACCTCTATGCTTGTACTGATCTTTTACTATTTCACAATGAAATTGAAAGAGCACGTCGCCTTGAGCGAAACCGTTTTTAGAAGAGCCTGTCCGCGCACCTTATGTTGATCGTGTAAACTTGCATAAAAGTCGGGTAAAAACATCATTTTATTATTCCAACCCGCCGGCATCGGACTACAAGTTATGTGGATGCGTGATATACAAGTTAACTGATATCGTGAAAAGCCGAGTGCAAAAGATAAATTTCATTCTTCCACTAATTCTCGTAAAAAGAGTTCCAGCTATGTGCCACTGAATGTTACAAGTGCACGAGTAAACTGGATATATCAGTTAATCGATATCGCTATAAAAAAAGCGTAAAGATATTGCAGTTTTGTAACACTTGTTGCAACAATCTTTTTAGCATATTCCACGCACTGTCAATTGTTTGTTTGTTGATGGATTCTCGTTAATAAGCATTGACAAAACCCGAAAAATAAACGATAAAAACGTTAATGTTACCTCAAACAATAACATGAACACCCGATGATGGTTGATTGGCTATAGATGGCCTGCCTATGCAAGCATTTTGGCTGTGAGAGTAAAGAAAAAAAAAAAAAAGCAAGAAAACCTACTACATATATATATATATATATATATATATATATGGTATGTGTGCACGTCTACCGTTTAGAATTCTATAGAAATTCCGAAAAATTCAAGAACTTACCTGAATTTTTAATTAATTTTGTTGTCTGGTCGGGGAGATTTGGTTTAAGTGCTCCGACATAAGCGTCCATTTATTTATATATATATTTATATATATATATATATATATATATATATATATATATGTTTGTTTAAATGTTTGCATTTATGAATTAATTATGCTATCGTTATTGTTGTTATTTTATATATATGTATTTTTTTTTTTTTTCTAAATGCATATTTATGAGAAAAATGCTACAAAGCGGAATTTTTTTCATTGTCCGACGCGGTAGCCGCGGTAGTATTAAAGTTAATAATAATAATTCCCATGACTTATGGACACGTACGAATCGTCACAAATGAAATTGTATACAAATTGCTTTAGTAAAGCGATTTAATGTCTTCATTTTTCTTTCATATTAACAACGCTTCTTAACTGTGATTGCATGTAAGTGATCACGTGACATACATATACTTGTACATATTTATCGATATTGTAATGAATATATATGCATATAAAATATATGTATATAAAAACTTCTAATAACGACACCCGTGCATCATTAGAGGCAAACTACTACTAAGGCTACTATCGGCACGCCTTTATGTATGCAGATATTATTGTTGTAGATGATCGAACAACAGAATTATAATTTTTTTCATTTTCTTTTAGGATAATATATTTACTGGTGGCGCGGCATTTCACTTGATATGTTTTCTAAACAATGATATAATCGTAAGGGATTAAAGAAAAGTACCGACCCTTCCTGTAAACAATGCAACCTTTCTCTGAGTTTGTTTTTTTTTTTGTCTTTTTTTATTTCTATTTCTCCGCTTGTTTTCTATTAATTATGAAGAAATAAAATTTGATATAAGTTCAAGTTTAAATTTTATTTCCATTAACCAACGAGAATGCAATATTCACTTGGCAATGAATCCTCGAGAATGCGCGATGATGAACCAAGCGAAGCTAGCCGGAAAGCAACGATATTATAATTTACTTACAAACATTGATCACATGAAACGTTTCTGAAAAGGTGGAAGAAAGGTGTTTGCGTATGATTCAGTTAGTGCTCATCAAAAATTTTAAACATATTTGTGTTTGGGGTTTTTTGTCAACAACCAGGTTTCTGCGCTTGGATTATGGCGATAGTTGGATAGAAGTGCGGAGAGAGGGTTAGAAAGTGACTGCAGCCTGGAATGTATTTGACCCAGGTCTTTATCGACTACCGAGCTACACACACCAATCTTATCTAAGATTCACATCGAGAATTGAAACCGGGTATGAAGACTAGATAGTTGTGCCTCTTAACTACTCGACGTTGCGATAGTTACTTCTGGATAATCATTAAGAGTGAGTCGATGTTGGTGTGTTTGGGATGCAAACTATCGAATATCAGCCTGCTATTGAGCCTGTGTTTTCGAATACGCGCTTAAGTAGATTAAAGGCGAGTCGAACGCGGCGTACGGCGGCTCGGCTCCGCAAATATTTAATTGAAAAGTAGCTGCATCAGCTTAGATGGCAACGAACAAAAACTGCCACCACTAAGGAAAATCGAACTCGAATTTAGCAGAACCTGAAGAAATAGCAGAGACGTGTTATGAACGTGTTCAAAGAATATGTTTGACACATATTGAAACCAGGTTTAACCATGAGAAATTTGACTGCAAGTTAGGTGCCGCGCTTGCTCGTTTTGAAGCAAATGCATCATATCGCATGTCGCGCTCTCCAAATCCGGCTGTTAGGCATTTATTAATTTTATAATTATTAAGCACTTGAGATAGAACTTTTATTACCCAACAAATATTAAACTCTGTACGTCCTTCTTTCTCCCCCTCTTCCCGAAACAGGCCTTGGGGGGAGGAAGGGAGGAGCACGTCCACATGTGTGCCTTCTGTCGCTCGAAGGGCATTTATCACCATGGACTCACTGAGTAATCGTTTTCTTGCTTGGGGTCAAGCTTTCATAACATATACCCAGGTACGATGCAAGACTTGGAGATGCCTGTCCTTCTCTCTTGTCTGATGTCTATGCCTATCATGTCATGTTGTTTAACGTAGAGATCGCGGCTTTCATTTTGAGATATTTTGATGAAATTTGATGCACTGCAGCTTTTTAGCCAAATCGCTAAAGCTATTGTTAGTGGATTGAATCGGGTCCTAAATACGAACTATCACCAGATGACACTGTCTTAAGAAAAAGTCTTTATGTTGAACGAGTAAAAATAGAAATTTCGTTTTTTTTTGCTTATTCTTAAGCGTGTTTAAGATAAAGGTTATGATTATAAATGATTCGGTCACAGCCGAATATACTTTGCTTACTTGTTGAGTTAAATACATTTCAATGCTATGAACTATAAGAGTCTAGACTTTGAAAAAACCGTTTTCACGATTGATGTTATTTCTTCTTCTTCTTCTGCGAGTCAAGAAATCAACAACATATGATTCATTGCGTTGAGTAAACAAAGTTCAAAGAAGCTTGCCTCTCTGAAGCAAGGGCAGGCAAGCAGCTAAAGTATCACACACTGTTGACACAAATCTAAGAGTAAATGGCATAACATATGCGTAACTTTAAAGAATTTTTAAATAATTCAGAAATTGCCAATACTTCAATACTTTATAGTACACTATAGATTGAGTGTAGATAGGCTGTAGAATCTATAGATTTACTCTACAGATTTAATTACTTTTAAGATTTTTACCTTCTGGCGAGAATGAAGGGGAAAAGGAGCATATGTTCCGTATATTACACAGAATCGTTTGCTGGTGGACAACTGACTCCAGTCGAATCACACGTTCACGTTGATCAAGAATATTTATCAAAATTTAGAAAAGTAAAGAAATTTTCCGAATAGTTTTTTGTCTGCACGTTGCGTGCTACTGTGATGGGTTTAAAAATCGTACAGTGGTAGTAAACATCCAAACTCACCCTAAGGCGTGTTATCTATAATAATGAAGTTTGGCCTTTGTCGATACCTTTGTTTTGCATTAATCTTTGAATTGTAAGTAATTAAGGAATCGCCCAATCGTAACTTTCCCTTTCCACCTTTCGCAATACTAATGCAATGTAGACGCATATTATTTTTATATATAAGTATATATATATAAGCATGTATGTTTGTATAAGACAATTTTTAATACAATATATAAATTTCTAAAACACATTCCTATCCTTTTTTTATATGTATTATTGCGACGAAAGGGTAGGGCGTTCCACGTTTTATGACAAATTATGACAGCCACACAGAGCGCAATGATTTACGACCTAAATATTAATATTGCTGATCGTTGAAAATTGACTTCCGTTTAAAAGTTTACAAGCGCATAAAACACACACTCACACGCATACATAGGCACAAGTATTTAGTCTTCAATTTTTTTTTTTTATTTTCTTTTTTTTTTTTTTGGTCCATCCCGAAACATCCAAAGCAGAGAGATTTAATGCGAACAACATTATGTGTGCGTACAATGAACGTTAAATAAGTGATGTAATATTGAATAACAAATTTTCAAACAAGAGAAAAACAAATCTAAAGTTATTTAAAATTGAATAAACAAACGCTAAACCAAAGAACATTACTTCTTACTTCACTATAAAGCAAAAAAGAGTGGAGACAATAATAACAATTATTGCGGATAAAGTGCGAGCAGCCCTTAAGGAAGCCGCAAAGTAACTCATTTCTTACAATCAGCCAGCAACTTAAGACAATATATTAACTTTATTATTAGATTTGTTACCCCCAAAAAGGAGGTTCAGAAGTCAGTCGCAGTAGTTCGAAAATTCCAAGTGAGCATAAATACATTCGTCCTTCTGCTCTTCCGTTCATCATATGACGCAAAAGCTAAGATAGAATTGTACATGGACCTGACCTGCCTAGTTGGGCAAAACAACTGAAATCATCTTGAGTAAATCTTTGCGGAACGGTTTTCACGACCTCGGAAATTACAAACGAAACCAGGGAAAAAATATCGCTGTTTTTCTCAGATGGTGTTAGGTTCTTCTTCTTCTATATTGTGGGCAACCCAGGCCTGTCTTTTAACATTATATTCCTAATTGGCTAATGCATTTAGGTCTTTGTCTTAATTCATGTGACTGTAACGATTCCACAAAAGTTTTAGGTTAAAAGGACCCATCACGGTAGATATGCATATATCTGAACGGTATCTTAAAAAAGTGACAGAGGGGGTGATTAAAGGTCTTTTCGTATAAATTGCAGCCACCAACAAGCTGTGGAAATTCCTTGACCCTCTAATTATCTTCTTTAAGATTAACTGTTCACGGAGAGCATATTCACACAAGCGCTTGTTTTAGCGTTAAGTCTCTAGTCATGCTCCGTTTTACTATTATACGCGGATATCTCTTTGACTTTCAGAACTTGCTGAGGCTTAAAGATAAAATTTCGATAAAACATTTTCGATATAATTTTAAATAAACCCGACCACCATAAAAAAGCAAAAAGTGAAACGACCTCGAAAAAAAAAGCAAATATTAGGTCCTGAAAGTAATTTCATGTTTTCCCAAAACACGATTTAATTGTACATTTTCACAACCGATTTTCCGCCTAAGCCGCATAATCATTACACATTTTGGCAGTTGATATAGCAAGATTTGCTTATAAAAGGCTTCGATCGATTCGCGTATTTTACCTTTTCCCTGTCGAAAAGATCAAAAGGCTGTTCAAGCTAGAAAAAAAAAAAATTCGATGTGAACACTAGCGCCACATTCTCAAAGACCAGTTGGACCTGATGATGACAAAATAAAGGTATTCGTTACTGCAAAGGGCCTGTACTGAGAACTGGAAGACTGATGTTAAACGTCATTATAAGAAACTCGTCTTTTATGTTGGCTTGAAAAAGAGAGAGAATTTACGTTCCGAGTAACCCAATGCATTTCTTTTCATAACAAAAGTAGTACACTAAGTAGATATATTCGATTTCATTCAATATAGAACGATTTCAATCTATATTTTTATTTGATGCAAATGCAATCGGAAACAAAAAAAGAAAAAAATTATTTTATAAACTTTTTTATTTTTCGATTTTTTTTTACACGGTTTCAATAGGTTTTTTTTTTTTTTTGTTTATTTTTTTTGATTTTTATCGACTATTTCTTATGAGTTTTTCTATCATTTACTTAAACTCCAGTAGCGCAGCGAGAAACCATCAATTTTCCAATGTTTATCGCCCATAATTGCTGTTACTGTTGATATCCACCTTAAGGCATATATGGCTTTGCTAATTGTTTGCGTTAGATCCGTGAAACGATTAGATGAATTTAAACATAAGCGTACAAATACATGTTTAATAAGCGAGATTATCGCTTGCGTTTTAGATATACCCCCTCCATACCCACCACCTAAAGTTCAAAATCGTGTATGCTGGTGACGGTACGCATTAAAAGGCAACAAATTATCACAAAGTGTTATAAAAGAGACTTTTAACGAATTTCGTCTAGGAGGCGTGTCTGACAACGTGATTGTTGTCGTAATGCGCACACATCACTGCATTCGGGGATGAAGAAACTCATATCGTCGCAATCGCTGTTCATTTGACAGATGAAAATGCATACAAAATATTTAAGTCGAATGCTAAATACCCTTTGCATCTATATATCTATAAATCAATCGCATAACGCTCTAAAGACATAGCATTTTATTATTCCATTTAAAATTAAATTAATAATGTAATTAGCATGGACTTGTAAGTTACCAGATGCTTTTATTATGCCTTTTACAGTACAACTTAAATTTCGTACGAAAATTATTGATAGGACTTAACCCGCTTCATATAACATAAGGATCGCTACTATTATAATGTATATCAAGTCAAATAATGATGCAAAAGCCAAAAAAGTTGACTTGAATGTAACAGAACAACGCAAGTATTAGATATGCAATTTAAAGTGAAGCATAGAGAAGAGTCTTTAGCGTTCTCGTGCAAAAGTCACTGTATGTGTCAGACGTGAGAAATGAACAAAAAAAAGAAAAAAAAAAAAACAACTTCTATTAAAAGAACAAACAAACGTATTTGCCATATGAACAAACTAATACTTGCGCGTATATGTGTGTGCATACATCTGGGCCTTGGTTTACACAGCATTTGCTACGAAGGTTTTCGGTTTTGTTTCATTTTTAAAAAAAAATTAAATTTTTTTTTCGCATTTGAGGACGACTAGTAGGAGCCTGTCTCCATTTGTACAAAGTTCGCATTACGTCAATGAAAGTTCCGCACATGGCATTTGCGACTGATAATAGTGATAACAGGGTCGAGTAAGGTCTATCTATTTGCTTGCCTTCTCAGATCGCTGTTGCCACATAAATAAGAAATGAAGTCAACAAATTTCGCGTCCCTCTCGTTAACATATCGACAATCGCTGTTGCAATGCTGTAATTGTTTGGTTGTTCTGTCTGCAGAACTGTACTTACCTGGTATTCCTAAAGCTAGAATTTTGCTTTTACCAGCAGCTTTTACTAATAGAGCGAAATGAAAATATTGCATCAGGTTTACAGTAATGGGCAAAAGTTAATTTTATTATCCTTAGAAATGTTTCGCTTAGTACGCCATACACTATGGCCGCTGCCACACTGAATGACAGAGTGATAAAAGGATAGGGCATGCATCGCCCAGGCCACTTCTAAGCCCTGTCCTTCTTCCCTGTCCTAACCATTACCGTGTTCACATACCACCCCACTGACCGACCACACAAAAAATAAAAACATTTTTATTGGACTGGATGCTCACTCATCATGGAAGTTTCATTAAAATTAAGGAACAAAATCATTTAAAAACATTTTTTTTTTTTTTTTTTGGCCATTGAAGAAGTCCTCTGAAGCAGTTAAAGATTTGACTCCCCTTGATCAATCCATATTTTTTAGTTCAAAAAAGAACACCGCAACGCCTTATCTATTTTTGAGACAGCTAGCTCCAAAGCTTGACATATTTTATATGTTCTCTTGCAGCGGCTTGGCTGTCGTATCACATTCGCGAAGAAGCCTTACATTTCATTTCGAAGGAAGTCAGCTTTCTTTGTCTTTACCATCTAATCAGACTTTTGCTAATGCAGTCAATGCAGTGAAGATGGAAATCCCACAGACCCAAAAGTCCAGTTATTCTTTTGAATATAAAATTCGTATTTAAGCCATAAGACTGGGAAAAGTCGTATAGTTAAGAAGAGAATATTTTGGAAAAAAAATATTTATTTATTATTCCCTTAAAATAACCGCTTACTGTTCCGCCATAAAAAAGACCAGTACAAATTTATTTATACGTCTGGTGTGTGTTTGTATATATAAAACCCCAAGGAGATTTATTTATATTCTTGGTGTATATATATAAATAAACATTTATTTATACATCTGGTATATATATGTATATAGATGCATGCATTTCCCAGACTGCGAGTAAACCTTCTCCCACGTTCTCCACTTCTCTTTATAATCCAGTAAAGATTTATTAATATAATCCGGTAAAAATTCATTTATATACGTGCGATATGCGTATTTATATATAATCCGATAAAGATTTAGTTATAAACATGGTAGGTGGATACATAGTCCATTTCTTTTCCCTTATATCAACTTGCATGATTTTAAAGGAACGCGGAACTCTCTACATTTACTACGACTCTTGGAAGGGATGAATTTATCGCGTAAGGCTAGGCCTCGATGTATATCTTCGCATATGGAGGATATTTTGTCACAGCTATTTAATAAAGAGGAACTATGTATTATATTATTGTTGTCGATCGTCGTTTTTAATCGTCTTTATAGCATAACATTAAAAGAAACAATCAGAACAGCGGTAACAATGCGAAAAAGTAATGCGAACACACATTAGGGGATTGTTTGTTATGCTGCTGCTGGCTTTGCTTTTTTTTTCTCTTCTTCTTTCTTCTTTTTCCTTTTTTTTTTTTTTTTGTTTTTTGTACACCGAAAATCTGTTGAAGAGGCGTGACACATGAGACACCTGGAGTAATTTGTTTGCCAAAGTCAAAGTATATTTGTCAGAGAATGGCATACTTGAACAAATTACCACAATTATGGCCGTTAAATTATCACAATTACTTAACGTTACGTTTTCACAAACTCGTAAACTCGAAGCTATTAATCAGTGTACTTGAAGGCATGGAAAATTATCCAATTGCCAGCGGTCAATATTTCAAAGATTTCATCAACACATAGTTAGCATGGAATCGAAAAAGTATACAAACTTGATAGGGCAGTGCCTTCGTTGAGCGTTAGTGAGTAAAGTAAAGTTAACTAACGCATTAATTGCACATATGTCTCGATATTGTTCATATTAGGCGTGTAAACGATTATACGATTATTATTAAATTTTAATTTTTATTTAAAATATTTACAAACTATTTACTATTAAAACAAAAATGATCATAGAAAACAATTACAAGTTATTAGTGTACTTTCGAGAAAAAAGGAAACTAAGAAAATTTTAGTAGAGAATCACCGTTAAGCTTAGGCTTAGAGAAGCGGGCATCTTAATAAATACTGTTAGCCAAAGTTAAAGCGCCGGTAACTGCCGTTTTTGCTGGTAAACTTGAAGTCGCCGTTGTCATTAGAGCGACGGCGGTATTGGTCGTATTTGTTGCATTCAACGTAGGAGAATCATTAAGTGCACCACCACCACCACCAGCATGTAAATGACTATTAAACTTTTCAAATCCACTAATGTCCGAAGTTAACTTCTTGCGTAGATCCGGTTTAGGTCCGGTTAGGCACATCTTCTCCATTTGCTGATGCTGCGAGCGTACAGCAAATCTATTAACATGCACCGGTATCGGTACGACAATTTTTGTGCCCGAGCTACCGTTACGATTCATGCCGTGCGATGATAAACCGGCCTTGACGCGTTTCCATTTCGCTCGGCGATTCTGAAACCAAATTTTTACCTGTTGCAAGTAAATTTCGTTTTTAATTTTTTTTTTTTTTTTCTGCTCATTCATATAACAACTAACCGAAATCTTAATGAATATTTTTACCTGCACTTCGCTCAATTTAAGGCTGGTGGCGATTTGGCTGCGCTCAGTTAAGCTTAAGTATTTTTTCGCATGAAATTCTCGCTCTAATTCCAATAATTGTTCGGATGTAAATGCTGTTCTTCGTCGACGCGACTTGGCTGCAGCGGTTTGACTTAAATCTTTACCATTGTCCGGTTGACTTGTGGAATTAGTATCATCGTCGGAGCAGTCGTCACTGTCGGAATGGGAGTAAGCTAAAAAAGTTAAATGAACGAGATAACAGTGACAAATGCGTTCACTTATTCTGATACATTAACTTCAAGAGTTTTTAAAATTCAATAGCAGCATATGACAAAGCCAGAGCAACAGCATAGCAACAAATGTTTTTTTTTATATTGTGATATTAATGAAGTGTGAAAGGTGGTTGAAGTTCTAGTCATGTATTTACATAATTTATAATTGTGATATAAGGGTATATAATGTTTGTGTGAATATATGCGACCAAAACGATTTCAGATAGACTTACCGTGTATTATACCGGTCGATTCAGAGTCACTCTCTAAACTTGTCTGTCCGTCCGTCCGTCCGTCCGTCCGTTTTGCTTTCTTATGTTCACAACCTATGCCTAGACTGCAATTTTCGATATATTTTGGTGAAACTTGATACACAAGAACGAATGCTACTCAAAATGGTTCGGATCGGACCCCAGCCAATACAAGTCCTTACGTTGAAAACTTGTTCTATGAATAGCTGTATTAAGCAAAGTGGTGTAGGGTATTTAAACATGGACTCTGTCTTACTAGAGTGTTTTCTATTTGCTTTTATTTTCTATTTATTTTTATTAAGGAATTATAAGACTTGAAGTAGATCTGACGTAAACTACGCATTACGAGTCCATACGATAATTAGATATTATCGACCATTAAGTGAAATATGTCAAAATTTCATGACATAACCATTAGTTCGCAAGCTACTCTTGTTTTAGTGCAGATGCAAACGAAAGGTAGATTTTTTTCATTGTTTTACAAAAATAAAAGAAGTCCGTAGCAGCTATATCTATATGACATCCTATCGTGTAATTGAGTGATGTGTTGCACCTCAATTCCATGTTACTAATGTTTTCGAAATAAGGCTCGGAAAATATGGCAGAGTGGTGTGAAGCTGAAACACAAGCTCTATCCCTATAATTGTTCTATCACTAATAATTGGTTCGATGACATCAATAGTTCGCTAGTGATAGTTGCTTTCTGCGAAAGCAGCCGGAAATGCATTAAATGTAGCTAATGTAGAACAAGGGCTGCGCGCCATGATTATACGCTTCTGTCCATGATATTGGCTGTTTCCGTAGTCTATGAATTGTTTTCTTTTTTTGCCTCCCGGGACTTGCTCGACATATTTACCTTTCATCGTCCGTCCCTGTTCTGTGTTCAATGATTTCTTATAAACTAAGTGAAGCTTCCCCATAAAAGCATTTTTGAAAACATGTAAAATTGTCACACGCAATTTGGCGAAAAGCATGATGGCAATGCTTTGATATTAAAGAAGTCGTAGTATTTTATAGAGCGGTATAATAAGAATATGTTTAAATTTGTGTTAATTTTCCACAGAGGGCGTAATTAGTTCAGAGCGACATGATACCACTTACCTCCCTCTCTTGAAAATCTACACAAATTAATGCAGATTCTCAGCATTTTGAAATTTTTAAATTAATTTTTAGCCCTAAGAGCCCTATATTTTATGATTTCTCTGCCTTTAAGAGATGATATGAGCTTTTGTGCACTAAAATTATATAGGAAAGAAAAAATTCATTTCTATACGAGTTTTTATGCAAAAAGATACAACACTTCTATTCTACATTCAAAAAAAATTTTTATTTCAAATTATTTACAAATGTGGCAGAGTGTATGCGTCAAAAATAATCCAACATAGACTTGAATAAAATTAACAAAGAAATATATAGAAAAAACAACTAACAATATTATAATCGTTCACGATCAGGACTATATGCACTGGTCCTTGTTCTTGTAGTTCTTGAGGATTTCAAGAGGGGATTGCAAAACCTGCAAGTCCCAAATAAAAGTGCATCTGAATCATGTGCAAACGTTTCATTCGTTTCGCTGAAAAGCTGAAAGGAAGGGAAGAACGTACACTTCCCTTCGTAGTGGTTTATCAACTCTGACGCGGATGGACTGATGATTGCGCGCTTTCGCTAAAATAAGTAAGTATTTGTCCACAAATAATTAAGGCGTTTAATGAATGTAATGAAAAATTCGCACTCACTGCTAAACTTGTGCCAGTGCTATTATCTGCTTGTAATACAAAACAGAAACACAATCAAATAGTGATTATCCCACCAAGTCTGCATAATTTGAGTCAGAAACATTGGAAATCGGTTAAGTTGCGTCCAGGTGTCCGCCCTTGTCACGGATGTCATCTGTAAGCGCATGAGCGCTAACACTTGAAATAGAATAGAAAGCCTTGGTACGTTTGCACTTAACCTCCTTGTCCTTTTTTTTTCTTGGGTACCGTTACCAGTGCGTTAAGCTATAAAGTTTGTATTTGTATTGTTGAAATCAAGTTTTTTTTTTTTTTATTTATGATCACATTATGATAACAGCAATAATTTAAAAAAATTTATGCCGCCATGGACGAGGAAGAGGTTAAAGCAACTTCTTAGATGAAGGCAGATTAAGGAGATAACCCATCCCACAAACGTGCTCACACTCATTAAAGAAATTCAAATTGACTAAAAAGAGACAAAAACTTAACGGGAAATTTCCAATGAAGCCTTAACCAAGTCTTCCAAAAATCAATTCATTCCGTTTTCTAATTAATCTCTTTACTATGTTTAGCTAAAGAACTGAGTAAATCTCAAGAAACGAAAACTTCAACATATGTTCATCGAATGTCTACAACAAGCAATGAGTTACGGACAATATAATTTAGGCATGAAGACTTTCTGAACATTTATTAAAATCATCAAAACGTGTCAAAGGAACAATAGCTCAGAACAATCTACTCATGAGCTTATAATTATGAAAACACAAATATATATATATATATATATACAAACATTTTTGAAGATGATAGATATCCACGAGTTTTTTTTTTTTTTTGTCTACTTTTTTTAACTGTTGTTTATTTTTAAGCTGAATTTTTTATTTTTTTTTTTATACTCATCACCGAAGGAAGGAAGGAAGGGATATTTTCATTTTGTCAAACGATTTTCAATGCCCAGAAGAAACTTTCCGAAACTCCTCAATACATATATATATATTCCTAGTCAGCCTCAAATTCTCGACTTTAGACTGTCCGTCTGTCCGTCTATGCACCTGTGCAATTTTTGTTGTACACATTCTCCTGCATCCGTCTGCAAAAGTGCAGTCATCAGTTTCAAATTTGACAGATTGGTATTGATAATGGGGCAAATCGGTCGAAGAACACGCCTACAGTACTACGTAAACTGAGTAGAACTGTGTTTTACAAAAGGAATAAAAAGCTTGATTTTGCGCTCACTACTTATAAAGTAAAGCAAATAAATCTACGAATATTTAATGTGCATAATAGGTGTACAAAAATGGAGAAAGCTTGCCCACGCCTACCCTATATGACAATGTACCGAAATATGATTTTTTCTCAATATCTTTGTAAAGATCAGAAGCGAGCTTGAAAAACTCTATAAAGAGTATAAATTCTTGGCCAATTTCAAGTTTTGAATGCATATCCGTCTGTCCATCTGTCCGTCTGCTAAACTGTGTTTTTCCGTTCGAAAAAAGATGCAATCGCCTATAAATTTGCAAAAGAGTTTAAAAAACGCCCAAGCAGGTCGAAGGACACGCCTATAATGCCCATACGTCTATACAACGAAAACTGAGAACGCGTTTGTCTTCCATGTTTCTGTTCGTTAGTCATAAACTGCGACATGTACACAATATAACCTTCAGCTTGTCTTCTAAAATATAGAAAAAAAATCCATCCACGCCCAAACAATATTATCAAAATTTAGGTCTTTCTTCCCATAACGGTGATAACGAGTTGGTCACGATCGAATATAATTTTCTTACTTCTTTTCTTCTTTTGCTCTTGTATTGGCAGAATTCCTTTCTCAGTTTTCACAAACTATTTCTTGCTTAAAATAAAAATAATTTGAATGGAAAGATTTCAAAAAGAATCATTTCCTCGTCCGTATGTTATTTTTTAACTTGACACTTATACGGTTGAGTGAAAATGTCAGTGATTTATATTTAAGCGTAATAATATTACCACTAATCATCACCATTCCAACACAACGACGAAAAGATATTTTCATGCTCCGTTTCGCTTTCTTATATGTCCCCTTCCCCCCCTTCCCCCTCCCATCAAGCTCTTTCGTCATCGTCCCGCTTCCCTGGCCATGGCAAGCATCTGTAAACTGAAGAAAAAAAAAAACCAAAAAAGAAGAAAACATTCTTTCTTCGATTACTTTGACTGTTTCCCCCTTAATGCCGCAGTTGGTGGACTCGTGATATCGTTGTCTTGTCGTGTTGTCTGGGCCTGCGTAATGCCAGTTATGAATATTTAATTCATTGGCGAGTAATTCGTTTCGCCTCGTCGTTACTATTAAAATAAAATATTATGATTATGATTATGATTGTCTTGTTGTTGTTATTGTTGTTGTTGTTATGATTGCTTTTGATTGTTGGCTGACTAACTGACAACATTGTTACTATTGTTGTGGTTATGTTCAAATTGAATTTTTCCACTCAAGTAAGAAAATGAACGGAGAATATCATTTAATTTGTCCGTCAGCGTGTAAATCGCCCACATTTAATGAAATGCCAGCTAGCTTTTGGTTAATGAATAATAACATCGCAATATGCGTATGTACGCGATTTTTATTATTTCGCTCATATGTTCATCAAACTTTCTAAATCAACCTTTGAAAGTTTTACAAAGTTATCCTATGTAACCTTAGAGCTGGCAATGAAGAGATAGACCAAAAGGGAGATGGAGAGAGAGAGAGAGAGAGAGAGAGAGGGATGAAATATCTACATAAGATTACAAGTGTCAAAATGTCAGTGTCAATGCTTTATATATATATGTGAAACGGAATAGAGCAAGAGTTGAATATTTTTGATTGACATCAAACATTTACAAACTTAATGCTTTTCATAGCTTAATTTCTCCATTATCATGCGGCGGCAACTCCATCCTCGCATTAAGTGTAACAATATTTTATGAAAACAATTTTAAACAATTTAATTTAATATGACAGACAGCATTAGCTGCAGGACATAACAAAGCTAACAAATCATTCCGAAGAACGCAATCATTTCTTACGCATCTCAAAAATGAATGACTGAACGCATACAATGCTACTAATGTGGCATTGAAATCAAAACATGTACAATAATAAAAGCAAAAGAAATTTATGCAAAATTTTATATTCAATTAAAATTTTTGATTTTTCACACACAGTTCGTACAAACAAGACAACAATCATTATCAATCCATGGCGATGGCGAATGTTATCCTTTCATTTGTAATGCTCTGCAATAGCTCTTTAGCATTGTCATCTTGAACTCAACTTATGCCGGGCAAAGGCAACATTTGCTCTATGGACTGCGAAATTTATGTTGAGATCCATATGTCCATCTCTCTTCTCCCGTACGAAAATAGATGACGACTTATATCCTCATCTTCAATTTTACTTAGTCTTCTTGGTCATTATCTCATGGCATTATCGACTCGGGGATTTTGCCGTCAACTATGAAGCCACTTAAGGTCCTTGAGAGGAATTGAAATGATATTTACAACATAATGTCTTTAGCGTATCCTGTGTGTTCCATTAAAGCTATTCCTCCTAATGTCCGTGTGCTTCAACTAAATCGATTAGTTTATCTTTCCCATATGGCGGCATGTTTGCACTGACATAACTTTCTACTTTCTGGTATAATTCCAGTTGACTGATTCAGTTACGGATGTGCTAGCAGTGCGCTGTCTTGCATTATAAGATCTGATATTTGTTACATTTACTCACTGCACTGCTTACTGCATAATTTTAAGATTCTTTTTCTTTCATCTGCAATCTCACTAACGAGACTAAGCCTTCGACATTACCGCATAGTCTACCGTGCATGCGTAGTAAATAAGTATGAAATACGCCATAGAGACCTTAAAATAGTTTTATCCTGCTGTTGACGAATCTTATCGACGAAAAAATTAACAAACATTGCATTTATGTTTCTAGTCCACAACATTTTGATCTGTTCAGTCAAGGAATACTCCTTTAAAGGATTTTAAGAATCCTTTGAAAATACGAATTATTTTCAGGAAGTTAATGACGCATCTTGACTAAGCGAATAAACCTGAAAAAGGTTATTAACGGAAGTGCTGCCTAGATTCCTTCCTAACCATCGCCATCTATGCACGAGCACGGAGCTTGTCAAGGATAAGTCGTAGTAGTCGTGGTAGTTATTTCAAGTTTACGTTATTTGGGAAGATTTTTGAAAGTGATTTGTCAACCAACCAAAATGATTATTGAGTTTCAATGCCACACATGCCGTTATCAGATTAATCCCAAAATAAGTAAGTTCCCGTTAACAGCCACAGTTACGACAATACCCTAATCGTTTCTGCTAAGTTGATAAAAACGTAATTTCCTACAAAATTTTGAAAATTGCAATTGCTGGCCTTCTTTTGAAAAGTAGTTTACAGATAGTTGGTAGTATTTAGTTCCAGGTTCGAGTCATGCTGAAAATTATGCTAGTTTAACAGCCCTATCCTGAATAGCATAATAGATAACATGAAGACACAAGACCCAAATCAGGTGCTTTTCGTGACTTAAGGTTATATTCTGGAATTTTGATCGGTCACTTGTCATAAAAGAAAACCCTATGCATTCTTATTTTGGTTGGTTTGGTTTTGTGTTCATTTTGATACGCTGTGATAAGATTATTATAAAGCCGGTTGTGCCTTGTGACTTATGATGTGAAATTGATCAGTATACAGCTACTAACAAGACTGTTTAATAATAAATTCGATATTGGAGAGTTTTAATGTGATTTTTGTTCCGGCATCACAAAGCCATGAAAGCTTTGGTCAGAGAACACATAGCTCTGCCTTTGTTCTTACAACAGCCGGAGCATATTCACCATCACTATCTATGATTTTTCCCTTTTTATCGTGTGGCTTATGCTAGCCCGCACTAGCAACTTCATGGTTTCAAGGCGAAATAGTTATCGACCCACTTTCCCATATCTTTAACTTTTTTGGGCTGCTGATCTGCCAAATATGACTGCATCAACATGTACAAATGGCAGTCAGACGAATATCGGTCTGAAGAATGTGTTGCAATGGGAAAAAGCTCCCAAGAACAAATTGCTGAACTGCTTTTACTGGAGACGGACGGACATTTGCGAACGTTTTTATAGGTAATCTCGCAAATCACTTTTTAATTGCTGGGTAGCTTACGGCATTTTCACCCCAAGCTAACGAAATCACACATAGCTCGAGCTGCAGATGTTTTTCAAGTTTCAACCAAAATAACATGCGCAGGCGTAAATGGCAGACACCTCTTCACATTTCGATATATAGTGAAGGACAGATACAAACATCATTGTCTGAACGATGTTTACCCAAAATTTCGGAATAAATGGACACATCATGTACATAGCATAATGAAACAAATTTCAGAGAGCAGAGAATTTCTTCGCACACCTGCTCTTATCATTAATTTTTATTTCACAAATAATGACGCACAGGAAATAGGTTTCAGAAACTCTATAAAATGTATATATATTTTCGGTCAGCATCAAATCCGCAATGAATCTAATCCGTCTATCTGTCTTTTCATCTATGCAACATCTGTTGTAAACTCTTGGCTTAAGTTTGGTGAAAACTTTGGAAATTGTTGCATGCAGCTTGCCATCCGGAATGGGACAAAAGCTAAACCCATAACATAAACTGAGAACGCTCAACTTTCTGGGTTTTTCACGTATTACTCATAAACATCGATAGATGGAGCGATGAAAATATCCGCTTACGTTCTACAGATGATCTCTATTACCTATAGAAAAATCTCCCCCTTTATGTTATAGGCTATCGAAATTTTTGGTATTTTTGCGTTTCTTTTACAAAAAGATACCCAAGCTGTAACAGTGGCTTGTCCGATTTAGTATCGAACTTTCTTACTTGCTGCAAGAAAGAAGTCAAGGTCACTCCAAGCACTCTTTTAAGACATAATAAAATACCACGAGCTTCCTTAACATGATGGAACCGACAAGTAACCCGTAATAGAAAATGAGTCTGCGTACACTTGGCTTCGAATATCAACAGACAACGTTGATTGCACGTGTACTGGGATGGGAAACTTTTGATTTTGCTTCACGCACGGAGACAACAAACAAAATTACATTTCGAATATTTCAAGCATCATATAGTTTTAAAATTGGCCGATAGTGACGGTATATGTATTATGTTATTCATAATTTTTGATTTTCGAAAAGTAATCAAAGTTGTCTTCTTCTTCCAACAAAAGTCTACTCTTAAAGGAATTTCTCGCTTTATTAAGGTACCTAGTCACCTGATCAATATTTCAAACCATATGATTTTGCTGCCATAATGCAATAAAAGGGTCGGCGTCGACCTACAGTTCTGGTTATCGGGCTAACTCGAGCGTAAACAATTCTCGCTATCGAGTAATAAGTTGATGATAATCGATAGCATGTGCTTGTGTGTTCGACATCGGATGTCAAATTTCATACATATTTTTACAATCAACCCAAAAAAGCGTCATATCGTTGTTATGTTTCGTTACCTTAAGCTGAGACACTAAAATTCATTTGCGTTCGTCGTAAGTGATTAGTTTAGACTTGTTCGGTGAAAGAGTTCATGACAATTAGTTTCCCTTTTGAGAAGGAAAAAAGCATTTTTCATCACTTTTAACAAAACTGTTACAGTACAGTTACAGGAGAATCAATTAAAATATTCATCGGATGTTACGCGCCTCAAATCTGGAAAAAAAATCTCATTAAAAACTTTCGATGCTTTTCACCACAAATTTGTAGCAATCGCTGAAAAGCATTTTGAAGGTATTTTTAGAAATCACCTGAAAACCAGGGTAAAGAAATTCCAAACTATTTAAATTGACCTTGAAAGAGCGTACTGGAGAACAATGGGCATAATTTGAGTTCCTCTCTTCTGCTTGCGCCTATTATACAGGAAGACTGACGACATAGCGTCAGAGTGACGTCAGATTTTTGAGTTCATTTTTTTTTTTCGGTCAAACCTATCATAAATCTGAATTTTTATGAAAGTATATATAATGAGGAAATATTGTCGCTGGCCATCCACCTAAGATCGAAGAAAGACGAATATAAAATTTGGACCTTTTCTTTCTCGCCATCAAGATATCTGTTTTATAGTACACTATTTTTTGCAGCGCACTACAACACTACTACAATTTGTGTCGGATACTAGGATGAAGGAGTGACGGCGGATACGATTGAGAAATTAAAAATAACTACTTTTTGAAATTGTTTGCAAACCGGTTAACCGTTCGAAGATTGCTTAGCTAATAGGCATTATTTCTTTTACGATTGTGGGACAAACTTGAAGGTGAGAAATTTAGGAGTTCAGAGTTATCCTAAGCCATGTCAATCTCGATTTAAACGATTACCTAAGAAATGGCCATAATATCGGGCTCTGAAATATACCTATTACCGATCCTTGTAAGATTGTAGATCGATAAAGTCGTACTCTATCCATGTCGACTTCCATCCACCTCTTTTTAAAATTCTTACGTTCGCAATGTTTAGAATCCGTTCATCTGAAAAACTGAACTCAATAACTTGCATTTAAAGGCAAATATTGATCGGAGTTGAATAAAAAAAATATCTCAACAGCCTTTTGACACGTTCCCAGTTAATAAAAAGTGTTCCGGTGATTTCCTTACTTGTTGATTGAATATTAGAGACGCGTCCACTCTAGATATTTAATAATCTCAGATATAAACGAGTGTGCATTTTCTGAGCGTACAAATAAAGCCTCCAAATAGCTTCAATAATTCTTCTTCTTCTAGAAATGATGACATGACTTCTTATACCTGATGCCACTTACGTGGTACATGGGCGTACTATGTTTGCATGGATGTATGCAACATCCAGTAGGACTTTGGATAGATCCATCTTTTATTAACGATTTAGCTTGTATGTCCGTCTCTCCGTCTGACTTGTAGGTCACAATTGTTAAGACACTTTGACGAAAGTTGGTGCACCGCTACATATTGGCCCAATTGAAAATGATTCAGTTCGCATTACTTTTTTGGCCGCTCCCCATATTAAACCTTATTCTGAAAAGTCTTTAAATAAACAAAAGCATGCATGTGTGGAGCCCTATACGAACCTATTATAACGGTTTCATTTATTTTTTTCTTTCCTTTTCCAACTATTGATTATGATTACAAGAATGGGCCGAGCCTAACGCAATTAAAAAGCTCAATCTTAGAATAGAACTTTGAATCCCGTAATGTAATGCAAAAAATTATACGATAAAGGCTGACTGTTATCAATCGTAAATGAGCTAAAAAAAAGTATAAAATTTCGAATGATAAGATTTTTACCCTTAGCCTTATCCACATCCGCTCCGCAATGTTCCGGTGACATAGTTAAACTAATATCGCTGCATGAGTCGCCGCTACAATCGAATTCTTCATCGACGCCAACGTGAACAATGGCCTCTGAATGATGATTTTTAGGATGCATTGGCGGCGTATCCGCAACGATACGTGTTTGTTCGCATGTATGCATTGAGGATAAGGCAACGTCCGTTAATACTTTTCCAATATCCTGGGCGAATTGATTAGATAAACTTAAGTTTTGAACATTTTCATTAATCGCACTTAAGCCATTCAAACCGAAATCTGACATCAAAATCTTTTCACGATAACTACTATCCGACGGATTATATAGAAAACGTGCTTGCACAAAATTATCTAAATCCAAAGTAGTTTTCATTGATGGAATCATTGTGTGTTGAATCGTTGTCGATTGTGGATTCGAAACGTGATCGTTAAAGCTTTTGTTGTCTTTAACAAAATGCGATGGCAGAGCACAAGTGTTATGGGCAAGGAATTGCGCAAGCCGATCATGATTTTGGGCAAAATATCCATGCAACCATGGATTATATAAAGGAAAATTAGTTAATCCAAGAGCTGATGAGGCGACCATAGCTCGAGCACTTAACTCTTGTACGGTATCTGAGTTCTTTTGCATCTCTAGTCCAGTTTTATTAGCATTTTGATTAGCGATCAGATTTTCAATTGAAAATGCTGTAGAGAATTTACTATTAAGCTTTGTTGTTGCTGCTGTTGTTGTTGCTGTTGTTGTTGTTGTTGCACTTTCCAATTCAATTATCGCATTTTCCGAGCTTTCCATTTCGCAATAAATTGTATGCAAAAATTACCAAAAACCCAATAAAATATTTCAAATTTTATTGCAATAATAATTAACACAACAACATGCACACGGCCTGTTCATGTGTATGCGATGTGAACGCGATAAAACCGAAAATAAATAGCACAAGCACGAAAAACACGTCAACCAGTGAACCGTTTAAGAGACTTTACTATACTGACCGGTTTATTCTGAGCGGGGTCGTTACCGAACGAATATCATTTCTTATGCAAGCGTGTATGAGTTAACACAACCACCACCACCATTATGAAAAGTTTACACGAATGCCGAATGAGAATCCATTGCGTATAACGATAAACTCCGCCTTTGATGCAATAAATTCAATATGGCGCATGCCAATGGGGAAACGTTGATTATGTTTATTGCGCACACAAACACATATTTATATGTGTAAAATAGATAAAGAAAATAAGAAACGTATACTATTATTATTATTATTGTCGTTGTTGCGGCTAATTATATACATAAATAATGAATCACATCTTTGGTGTTTATTATTTTGATTTAACGCTTGTTTGTTAATTACGCTAAGCTTGAATTATGCTCTGCATAAACTATATGTGTATACATATATATTTAATTTTACCTACAACAGAAGAGCATATACCACGCCCATCTATTAATAATAATCTACATTTGGTCTGTTTTTAATAATGATCAATATATATGTATGTACTACTTTTATATTCAAATGAATGGAATGAGTGGAGTGACCATTATTATTATTATTATTATTATTATTATTATCGGACGAGTGTTGATGTTCATTGCGCCCGAGTATATACGTTTCCAAGAAGCAAAAGTATTCTATACCGACCTTCTCTTACTTTTTCAATCTGTCTTACGTCTTACTGCATATGCGACCCCCCGCCCCCCCGTGCAGCCCCCCCCCTCCCCGCTCACTTGAAGCGTTTTACACAAAACATGTTTTGTTTATTTTATTTTACTTACTTAGATGTGAAATGCAACTAAACCAAATTAACAGTTGAAATCAATTAATTCTTCGAAATAAATCCTATACTAATTAATATTAAATATTAGTATAAAGCATATAAGAAGATATAAGGAAAAGAAAAATAATATTAATAATTATTAAATAATAATTCAAAAAAAAAAGGAAAAAATGCATGTATACAACTAGCACAGAGGCACACCCGCAACCAGTACAGAACCAAGTTGTAAGGGAATCCCTAAGCCATTGCAAACATGTCAAAGCTTGGCAACCGATAACAGTAAACAACACCAATCACTTATCGAATCATAACGAGATATTAAGGGTAAAAGTTAATTAAAAAACGATATCGAGCAAATCGCGGCTTATTAGGCAAAGTCGTTTTGACAGGCTTCCGATATTGAAATTAAGTGATACACATCTACAAACAAACCTCAAACCGGGTTAAACAGCTCATAATTATATTTACACCGGCTCAGCTTAATGAACATAAAGTGCGTGGACAAGCGGCTGGAGACATGAAAGCCTATCTCGATAATACCATTAATGAACTTAATTAAGAAGGAGATACTAAGAATAAATCTATGTTTCTGAACTGACGGCAAGGATAACAGAAGCAACTCATTTTCATAAGTAGGCAAAGAGACAAGAGACGGATTCCAACTGAAAATCCTAAGGATAAACAGCAAGAACTGCTTTTCAACCGACTCAATTAATCTACATGAGACCAATAGGTTGGATACCACACAATCAAGGGCGGCGCACTCAAATATCGGTTTAATTAAAAACATGTATAGCTTTTTGGTAATGTAAAGATCCTCCAACTCTTCGGACCACCTCTTAATGAAACCAAGCGCGAACCTAGCTTTACTTCCATCTGCAAATTAAAACGTAATTTTTGGTCCAATAGAACGCCTAAGTCAATAAAAGAAATACTCAGTTTAACTTCCTTCTTAAGAGAGAAGACGTCATGCGGAATTGATCAGAAGTGAAAATTAATCTCGCATATAAAATGAAGAAAATTTCCAATTTTCAAAAAAAAAAAAAAATTTTTAGAGAAATAATGAGAGCTTTAACGGTTAAGGCCGCTATAGCAGACTAAAACAAACAGTTCTTTGGCAATCCATTTGAATGGAAGGAAAGGTAAAATAGAATAACAATATTCGACGCGGTTATTCCGCTTATGTTTGTATATAATATAAATGTTTTCAAATTGGAAACAACAAAGTTATTCCGTAAAAAGATTTCCTTCTTAGAGGCCTAAGGTTATTCTCTAAAAAGATCTTCAGCTCAAGGGCTTAAGGCTCGCAAGGAGCTCTATCGCACATAGCCTAACAACTTCAAATTTGCATCTAAAAGTGAGTAGCGGAGTGGCATAGCCAACTATTAAAAACCCTACATCATCATAGGCGTTATTTACATAACGCCTTTTCGGAATAAGGCGTCATATGGAAAGTTGTCGAAACAATGGTCCGATCGGAAAAACTTTCAGTAATGTGTGTTCTTAAGCCTAACGAACATCAGTGTATCAATCATCAGTGCATCGAAATATGTCAAAAACTGCGGCCTTGAGGTTAAATACAAGAAAACAAGGCAGACGGACGGACAGACGAGCTTAAATCGATTCAGAAAGTGATTTCAATTCGATCGGTACAACAAAAGATGGGTCTATCACAAAATCTCTCTGTGCGTTGCACACATCCACGCGAACTTAATATGTTCTCGTACCACAATGTACTGTAGGGTATAAAAAATGGATTTTAGATACTATATAATGGAGAGTGAACAGTGCCGATTGTTTCAATCCCAGGAACTGTCATATCGCTCAAAGTAAGTACTTGGAAATGTTTTGTTGTTGAGCACATTGTACTTTATTAGTAGCCCTAATTATTTTGCTTTTGAAAGCAGTGCTACTGTCAACTTAGCTTGCATGTGCCCTTTGACCAATTGCCCCGTTTCTACGTAAACAAGTTTCACAGATAAGATCAAATTTTACGAACGGTAGCGTGTTCACTACTACTAAGGGACAGAGGGACAGACGAACAGACATGTATATTAATCAAGAATATACATATATACTATGGGTATCAAAAGACTTGACATGAGCTGACATCACAGAGTCCCTGAGGATTTTGCATGTCGCGTAGGTCTTCACACACTTGACATGCTATTACCATAAACGGCATAGCGTACGACAGACAAACACACATTCTTCTATGGTAGGTCGTTCTTTATACGTTTGTAAACGTTAAGTGAAAAAAAAAAAAAATTATCTTTTGCTTGACTGTTGACAACGCGCGTAAAAAGTGTACAAGGACTGCGAAATCAGTGCACAGAGTGAGCAGCGAACATTTTTACCTCCCGTTTTCGCTTTTTATTCATAAACAATGCAATCATTCGTATAGAACATCAAAGCCTATATACAAGAGGTAACAGATTTCCAAGTAACTGAGAGCGCGAGCTCGAACCTTGCCCGCTTTGTATCATACTTTTTTATTATATAAAGCAAACGTAATTCGTTTCTTATTTGATGAGAGACTTTCATAGGTTTCAACTGCAATGCGTAGCTATCTTCGGTAAATCACTTTGCAAAACCTATCACTTGTAGTTCTTGTCTTTCAAAATTTAAAATTATTTCTTCTTCTTTTTTTAACGCTAAAAGTTTTAAGACAAGTTGTTCAATTTGAAATTGCTACCGTGTCAAGACGCTCGGAACTCGAACGAAAGCGAAGGATTCGATTCCCGCGGCGGCAGTCCGTAAATTGTGCTTTTCTGTTTATGTCCGCTAAGGAGATTCCGCGTTAATATTTCCCCTTTGCAGGCCATCCGTGTGCTTACATTTCTTTTTTTTTTGTGTTTTCGCACCGCTTTCTGGAAAGAAAAATGTTGTTGCAACTGGCTTTGAATATTCCGCTCGTTTGTCGTGGGTACACGACAACATGAATAGCATAGCAACCTGAAATCGATTTGTATATATTTTTCTGGCGATTTATCGTTTGTAGCGAATTTGAAATGGCGATTAAATAAAGTTCTCCAGCTTTGGCTTCAAAAAAAAAAAAAAAAAAACCACAAATTAACTGCAAATGTCAAAATGAAGTTTTTATATTCTACAGTGTGTGGTAGGTGTGGTCGATTTTTTCCGTTTTTGTCTAGGCACTCACTATATATCTATATATAAAATAATTGTACATCGCTGCATCTTGTATATTATATGAGTATTGAGAAAATTATTAATCTTTTAGACTCACCAGCGCAGGATGTGGTCCACCAATACACGCACGGATGGGCAGAGGAATGCATGTGTCCGGAACGGTACGAAAAGTATAATTCGGATTCGATCGGCATAATAATGGGTAAGTCTATCTCCAATCCTTCTGAGTGTTGCATACGTCCACGTTAACTTAATATGCCCTTGTAAGAGAAGTGGTGTATAGTATAAAAATCATATATCGATTCGAAATTCAGTTAAACCAGTTAGAAAGGTCAACGTTAAGTTAAACGAAAGAATACATGGACAGAAGGACAGACACGCTAAGAACGTCAAAATAAAGATTAGGTCTATCTCCAATCTATCTGGTTATTGTATACGTCCGCATTAACTTAATATCTCCTTGTACCAAAAGTGATGTATGACATAAAACAAAAAAAAAAATTACAAAATTTATTCAATAATTAATACCAATATTTATATAATAACTTGATTCTTGTAAATTTATGTTTGTCGAAATTTTAGTTGGGTTTAGTTAATAATATCGTAACGATTGCAATTAAAATCAGATCAAAAAAAAAAAATGAAGAATAAACAAATGTTAAAAAAATGAATAAAATTACAAAAGAACAACAAATAAAAAAAAATGCATTGTTAATGAGTATAAAGGGAAGAAGAAGAGCAAGCAGAATTTTTGAAAGGCATTAAATGGTGTACAAATTAACAAAACGCAACGAAGCGTTTCATGCGTTCGAATAAATCAAAGTTGCGTTGACGTGCCGGGTGTCGCCCCCAGATCAACTAACCAACCGATGTGTCTCCAAATGCAGTGCGTAACACTCTTGCTTCCTTAGTTAGTCAAAGAATTTGTCTGTGAATGCGAGCGTTAAAGTGCAATGTGTAAAATTTTATTTGTACACGCATTCTTCCCGCACTCGCATTCCTGGTGAACGAAAGTATACTTGATCACTCATTACCTTTACAGCTCCTAAAAGTACTAATTGATCACATCGCATGTATATATGATGTGATCATACGGGATTCAGTTGCTTTGCCATCAAGTTCTGAATGAGAAACAGGTTTCTTAACCGATGGAGCCGCCATAGCTGGGCACTGCACAAAAGTCGTTGAAGTCGTTGAAAATTCGAACAAATGCTATCAACTATTTTCAGATCTGAAAATGGAAATTGTTGTTGTTCTTCGTTGCATGTGCTGCTCTATAATAGACGAGTCTTAGGTTTACTGTCAGGTTAGCTTGTGAGCCAAGGTTAGTCAAAGCCTTAAATACAATATCAAGTTTTTCCTCTCTTTTGTCCTCTTTCTTTTCTCCTTTGATGATGGGTGCTTGACATTCGATTTAAAAGGAACATATCCGTCACATTTGTGTCTCTGTCGTTTCTGTTGATGTTTACGGCCTCGTTTGCTTTGTAAAGTAACAAGTTATTCATTGACAAATTGCCTTGAATTTCTTTATCTTTCAATGAAAAGCATATTAACTTCGTCTAACCGTATGTAACAGCATAACGGAAAAATTCCGTTATTCTATCCATATTCAAGAATTGGATAAAATTAAATTGCAACTTGTTGACCTATTGTGGACATAATTAAACCGACTTTTGCGCATGGAAATCTTGAGAACTTCTTCCAGCTTAGTCCGGAAAGCACAAAACAAAATCATTAACGAATCCTTAAAAAAGCGAACAAAAACATTAAAATGGGATGCGGCCCACTACTAAATACTCTACGCCATCTTACAGCGACTTTTGAAAATAAATCTTCATATGGGAAGTCATTGAAAAAGTGGTCGGATCCGAACCATTTTCAATAAGATGCGTTTTTGATTCAAAACATGTCAGTGTACGAACTTTCATCGAAAATGTGCGACTTGTAGATTGAACAGACAGTCGGATAGCCAAGCTCAGAATCACTTTTTGAATTGATCGGTATATTTAAAAATGGGTCTATTCCTCGTCCTTTTGAGTGTTCCGTACATCCGCACAAACTTAGCATACCCTTATAAAGCGAGTGGCGTAGGATATAAGAAGCATTACTAGAAACTATATTGGTAAGATACTCTATTAGGTAGTCCAGAAATTTCTGGCGGTTTTTTTTACTACGAAATAAAAGAACTTTTTTTTATATAAGGAATAAACTTTATATTTATTTGCCATATTGTTCAATAATAAGTTGCCACGTGTAAGGCATTTTCATTATCCCCTCCTCATAAAATTTCTGACTGTTTGCAACAAAAAAGATTTTCCATACATCAATTCACACTGTCATCTGACTTGAAAGTTTTCTCAGCTAAACACTATCGCAGGCAACGAAAGGTATGGTAAGCTGATAGTGCAAACATGGTCAAGACCACATGGTGGATTTGGTAATACATTTCAGATAAGTTCCAATCATTTTTGGCGAATGAGGAGAGAAATATGAAGTTTTGCATTGCCGTGATGTAAAACAATTCTTTCCCGTTGACCAATCCTGGGCGTGTCTGTAGCCAGGTTTCATTCCATTTGATTAGTTGTCCACCGCAAACGTCAGAATTAATTGTTCTGTTACGCGGCAGAAGCTCATAATAGACAACTGCTTTATAATATCACTACATTGACAGCAGAATCTTCTGTGGATAACCGGTTTTGGTGTTGTGTGAGACGGCCATGTTCTATTCCTTTGCTCATTTCTGTGCAGGATCCATTTTTCATCATCAGTTACAATTCTCTTTAGAAATGGATCGTTTTGGTTTCATTTTAACCACATATCCTAGATATTAATGCGTTGTGTTGGATGAATTCCTTTTAAATCGTTTGGAAACCAAATGTCCAGAGTTTTTGCAAGTCCCAGTCTTTTTATGCAATCGTTATATGTTAATCATAACCTTTAGTAGAACGCGGTAAATCCTTCACTGTCTGGAATGAAATTTCCCAAAGTAACTTTGACAGGTGAACTCTGCCACAAAATTAGTTCCATATACAGCGCTTATCTATGTCTATGTGCTTCTGCACCGTTTTTACCTTTTTTGAAATGAAAAAGTAAAGTATGCTCTATTTGATCACTTCCATGATCTTCCATCACTTGAAAGTTCGATCACTTCGATTATTTCGAAAGTTTTTAGAAAGAAATATAAGCCTGCTCTGCATAACTATATATCTGCCTTCAACTCTAACTATCTGCCTAGGTACCACAAAAAGGTTATTTTGAGTTGGTGTCGAGAGGAATCGTAAAAAATTTCAGAACCACCTAATATTAGTAGTAAGACCCAAGTCGATCTACACATACCCTAACTCAAGATATGTGAAATACTTATTTTATGCTTTCTTATAATGCACTAGGTATGTACAAGCATATACGTGATCTTAGAATCGCATATTGCGCATTTGCCTTAATTTCGAAAAAATTGAATGAACTGAAAGGATTGAATGTTGAAGGCTGATGTTTGTCTATTCGGAATCGTAAGTTTGGTTGGAAGATCTATTAATTACTATAAGGTCTACCAGAAAACAAAACGCAAAGTCACCTGGAAAAATTTTTTCTGAGAGCGTAAGACTTGAAATATCTATATATACGCTCTTAAAGGTTGCAAAATCTTGAATCGATTTGAACACGACATGATATACCTCCAGTTTCTCCACCAGTTGCTATAAACCTCGACACATAACTACTTCATTCATCTACAGTCAAGCTTACCGCCAACTTTATTAAGGTTCATACAAAGAGCCCCCAGTTCATGATGAAACTTTTCAAACATCTGCTATTAAGTTGATGAGTTGATGTAGAAAAAGAAGAAGAAGAAATATTTCATTACATTTCGTAAACAACACCTGAAAATGGAAAAAAAAGATTAAAGATTAAACCAGGGTCGACCTTCAATTCCTGGAAGATCAAAACACTTAACAAAACCACAAGTTTGGTCCCACTTATGATAAAATATATGTAAGAAAAGATCCGCGATAGACTAAATGATATTTGTAAGGTTTTGCAAGACTAATGAATCTGCTGAACATATCATCTTCAGACATCGCATGTTTGATGGTATCTTGTCAATTTCTAAGATATGATGGCCTCGTTCATCTCTTTACTGCAAAAGGCGAACATCAAGGCGGGAAACTAATTTGCTTTATTATAAAATCGATTCTGCTTTTTTGCCTTTCGTGAATTCCCAACTATTCGTTGTTTAAACGTTTAATCAAAATCCAATCTCTAAAATATACAAGGTTTGCAACCCTAGTTACTTTAATCGCTGTACACCCCTTAACAAGCTACTATTGCACTTAACATATACCACTTAACATATAATGGCCTCAGTTTTTATGTTATCTCAAGAATGTGTTATACATATTTTCTGCTTATAATCTATCACATGCGATTGTTGGTGGACGTATAAGCCGCAACTTTCAGTTGGTTAGTCCATTCAAAACCATTTTCAATTTCTTGTATGCTAACAATTTACGAACAAATCAATATTGTTACGAAACTGGAGTTTCTAGGACTTTGAAAACTTTGATGGAATTCGTTATGCCTCGGATGAGTTTATCTCTTCAGTACGTTGGCTTTGGACAGGTGATGCAAAACCGAAATTTTGATACAATCTTTGAAGAAGTAATGCGTACACATCCACAACTCTGCATAATGGCGGCTAAGCTACAGACACTCATGCAAATCTAAAATTGAAATCTTAATTAGCTTCTTCTGTCTGGCGTATGCGTGGTGAACCTCTATGGCAGTATATATCGTTTAGCTTCCTTTAGCCTTTACAGATTGTAAAGACTTCTCAATCAAGTTACGAGATACATCTGAACCTTTTAGTACTAGGCTTGTTTATGAAAATTTATGCCAAAGCCCGGTTGGCTCATTGCATCGCTGGTATATCGTATCACACATATCGTATATGACGCATATTTCAAGGATGTGACCTATCTCCCAAATATCGATCGGTGATTTTTTTTACTTTCTCATTCGAGAGGCAGAGTTTTTTCATTACATTTTCGCTAAAGTTTGGCGCGAAGAGAAGCCAAAGTGTGTTGTAAAAGTCGGACGGATTTCTGGCTCCTACGTATAGGTCTTCAATTTTTGATATTTATCGATCATTTTGGTTAACGTTCAAATCGAGCAAGGAAAACACTAAAGCGAAACGTGGGCCAACGTTAAATACCCTACGCTGCCTCCTTTAATATATTTATTCATACAACGATTCTTCCAAACAAGATTTTGTATTAAAAATGATCGAAAAAGTGGTTTCACTAGCGTTCGTTCTTGATCCTAAACATATGAGTGTGTCAGATTTTCATCGAACTATCTCAAAAACTGCGCACACAAGAAAAGAAGACAGATGGACAGACAAGCTTAGAATCACTTTCTGAATCGTTCGGTGTAATAAAACGTAAGCCTATCTCAAGTCCATCGGAATGTCATATACATCCGCACAACCTTATATATATATATATACCCTTGTACCTTAAGTGCTCGTATATGCCGATGAAGAAAAATTACCAAACCGATTTCACAACTGCTGTATAGGTCCGATGAGCCTATTGGTATGCCTTATAAAGTGAATACATCTGCTGCAATGAACATAAATTTTTAATTAGTTATAAAAACGTACAAAGTTTATGTAAAAGAATTGTATAATAATTTAAATATATTACTAATTGAATAACGTGAATGTTTAAATTGCAAAGGCTGACAAGTACAAAAGTGTCATGAGCTTATAGTCATGCTACAACAGTTCAGCTCGATATACTCATAAATGAAAAACGGGAACTCGTTGCGATTTCAATAAGTTCCATTCATGAAGAGGTCAAAAATTGTTATATGTGTGTATATATATATGTGTGTGTGTGCATGCGTGTGCGTGTGTGTACGTGATACTCTCATATGTATATATTTATTTGCAATGCGTACCTCTATGCATGTGGATATAATCGAGTACATTGCATACCACATACACGACAGGCTGTCATTACGTGTCATGTGAATCCAGACACATGACCCAAATTTACGTGTGAATAATTGTGTGTATGTGAGTGTGTGTGTGTGTGTGTGTGCGTTGGAATAGGTTTTTTTTTTTTTTTTTGTTCTTTTTCGGTTTACCTTATTTGAAACGCAAGCCAACATGCTATCAACAACAGTAACTTTGTAAATAGATGGATGCACACATTCGACTGCCAATCCAATTAACCACAAGACCAACCGCAATGTTTTTCGTTTCTTTGTCTTTAGGCCTTTGTTTAAAAAATAAACGTAACGCCCACTTTTTGTAAGCATATTTAACCCTTCCATTCCCTATATACACACATTACGTTTTATGTTTGAAGCTTTCATGATCTAATAGAAAAACGATATCATTAAATATAAAGGGAAAAAGTTGATATTTTCTTACCCATTACTGTCTATATTGGCTAAAGATTATGGCACTATGGTAGCTTTATGCACATTTAAATATATGCATATGCTTAGCGCTTAACTGTAAGAGTAAACAGGTTGAATAGCTTGTACGCATCGCCGTCAACATATAATTAATGCATTAGGAAGGCAATTGTTTACGTAATTCAATTGTCAGATAATTACGAGTTTGTCAATCACTCATTCTATATTGTTTTTACTGTTGTTGTTGTTGTTGTTGTTGTTGTTGTTGTTGTTGTTGTTGTTG
>NW_023998426.1:2149602-2264464 GCF_014805625.2 Glossina fuscipes
TGTTGTTGTTGTTGTTGTTGTTGTTGTTGTTGTTGTTGTTGTTGTTGTTGTTGTTGTTGTTGCAACTCTTGGTCACGGGATCTATTTTATTTACATACTAATTACGATGAAAAAGTTTACTGCCGAGCGATAACTAACCGATGCTTGATAAACGTAAACATGAATTAGAACCGCCTCTTTATAATTGATTTTCTATACAAGCACGCACAAAAAAGAAATTTTCCTATTCACCACACGACAATAAACATAGGTACATTAGCTTCATCGATGGTTTTGTAAAATTCAAAAATACATAACAAAAAAATAAATACAAAAAATATTTCAGACATTCTGAAATTGCTGATGGCGCGATTGAAGATTTAAATTGAGCGAGATGAGCGCGCGTTAACGTGACGTATACAAAACTTTGTTTTGAAACCTGCGACTGAAATTAATCGGATATGTGATACGAGCTTTTTATTTGATTAACAAAAAGAAAAGAGGCCTAAAAGTATATAAACGAATAAGCATGCGGCACTTGGTCATGGCTGACCATTAGACACCCTACACCATTTCTCTTAATTAATAATCTTTATTCTTAGGTAAATGCATAAGTTTCGTGAAAAGCCTCATACAGCATACTCCTCATATAGCATACTCCTCGTGCCGTATCAAGGAACTCAAGCATCAGCATATTTTAAATTTAGCAAACTTAATTTACTTGTCAAGGATTTTATTATTTTCCAGTTTCTTCCGTCATAATAAACCACAAATTAGGATCTGCTGTCATAGACGAGTTTGCTTTCATGAGAGCCGCTATATACAGTTGGATCTAAAAAATAGGTTTATGTGATCCAAACTCCCTATGGTTGGTTTACTACGAACTAATTTTCATCACAAAATATTAAATATTAAATCTTTTTGACATATATAGTTTTATTTTTCATTGAAACCCTTACTTGGTTTGACATCCACACACACATAGTTCACGGGCCTACATGGTTCAAATTCGATAAATTAAATTTTTATGTCAAATTCCTCAAAAAGCGTCGAAAATTAAGCTTTTTCCCCATATAATGATTCAGTTCTCGTGGAGATAGTTATATAGCAAAATGTTCAAAAAATTACCAAATCCCATCCAAAAGCTTCAGCTATATTTAGAATGAAGAAATACTATCACTGAGCGATTTTTGTCTCGTAATTCTAAAAATTATAATATTGTTATACCTATCAGTGAATGACGGGGGTCAAGGGTGCTCATCTTGGTTTTTTTTCCTGACGTGTGTAACGCTCAAAAGGAAGCTTCAGAGACGCTATGAAGTATATATATATTCTTAATCAGCGTGAAATTTTGAGTTGATTAAGACGTGTATGTCCGTCCGTGTATATTGTCGGCATTCTTCCGGTCGCGAAAATGAAAATATCAACTTGAAATTTGGTTGAAACATTGGAAGGTTTTGCACGCAGACTGGTATTGGGAGGGAACCAAATTGGTCAGAGCAGAAGCCGCAGTGACCTGTAAACTGAACGCAAGTCCGTTTGAGGTTTTTTACTCATTACTCACAAACTTTACAAGATAGGAGGCTGAAATTTTCCATGTTTAAAGAAATCAAGAAAACGGCCACGCCCACACAAAGTTAAAAGCGGTTAAATTTTATTTTATTTTCACACTTTTAAGTTTTATTCCTATTTATCATAACGCATACAAGACAAAATTTTTAAAACTATTTAGTATATTCTCAAGTGAAGATATATTATCTGGGTTAGTTCTAAATTGAAGAATGAAAAATGCATAGCGGTGGGTATACGAGATTCGGCGTCCGCCGAATATAACTTTTTGACTTATTTTCTTATAACGACTTATCAAAGTAAGGCGTTGCCTGCTTAGTGGCCGCAAAAGTGGTCTGATTCAAACCTTATCCAGTAGCCTTCACCTTCAAGTCAAAACACGTGAGGTTTATCAAAATATCTCAAAAATTGTGGGCTGAACACAAAAATATAGGGACAAATATTAGACAGACAGGTGATAAAATAAAAGATGAGTTTATCTCAAGTACTTCTTAGAGTTACAAGCTTTCGCACAAACTTAATACATCGTCTACCGCAAACGCTGTAGGGTATAAATACGTATTTATTTTCTATTGTTGATTAATCATGTCCGCCCAAACATTTGCATGACTACCTATATATTGACATTCTCAAAGGAAGCAAAATCGGAATCAATGAAACTTGGATCAATTCCACATATAGTGGGAAAAATTTCGCTATCTTACTTCGGTAGCGATCTTACTTCCCCCTCTTTTGTTATATCAGCAAGTTTACGGTTCAATAGTTCCAAAAAGTAGGACTCGTTCCATTTTACATAAAACGCAAAATTAATGATCGTCGACATCAAAACCGAATAATCGCATCTTTAAGGCGATTCTGCATGCTTGGAATAGTAAGTAAGGTATTATGAACTATTATATTATGTGTGAATGGCATAAGTAGCATTCAGTGGTTAGATATGAGACTCCGGATTGTTCATACTATGTGGTAAGCTTCTATTTCTTTGATCTGGATTGCTTGCATCGCGACAATCAACAGATATATAAATAAATAATACCATTGAAGGCGGATTTGTAGGGAAAATGTCCACATTATGCAAAAAACTCCCGACAGATTAATTACTTAGCAAAATTTGCCCGATTGTACGAGCTGCTGCTCGATTTCTTTATTTTGCGCTTTGAAAACTCCGAATTTTTCGAAAGTTGGCAAAAATTAGTAAAGAGAAATTGATCCGCAGGTCATGAAATCGGTCAAATTTTGGAAATTTTTTAAAAATTTGTAAAATTTTTTTTTTTTAAAACGAAGGAAAACTACCTATTATTTAAAATAATCTTTTAATTGAATATCTTTATACTAATCTAAGTTATTTTATAGTAAATTAAACAGTTTTAATTTTTTTTTAATAAAAATAAGCAAAGACTAAACTACTACCTCCCTTCATACCGCTGGTTATATCGATAGAAGTAGTAGATTTATTCCCAAGGCGGGGAGACGAAGAGAAGCCCATCTTGCACCAACAGTGTTTTCACTGTTAGTAAAATAACCAGACATTTTTGTATCGCCATCCCGCAACCGTATGGTAATTAACCGTCTATAATTTTTCCAGAATTATGAACGGATGAATTCTGTTCGATAATCATAATATTAAAACCGAGCTATGATTCCCGTTTCTTTAATGTCATCAAAGGACTAGAAATTCTGAACTTAACATACTCCGGGAAATTTCTGTAAACTGAAATTGCAGTACCACCACACTGGGAAAATTGAAGCGCGTGCAAATGTAAACAAAAATTCGAATTTGCAACAACAAAATATACACGGTATAATTTTACAGCAACAAAATACACATGGTATTACTTTCACAGCAACAAAATACGTAAGTTACTATTCTTACAGCAACAAAATATATATGTAAACAATGGCACGTGCGTGGCAAATGTAAACAAAAATTACAATTTTCAACGACAACCACACGCGGTATTATTTTTACAACAAAGAAAACTGGATCTTAAACAAAGGAACAAAAAAATTCAAAAGCGGGAAACCAGAAATAGGAATGTTGCCAGCAGCAAAATGAATAATTAAAAAAATATTTTACAGCAATTCTGTTAGTTCGTTCAGTATTTATATTAGCCCCTGCATAAGGAATGTAAAGCAAAGTCAATATTATTTGAAGTCAATTTAAGTGAATTTATATCTCAGCAAACTGAAAAAATTTCAAAAATTTTTGAAATTTAAAATTTTTTTTTTTTTTTTAATAAAATTATAAAATTATTATTATATTTTATAGAAAGAAAAGTAAAGCCACATCTCGTGCTACGGACTTAAAATCTCTTTGTATACGCAATTTTACGGAAGTTTTAATTATTAAACATATTAATTTATATAAAAAACTAACCGAAAAGAATAAGCTAACTCTCTGATCCTAATGAAATTCCAACTTTTATTCTTGAAAATAGAAATATAAGATATAATATAATTTTCAGTCTCCTAGTGTATATTCCTTTCTCTAAATAAACTAAATTTTTGATTAAATATTCTAGAAACAAACTAAAATTATTGAAATCAATGATAACTTTATAACATATTGCCTATGCAAGATCCGGTTTTGCTTTGGTTTGCTTATACAGACGCAACATAACAATGTAAGAATGTAGTGTGTTAAAGTGGCCAGGTTACCACTTTATGAACATCTGGCAATGCTGCAATTTGCTATACTACAGTTTTGCATTATTACTGAAGTGAATATAATTTTCCTTTAAATTGTAAAAATTTTGCAATAGAAATTTCTTAAAAGAAACACTGATCGATTCCCGAAGACTACAAACTCAAAATCGAAACAAGCAAACATAAAGAAAACAAACTTTGGATGCTCTGGATGCTGGAAGACTAAGGAGGTGTTAAGTTCTATATTGCTTGGTAATTTTCAATGGACAATAACCCAACACCAGGAACACCAGACAATGGCGAGGATTTCCTAAGCCGTAATATACTTTTTTTACGAGAATTTGGTGCAGAACAGGTGAGAGTTGTTTTCCGAAGTGTCCTGAGAGACTTTAATCAACCAAATGAAATGCCTGTAATCAGAAGAAAACCAGATTTAAGAATATTTCGCGTAAGTACATCAGTTGAAACAAGTGAGGAAGGCAAATTGACCTAATTGTTTTAGCATACAATGATGTACAAAGAAATTAAAGCGCTATGTGGTTTGCCAGCGACCAGCAAAAAACCTAGCGAAAGCTGGTCTTTGACGCGAGCTTTAATGAAACGTGAAAATGGCATGACGGGATTTCGAACAGGGTCATTCACAGATAATCAACAACGACGCATTGCGAATCTGTTCATTCCCAACAAAAAAATCGACCGTTTGATGTCACTTGAGTCCAAAATATTTGTATGCAAGTTCAATTCAGATGGAAGCAAACTGATCACTGCCTCCCAAGATGACATTATTCGTATATTTGATGCTTCCAAAGGCACATATTACCGCATTAAACGATCCGAAATGAGAAACGTTAATTCGAGTATTTTAGATATAGATTTTAGTCCATGCAGTCGTTATTACGCATACTCTACCTGTTTAAACTATTGTGAGTGTGAAATAAAGAAATGTTTTTGAAATTTTAGTGACTAATAATATCTTAACGATTCTTCCAGTTTTTGTGGTGCCGACGGATTCAGCCTCTAATCACATTCAGTTGTATGATGTAAACATAGGCCGTAATCGGACAGCAATGTTTTCAATACGATTTTCCCCTTCCGATGGAGGACGCACCCTAGTTGGTGGTTGTGATAATTCCACAATTTTTATATGTGATCGAGAAACTAGCTCTGTGCGAGCTCTTCGAACCCAACATTTCTCATCTGTAGACATAAATGCAATCAGTTACGTTAGCGATCAAGATTCCAATCTGGTTGTCAGTGGTTGCAGTAACGGTTTTATTAAATTATGGGACTTACGATGCAATTATCGTGCAGATAAATCCGCTAGCGTTTTCGTGGGACATCTTGATGGTATCACGTACATTGATCCTCGCAACGATGGCCACTACCTATTGAGCAATGCGCGCGACCAATGCATCAAAATTTGGGATATACGCCAACCGACACCAAATAGCCAAGTACAAAAAAATCCAACTAGCCCCCTAATAGAATGGGATTATCGCTGGGGTCAACCACCACGGGAATGTATAGAATTAAATATGCAAGACCACTACTACAGATACTAATTAGTTTATATTACAGACTATAATCCAAAAGTAGTTTTAGATGGCGACGTCAGTATAATGACCTATCGAGGGCACCGGGTGTCAAAGGCTCTGTTACGTGCTAAATTTTCACCTAGACTTCAAACTGGTCAACGGTACATTTATACAGGTTGCAGTACCGGTAGGATTATTGGTAAGTGAAAAACAATTACGCAGAACATTTATCTCTTTTCATTGACACATAGCTTTCAAAGCCTTAAATATCGCGATGTAACGTGAATAAATAATTTTATTACTCTTTTAGTTTATGACGTACTCACAGGCAATATAAAGGAGGCTATCGAGAGTCATCGCAACGTGGTTAGTGATCTAGATTGGCATCCACACCGTTCGGAAATAGTCTCAGCATCGGTAAATATCTCACACTAACAGAATCGAATACAAAATTCTCAGACTTTAACAAAATCGAATGCAAAATTCCCACACTTTAACAGAATCGAATACCTATTTATCGACATTTTCATTCGAAGCGTTGCAATTTATTGAAATCAACTCTCCCTTCTGTCTCTATTTTGAACGCACTTTTTTTATAAATCCTATGGTAAAATATTTACATAGTGTTCTTGTACAAATATGTCTGATACAAAAATTATAAAAGAAAAAAAAAAAGTAGATCTATTGCACACCTGCGGTATTTGCTCACATTGGCAGCACGTATGTTTACCCTCATATTAATTTATATGGTATGATAATCGCCATTCTTCTTTTTTCTCTTTGAACGTAACGTACATTTGTAACGTAACATATATATATTTATATATAATGTATATGTTCATATATTTGTATATAATATATATATAAAATAAAATATTTTTTTTTTTTTCTTAAATCTCTTTTTAGTGGGATGGCCACGTGAAACTCAACGGATATCGTAACAAACCTAATCTTAAACGACACAATCCAGAGAAAACCAGTCGTCCGCTACGCAGATCTCGGCGTATAGCCGACAGACAAAGACAATCGTATGAAGAAAGCGATGAAGGTGACGAGGTAATATCCAAATAAGTTTCAACATTTTTTTCTTTGCTTTTAATTGAAATGTAATTTTTTATTTTTCCATCTTTTCTAGCTTAACAATTGGTAGCATGCATTTTAAGAGATTTTCGTGAGGATGCAATGCAGAGAGTACGTACAAGAACTTACCCAGTTCACATACATAAAAGTGACGTGACAGTTCAGTACAAGTCTTACAAATTTTTACAAAATGGCTGAAATACGAGTTTTCACGGAGCTTTGTGATTATTAATCTTATTTTCAGCACTTTCCAGAACTGTTGCACCAAACTTTACATATAGATTTTATTAAAATGTTAATTTTCTGTATATTTATTCTATTGTGTTTTTAAACGGTCTACATGCAAACAATTTTTGGCTTATTGTTAGTTATCAGATTGGTTGAAAGGCACTTTTCCTTTTCCAAGATTTCACGTACAATTTTGGCCGTTTTTGTTTATGTTTTTTAGCTTGTATTAGTTGTTTAACATAACTTTGGTAAGTTTTTTTTGGCTTCTCTAATTGATCGTATTTATCAAGAGTGCACTTCCACAGATTTGTTATTCGCTCTTCATCGTTTTTCTTATCTTGGACGTCCAAAATAGTGTCCGCGTTTAGCGAGTAACCTTCGACTTGTGATAGAGAAGACCCAGGAAACTTTTGTAAATCAGCGTTTCGGAATTTTTCAGCACAAAATGAAGAAATCTCGTACATATTGGATTTCTCATGTTTTTTGCATATGCTGTTAAGAGATGATTCCTTGAAACTAAACTTTTCAAGCTCATCTAAGCCTGCGTTAGCGTCACAATTTTGTACAATTAAACTATCATGGTTTATTTCGCTTTCAGATTGATGTTGAGGTTTTTTGGAGGGACAGTCCTTTCCATTTTCTTCATTCTGCACCAAAAGTCGCTTTCTTTGTTTCTTAGAATTCTTTTCTTTGTTTTTAGGTTTATTATATTCTTCTTCTGTGGGAGATGTCCAGGTATCAACAGTAGCCTCATTTACTGCAGGAACTTCTCCTGTATCTGTATTATTTTCAATTACTTCGCCTATCGCACGAACTTTTTTTTTAACAGCTTTATTCGATTCCTGAACTCCTTTGGCCTTCCGTTTCACTCTATTAACAGGTGCCGGGATAGTTTCTAGATCGACTTTCGTTAAATTACTATCGTCCGCTTCTGTATCGTTGGACTTCGATGCCGGTTTAACAATCTTTTCTTTTGAGTAGTCTGTGTTTTCCGCCAAAGCCCAACTTTTTGACACTAATTGTTCGAACATCTCTAGCTCGTGCCCAACATCGCCTAATACATGAAAATTTCTTGTATCTGCATTATTTTCAAATGTTTCGTGTACGGCATGACTTTCCCGCTTATTTGACTTCTTTTTAACATCTTTGTCTTTTCCCTGGCCCCCGATGGCAGCTTCCTTCCGTTTCAGTCGACTGGCTTCTGCCGGGACAGCTTCAATGTTGATTTTTGCTAACTTACCACTATCTGCTTCTGTATCACTAGATTTAATTACTGATTTAACAGGGTTTTTCTTTGACAAAGGCTGTGAGGAATCGGCATCGGTTGCTAAAGCGCTTTTTTCTGCATCAAATTGTTTAAAAACCTCTAACTCATCTCTAAGGTCGCTTAACGCATGCATTTCAACTGCTTCGTCGACCACATGAACTTTCTGTTTACTTGGCTTCTTTTTGACAGCTTTGTTCGATTCCTGAACTTCTATGGCGCTTTTGTTCTTTTTTTCTCCAGTGATATGTGCCACAACATTTTCTACGCTAAGTTCCGCTGAATTACTATCGTCCGTTTCTGTATCGTTGGACTTAGATAACGGTTTAACAATCTTTTTCTTTGACGAAGTCTTTGAGGGTTCTCCGCTATCCGCCAAAGCGCAACTTTTTGAATCAAATTGTTTGAACACCTCTAGCTCGTTCCCAACAACGTTCAATACATGAACTTTTTTTGCATCTGCATTATTTTCAACTCCTTCGTGTACGGCATGACCTTCCCGCTTACTTGATTTCTTTTTGACAGCTTTGTCCGCTTCCTGAACTTCTATGGCAGTTTTCTTCCGCTCTACTCTAGTGATATCCGTCGCGGCAGCTTCTATGCCGATTTTCGTTAAATTACTATTCTCTGCTTCTGTATCGCTAGTCTTTATTAAAGATCTTTCACTAGATGTAGATACTGGTTTAACAGACTTTTTCTTTGACGAAGGCTTGGAAGAATCTTCATCAGTCATTAAAGTGCTAGTTTGTGCAGCTAGTTCTTTGAACGCCTCTGACTTATCCGCAACATTATCATTAACTAGTTTTCTTTGATGCTTTAATTTTAGGATTTCTTTTTCATTTATAAGGCAATCACTATCTTTCCTTACTTTCTTTTTTTTCATATTTTCTTTATTTACATTATCTTCAATAATGTCCTCGCTTGGCATCGTATTAAAAGGATTCGTTTCATAAGTTATCGCTTTTGACGCAACGGGCGAAGTTTTTATATCCCCTTGGTTGGTAACTTCTTTTTTTTCCGTAAACGTTTTGCCAAATATATTTGCCAAATCTTTCTCGCTATATTGAGAGAGGTCTTTGCCTTTAGTAAATTTTTTATAATGAACTCGGGCCTTACTTTTTCTTGAGCGTTCCTCCAATGACATGCCACTAGTTTTTTCTTTAAGTTTCTTAGAGGTATCTGTTGCCGTTTCTATGCTTTCTCTGTTGCTTCGAAAAGGATTAATTCTAGTTGTATCACTTTCAGACATTTTTTCACAATTTGCATTCCCATCATTTAATGATTTGAGTAAACCGTTAAAGCAATCTTCATGCTGCGTCCATTGGTCATCGCGATCTTGAAAGCCCAAACCTCTGTTGTCAAGTTTGTAACGTGGCCTTACGAAATCCTGGATGCCATCTTCGTTCACACCCAGTCCTTTGCCCTTTGCCCAACCCATCTTCTCTAGCATTCTACTTCCGAAACGATTTGCATCTGAAAAATTATAAATTAAAAACTGTTTCATAAATAAAATTCATCGCCAATTTCACCTTCATAGAGTGGTTGTGCCCGTGGCGTCAAAATATAGCCCCTTTTTTGACGTGGTTCTGCCAACATATTTATCTACAATAAACAATTCTGCTTCCTTTTTTTTGTTGGTTTATAAAAGAAGAACAGATAAAGCCTACAAATTGAGAGGCCTGCACACCAGTAACGTGAAATGTAGAAATTTTTCTGATTATTCACTTTGTTAAGTCGCAATTTGAATTGCTTTAGCTCTCAATAAATACAAATTAAAAAAAAAAAAGTGCTCCACGTGTAAGATCGACATAATCTTCTCTAAAGCTAAATTAGTAAATAATGTATCGGCTCGTATTGTAGCGCGAGGTATGGTATACTTTCGTATAGTACGATAAATAACAAACAGGTCTTCTTGATACTCGCAAACACCTCCAAGTACGGAAGGTTAACAGCTGTTTTCTTTTATAAATGGAACTCTAAGCAACCAAACTAACGACTCTGGATAATCAAACTAATGCGCAACATGAGCTATTTGACTTACATTGGTCTTCATACGTATATGTAAGCGTTACCCGCACCTTTCGTGCATACGTACAGCAAACAAATTCGAAAATGAAACGTGACGAATGCAATGCATAAATGGCGCCCTTAATTGTTAACCAATAACAAAATGTTCTTGGGGAATAAACAATTTCTCTATTTTTACTATGGTTTAGAAAGTCGTATACCTACTACGCCAGATAAGCGAATTTGTCAACTAGAAAAGATAATGGAAGAAATGTTTGAAATCGTGTGTGAAAAATAAATAGTCGTCAAATCGTTGAACAAGGGAACATATTCACGAATCTTTGAACGGCCGTTTATATACACCGTTTTTTAACATATATTAATAAAAATTACAACCATGTATACACAGCTGACTGTGGTTTCTTTGAGTAACAATCAAGCGTTTTTTATACGCCTCTTCGGAACAATCGAAAGTGAAAATTTTTAACATTTAATAAAGAGAGTGAAACATTTTGTTTATGGAATACTGTTGAGAAAATTCAGAAAAAGGATCGCTAAATTGTCCTAAAAACTACTAACTTTTTTTTTTTTTTAATCACAACGGAAATGAGTATGAATAATGTCAAACTGGAGGATGTCGTTCGACAGGCTTCTGACTGGAATTTTGCTGGAGACACTGTTCTTTTACAATGGATGAAACAAATATCTCAGGCAAGTTTTATTATCATCATTCTTATCTTTGAAATGAACACTAAATTTGGTGACGCGATTTAGGAACTGCAAAAGAAAGCAAATCAGAGCTGCGAAGCTCTTCGAATGCTCGATAAGAATGTGAAATCAACAAGCGTAGCCTTAGAGAATATGGCAAACAGCTTAAGCGCTCTGCAATTCGGGGATCAATTCGTTGAGTCTCGAGTGCAGGATGACGATGACAGCTTGGTCAACCCTAGAAAAGGATCTTTACTCTTACCTAAAGTACGTTCGATTTTTTGAAAAACAAATTTCTAATTTGCTAATGCTTTTTTCATTGACAGGGTCAACCCAATAACCTTTCGTCTACTTCGTCTAAAGAAATTTGTGATCAATTTCTGAGTAATAATTTAAAAATGTTACATAGTTGCCACGAAAAGTATTCCTTGGATCTAGAAGATTCAGATAATGATACGGGCGAGAATGGTATCAACAATACGTAACTATTCCTTCATTTTCAAGAATGTAATAAGTGTTATATAAATTCTCTTTCTAGGTATATTTATCAGCCAATAAATCCATATAGTGAGAAAGCGTTGCCCTATATTTTTGGTTCTAAACAATGGCACGATTTTTGGCACGTCGGACTCTGTGAAACACAAAATAGCGAGTTCTCAGGAGATGAATTGTCGGATGAATTCTCTGAAGCTTCTGCAACGGATGAAAATGAATCCTTTGAAAGCAATACCCCGAATATTTCCCAGTGGACGTCCAGTTGCTCCTTACAAAACGAAACATCACGAACAAAATTTGAGGTTAAAAATGCCTCATCAATGAGAGGATTGCAAACCGTATTTCCTAATAAACTCTCAAACGATGCCGTAGAAAATAGATTCGAAAGTAAAGAAACCAATTCGTTAAATAGCGAATCATTGAAGAACACGAACAGTGTACCATCGAATCCGCCGTTATTTGATGATATCAAATTTGACACTCAAATCGAAACCGTTTCTCAACATTCCACCGTAAGTCATGCTGATAGCCAAACAAACAGTAACGAGAAACGCACCGCAAAACCAGACGTAGGATTTGTAGATCTTCTCACTGAACCAGAGAATATAAACGTGAAAAGTACGTCCGCAGCAGATCATCACTTTAAACGTAATCCAGTTAACCTATTTGATGATGATGATGATGATGACGATTTCAAATCCTATATGGATGAAGTTGTAAAAAAAAGCGCAGTCTGCAGATAAAAAGGTAGAAAGAGAGATTATCCTTCCAAAACAAGACATACAGGCAAATGAGTCTAAGCAGCCGACAAACAGTTTAAAAACTCAATTTTTGGGAAAATCTCTATTTGATGATGACTTTGACGAAGTCGACGATTTTTACAATATGTTCGCAAGTAAAAAGGCGGAGGTAAAAGCTACTAAGCCGTTAAGCAAATCATTGTTGTTTGACGATGGAGAACTGAGCTTACCGCTTGAAAAGAAGGATACAATGGTTAATTTGTTTGCAAACGATAATAATACAGTTTCTGAAGAAATCCCTACAGATAAGGATGCATTTGTAGAAGCAAACGCATATGTTTCCAAACAAGAACATTCTCAAACTAAAAGTGCCAATGAAGATACTTCAAAGTCTATCGAAAAGATTCCCAGTGTTGTTCCGGAAATTGCATTTAATAATTCAGGTGAAGATCGAAGCGATGATTTATTCGCAAAATCTGCAGCAATGTTAGACAGATCATCAGATGAAAAGTCGTCTCGTCCGCCAAAGGAATTGCCGTCAGAAATTAAATCAAAGGAAAAAGTGATTGGAAAGCCTGCTGAAAAGATTGTTGTAAATAATCAAGAAAATAATGATAAAGAAAATTTAAATGAATTTATAAAAGAAGAAGTTCAGAGCAAAACATCAGCATTGAATAGCAAAACAACTGTGGTAGACCGTGGTAACACGGATCAGAAAGAAGATTCTTTAATAATAACATCTAAAATCAGCGAAATTGTTGAGCCACCGGAACCATCCCAACGAGATAAGTCAACGTCGCAAGTAAACAATTATAATTTCAATGCGAGTCTTTTTCTACAGGAGCCTCCCGATGATAATGAATACATTGATTCTTTCCGTAAATCACCGCCACCTACGACCTTCAAGCATAACTCGTCTACTGATTTGGTCGATGATTTTTACGAACCTGAACTACCAAATCTGCCAGTTTCCCATGAACAAGCTCAGAAATCAATTAACGCAGAACAGTATAATGCCTACAATGCTTTACAATTTTTCAATGAAGTTCCACCAGAAGACGAAGGTGATCATTTTGTTAATACTCCGCAAAATTCGACGACTTTATCCAGCATATTCTATGATGATCTGAGTGAGACGATGAAGGCGGTAAACAAAAATCGAGATCAAGAAGTTTCCCCTTTTAGCAGCAATAACGAGAAGAAATTTAAAAGAATTGATATCGACTTTTGGGAAACAGAAGCAAATACATTAAAAGAGCCACAAGTTGATCAACAAAAATTAAAGCCTTCTAAACTAGAAATACCAAACATTCACATTAATGTGAAAGCCTTACTACCGGGTTCGAACTATCGTAAATCGTCAGAATTAAAGGAAGAGAAATATTTAGCTCAAAATGCTAACGAAGCCGATAGCAGTAATGCTTCTAAAAACAATTTAGTTCAGAAGGAACCGTTGCGAGGTATGAGCCAGCGTAATTCAGAAGAACCAGAACAGGCTGTTGAAAAATCGAATAATAAGATACCCTACCATGATGCTAAACTCAGTTTGGATACGAAAGAACAATTACCGGATAACCAATATTTACTATCGAGTATTAATAAAACTCGTGTAAGAGCGCCCCTTTCCCGTAAGCCTTCAACGAGAAAAGGTCGCCAAGAAAGCTATGAAAGGTCTTTAATGGTTGAGCAAGAAGCAAATGAAGACATTCTAGGAAATAGTGCAAGTGATAGTAGAATAGGACTAGCATACAGCGAGACCACGTCTGAAAAAACTCCACCATTCAGCAAAGGAAAACCTGTGAAAATTGACGAAGGAAGAAATAATGATTTCGAAAATCTATTCGCTTCACCTTCTATCAATAGACTTTCCTTACCGGACTCGAAAGGGGAATTAATACTAAAAAGTAATCAATCATCTTCAGGTTTATTTGCAAATATATTCGGCGAGACGTTTCAACCGAAAAAATTAACATCTGCTGATGTTGTGGCCTCTGTAAAAGAAACTATTTCAGCGAACAATAATGGAAAAGATTTATTAAGCGCAAGCGTTATTGTTGAGCGACCAGTGGCTGCAAAGCGTGAATCCCAACTAATTCATCAGCAGCTAAATCAATCCAAACCAATTGTTACCAAATCCACTAATTTATTTGATGATTCTGAAAGCGATGACGACTTCTTTGCTAATAACAAAAAATCCTTCCTATCAACGAAGAGTGACAGAGAGAGTAAAGCTAAGCAAACAGATGAAACCAATGCAAATGTTAAAAGCACCGAGCATTGGAGAGAGGCCGAGCGAAAGACGTCAATAATTAAATCGGAACCGTCTTATGCTCAAAATAAGAATGTGTCGTCGTTATTCGATGGCGATAGTGAAGACGACGATCTATTCCTCAAAACAAATCAAGTAAAACCCACAACGGGGCACAAATCACGGGATTTATTCGCTAATGACGATGATAATGATGACGATGACTTATTTTTTAAAACGAAACAGGCAAAGCAATCATGGCGACCAAAATCAAAAAATTTATTCGATAACGGTTCTGATGATGATGACGATGATGACCTCTTTAGCGGTAATTCTTTGAAAAGGGGAGGTAAGTATTGATTCCGTGCATAAATCCATCCAGTCAAGTCGTATAAATCCGAAATATAAAATGGTTCGAGAGAAAAATTTCGTGATTGTTACATGTAAAGCCATGACTCGGTTCGATCGGCAAAAATAGTAACTGGCCGAACTAAAATTATCGTAGAAATAAAAATTTCTATTATAAAATTTCGGAGATAGCTTTGGGTCTACACTTTCCTCTTTATGGACCCTGTGTTGTAGAGTTTGCAAAAAGTGGACTGCGTTGAAAATATATATCGGCAAATACATGTCGGACACTGATAGATATTTTCAAGGAATCCATGCACCAATTTTCGCTTTCACTTAAGACACTGGTGTCCGTATGTCAGACTTAAAAGTGGATTGCGTTGAAAATATATATCGGCAAATACATGTTGGACACTGATAGATATTTTCAAGGAATCCATGCACCAATTTTAGCTTTCACTTAAGACACTGGTGTCCGTATGTCTGACTTAAAAGTGGACTGCGTTGAAAGTATATATCGGCAAATACACGTCGGACACTGATAGATATTTTCAAGAAATCCTTTCACTTAAGATACTGGCGTCCGTATGTGTGACTTAGAATGTAGGAAGAATTTCGGAATTTCAACAGTATCGTTATGGTATTACTCATCCATGCATATGTTTACATATATATGTATAAATAGATAGACTATACTCTTCATATATATATTAACAAAAAAATTGTGTAAATATTTAGCATCACACTCCAATACAAAAGTGCTAGCGGCAGCTGAACCGAAGAGTCAACTCCCGAGCATCAAGACTACGACAGACAATCCTTTGGCCGATTTATTATGAATCACCTTGGACCCACCCATATAGGAAAGTGTAAAGTTTTCAAGTATTTTTTATTTATTTGCAATAATGAAATAGTTTTTCTTAACAGAAATGTAATAAAAATATTTTTAATAATAACCATTGCACGTTAAAACTAAGAAACAAACAGAAAAAACTTTTTGATTAATACACACTAAATAATTTACGTATTGCATTGAGTTTTTTTTATATATACATATATACATGTGTATTCAGTTTCTTAACTGTGAATTTTTGTTTACAAACAGGTATGTGTTTGGAATAACATCTTTTTCTCTCTCTCTCTCTCTCCCTGTTTCTCTCTCTCTCTCTCTCTCTCTCTCTCTCTCTCTCTCTCTTTCTTTCTTTCGCTGTGTGACTAAAATAAAATATAATTTATTGTTTAGGCTTGCTGGACGTTCTTGAGTTAGTATTGTTTTTCTTTGGCAGTCGTTGAAAAGCGATCTCGTCTTTAGTAGATAAATTATTACATATTTATAACTTATATATATACAACACGAACTTGTTGAGAGAAAATTACATTTCCTTTTCATTTGTGTACCTTGCTTGCTTACTTGCTTATAACACACATTGAGTCTACACACACTTCTTACAAAGCAACATCACGATATTTCCGATAATCGTCCGACTCATTGCCCAAGGATAGCTTGCTATTCGCCGTGACATACGGATTCGTATAGTTTACATATCCGAAGCCACCGTAATACTGCAATTGCTGTGAATTACGCCTGTAGATTTGTTGTTGCTGTTGTTGCCCTGGCATTGGATTTCCATTCGTCGCCCCACCATCTACACTGTTATCTTGACTTCCTGGTCTACGGTAGATTTTGCCCATATTATTTGAATACATTTTTTGTTGTTCTTGTTGCAATTGTTGATGTTGCAAATAGCCTAACATGGCCAAATAGTATTGTTGTTGTTGATTGTAGTTTTGCAATTCATTTTGTACTTTAGTAATGCCCTCCAGATTTTCTAATGAAATGCAATTACGCGACAATTTTGGAATCTGTCTGTGCTGAACTTGTTGATGACTTGGCAAAGCTAATGGCTCTCTTTGCCTCTCCTTTAAGTGATTCGTTTGCATGGGTGACGATGATTGCGGCGCATCAATAGAACAATAAATCGGATCGTTCGGCAACGATGGTGGTCTGTGGGTATCTTGCAGATTATTTTTTAGATCGTCAATAGTTATATTAAAATATTTTCCATTTTTCTCATCACTATTTTCGAGAACGTAACGCGGATTATAAAGCCCCGGAAGTGTACACCTTAAGTCCATTAAAGATTGAGCCTTGTTACCTAATGGATTAGAAATTAGAAAGAAAGTAAAAACGTTGCCCACTAATATCCGCTAAAGCAGGTAAAGACTTTATGTGCGCAAAAATTCGTATTTTGACCAATAAAAAATTGGGTTCTAACTTCCCTAACCTGAATGTCGACGTTGAAAGCCAAGAGTTAGTGAGACACGACATAGGACGATCTATTTAAAATCGGATCTAAATTGCGAATATTTACATATTAAGATAACTAGAAGTTTTTTCACGAAAGCCGGTAAAAAAGTCACACGTCGTTTTAGTTCTCACTGAAGTATCTCCATTTTTTCTCTTTTTAGTCTTTTAAGTCACTTTTTCTATTTACTGAGCATTCTACGTCGCTTCTTGCACTTCGGCGAATAGAAAACGAGAAGAAATGTACAAATACCGAATACCCAAAAAAGGAAAAACGTTTGGTGTCGTTACACATACGCTTTAGAGGGCGTTACCTATTTGTATACACATCCCTGCCTGGCACTTGGAGACTAATTACCCCCGTGGCATCGAGTTTGCCATTATGCAAGGACTAATTATCTTCGCGGCGCTGAGTATGCGTTTTCACATTCCGTGTGCTATTGAGCGCCGTGGGTTAAGCCGTCGCGGTAGTGTATCCACGTAAAATACCTAGCGATGTACATATTTGATGGTAGGTGTTGTAAACATAATAGATAGCACATTGGTAGGACATTGAGGAGGTAAGATGAAATATTTTTACGCATGGTAGTTCCCCTCATGAGACTTTCGATTTTAATAGCTTGGATCTTACGTGGCTTAAGAGGCAAGTTGTCAAAAGCAATCAAATTCTACAATTTCTTGGTATAGTAGCATTACCGAATTGCGCAGGATTATTTCGATCTAACCCCGTGGGGGTTTTTTTTTTCCATTTTTTTTTTTTTTTTTTTTTTGTAATACCGGCTACATCTGATCCGGCTACATCTGATCCTAATAATGCCATTTGTCGCAAATTTATTGAAGTTAGTGTATTATCTAAAAGAGCTAATAGTAAATGTCCTGAATTTTAGATAAAGTCATTTGTGGGCGTATCTTACAAAGATAACAGCTAGAGTGTTGTATATTCACTTTTGTCAGAAGTGTGTTCTACCATAGAGAGAGATTATAATTATGTATTGGCGAATGCCAATTTTACTTGGCTAAGTTGAATTTGGAGACACATTTTATTATACCTACAACACGACGATGATCGGAAAGAGATGTGGACAGAGAGATAGTGAATAGCCATAGCTCAACAGATGTGCTTATCGAAAGTAAATTATGGTTTACAGCAATGAGAATTGAACCGTGCGTGGCGATTCTGTAGACGCGTTTCTTGACTTGGCTTGGCAATGCGGTAAGTAATGTGTTTCGCGTTCGTTGTGCGGAGTTACTGGTCATAAGAAATACGCAAAGTTACCTTAAACAAAGTCATTGCATCACAAATTAACCGCACTACGGACGATTTTGTGATTAAGATTTTCGTATTATCCTATATGGTTTAAGACTTACATATGAACATTACGTTCGTTACTTCATAAGCCAATATGTGCTTGTAGCGTAGATCAGAACGCATATGTCAAAAATTGATCGCAATGAAATCCCTTAACCAATAAAGTCAGTTACAACAACGTCGTACACGCTTCACTACTTGAATTTGGGATCTTTTTAAAAGCCGAGGATTTTTTAAATTTGTCGATACAAAATGCTTAGAACAACGTTATGAATGTAATAAACGACAATTATGATTAAATGTCGGAGTACTTAGTGTTACTGTGGCTGTTTAGACTTGGGTGTAGTAGCGCATCCACTGCTTGTCACTCGTAAGGATTCAAATGCGCGCGCTATCCTTTGAATTCATCAAAATTGTGTGACAAGTGAAATTATTCTGTTTTGGTTAGCGAAAGTAATTTCTTACGGAGAAGACACAGTTTTATTCTATATCCTATAGTACTAACTAATTACAATCTTTCTATGGACCAATCAGACAGAAGGTGTCCCCTACTCGCTTTTACCAGCCTGAGTACTCGCTATAACGACCGCCAAGATAAACTTTACCGCATTGAGATTTGAACACGCGAAAGCAAAAAGCTTAGTAGTTGCTATTCTTACCTACTCGGCTCTTCATGAAGATAATTAGCAAAATTTTGCTAAAAAGCACCTAATTTTCGCTAAGTAAATCATAAACTCAGAAAAGAAAAACTCTGTAACAAAAATATTTTTACATAACTTCAACATCAGCAAACAAATATAAGTTGTCTGTCCTTTTGGTAAGGAGCACCTACAAATTTTTACGTACCATTTATCCCATTGGAATCGTTACTGGGTGGAGGTAGGGGAATGAACGGCATTGTAAACATACTGGCATTAAATTCATTTTGCGACCCATATAAACTAAGATTCTGAGATTGCGGACGTAGCACATCGTTATTGTTGGCGGTCTCGTTAACTTGGAAGCCGACATTTTCAAATGCGTACTGTTGCTGACTTTCTAAACGTTTGCTGGTACGCCGCGAATCATCTTGAACTATTGGTATGCTGGGTGGAGGTGTTTGCAGTTGTAGACGTGCCGCTAAATCCTGCAGTTGCATTAAAACCTGAGCTTCGCGACGCCATCTGTCATAGATTAAAATATATTTTATTAAAAATGCTTCATATGCTTATCTATCTGTGTGCACTTACTTTAGACCAGTGGGTATTACACAAATTAATGAAAAGCAATTTATCAGCAAACGTAAGAGATAAGCGACGAGTTCCGTTAAGCCGTGTATGGACTGGAGGCCCTGTTTATTTAAATTTTTCATTTTCGTTTGCTTTCACATTCAAAATTATTTCAATTGCTTTCATTCTTTCATTACTCACCCAATGTTGCGTTGTCATGATCATTACAAAGATCAATTCCGGAATAGAAAGTACGCCTATAACAACTGACCAAGCAAACAAACCGAACGGCAATCCCGTTACTAGGCCATGTATCAGTATCGTAGTGGCTACGAACACTACAAAATATTGAGTGCATAATATATAAGCTGAATACGGTAAATCTCCTCTTGCTTCAAGTATCCAAGAGACTTCACAAGAAAATGCACCCAAATAAACAATCTAAAAAGAAATATCGCATAAGTACACTCATACATTGCATGCACAATTTAAAAAGCTTAGTTAGTAGATAGATAAATATATATGTATTTGTTTCTCTTACCAAAAGTAAACCGGCAGCGACACAACATATAATGAACAGATTCGCTTTAACAAAACGCTCCATAATGTGATCATTCCAAAAGCTTGTTGCTGCATCGCTCTTTGCTTCTCCATTTGGTAAATTTTTACTGGACTTGTCATAGTTCATAGTTCTTCTTTTCTTATCTTTATTAAATAATGTTTCAAGATTTGCAGGATCGTAGAGTTGCGAAAGGGAATAAATCATGAATTTATTCTCAAAGACCTGAAAATTGCGGTTAACGATTTAAATGAAAGCAATACGATGTATGTCACCATAGCCTGATTTCTTTAGCTATGTGGAATGCGTGTGCACATAGCAAAGCGCTAATGTTCAATGTGGAGAGGAGATTATTTAATCTAAATTTTGTAAGTTGTTCTGTTGGTTTTCTTTTCTGTGGCATTATTTTGAAATTGAAAAGAAAAAAAAAAAAACAACAACACTTTTTGCATCTTTGATACGTGCAAAAAAAAGCATTCAAAATTAAATTTTTTTCCTTTTTTTTTTACATGCATATTTAATGTTTTTTTTTTTTTTTTTTTTTTTTTTTTTTTTTTTTTAACTTAACATTGATCGTAACATTATAGGCCATTATAAAGATTTCAAATAAGATTTAAATGATTGGTATTGCTTTCGATATGCATGCGCTCTGTGCTAGAAAGCATAGCTGCAAGATTTTCATACTGCATCAACATTAGTTACAATTTCACTAAAGAATACATTTTGAAAAATCCTCAACCGAAATAATTCGTAGTTAGGTATCGAAAAAGAACAAGCATATAATATTAGGTCTTCAATGCTTTTAGTGAATGTATTGAGTAATGTTAAAAGTTCTTGGTGTTTTCTTCAACGCCGTTGTTTTTTTTTTTCAATTTAATCAATCGCTTGACCGACGTATAATGCTAAAAGCGGGAAACCGTACATGACGGTGTCCGTAAACGGTGATAGTCGATGGATTTTTATTACACAAAAAAAAAAAAGAAGAGACAACAGAATATAAGCCACTACACAATACCCTACGCCTTTTGTTTAATATGCTTATTTATGGAACGAGTTTTCAAAGTAATGGCGGCAAGCGGTCGAAAGAGAACCAATTTCTAGAGCGTTTCCCCTTGGTTCAAAACCTGTCTGGTTACTAAATGCCATCAAAATAGATAAAAAATCACGGTTTGTAGATTGAATACAAGATAACAAGACGGACAGATGGACAGACAAGCTTAAATAGGTTCCGAAAGTGCTTCTGGAGAAGTCGATATAAGAAAAGGTTCTTCTGGATGTTGCATACACCCGCACAAACTTAATATACTCTTGTACCACAAGTGGTGTAGGGTAAAATATCGTGAAAATTGTGGCCGATAGGCAGGTCGTTAACAAGCTCCTACAAATTAAGAGAATTGCTGGCTACAAAGTTCCGACTTTGTGCCGTTCGAGTACAATTTGTTTCGTCTTCTCTGTGGAATTGCCTTGAAATATTCCCCGTGCTAATCTGTTAACGAGTAGATGCCATTTCCGGGATCAAAGCAGTACTCGCTAACAATATTAATAATTTAAAATAAATAATTTTTTTGTGTTAACGAGAAAAAATATATAAATATCCTCATGCCGCGTGCATCTTTTCCGGCACGCTGTTCAAAAAGTATTGCAAACTTCATTACATCACAGACAATAGTAATAAAAAAAATTAATCCTCAATTTCTAAAGTAATTTAAACAAGTGAAATCACGTATGGTGAGGCACGCCCCACCACATATTCATATAAAGGTTTTTGAAAATAAAGCGTTATATGGGAGAGTGGAGGAAAAGGTGTTTCCATTCGAACCATTCTCAATACCGTTCGTCCTTGAGCCAGAGCATGTCAATGTACAAAATTTCATCAAAATATTTCAAAAATTTGCGATCCGTTGGCTGAACACAACAACACAAGTCTGACGAACGGACAGACAAGCATCCGAAAGTGATTCAGAATCGATTGGTATAACGAAAAATGAATATATCTCAAATTCTTCTGGGTGTTGCTTACAGTCGCACCAACTTGAGACACTCTTGCACCACAAATTGGTCATCGTATAAAAAACATATATCCAATTTGAAAATCATCCAAACAAGTTAAAAAACTCGCCAGTATCGAAAAAGCACATAAAAAACCGCTCAACAGGTTCATAAGACGACATATAGATGATAGTAGCGCCGCTTTTGTTTTTGCAAATTGATGGGAAAGATCAAAATTACATGTGTAGCGTCACTAAAACAACCAACTAACTTTCAGAGAGTCATAAAATTTTGACACATTTCGCTACCATATTCTTCGCCATTAGTTATCCTGCATCTATATATCAGTCCTATGAGCTTATTGAGTGATCTGTGATAATATGAAAAAATAGGTTGGACAATATGTCTGCATGATCTGTACAAATAACTGTGAAATGCTGCCTAGCTTGAACAAATAGCTGTGCAGTGCTGCCAAGCATTGCAAAACTATGATTTAATGGCTGCATATGATACGCGATAGATAGATTAGGATCGATCGACATATCAAGCAGACATACCTTGACTTCATCTTGCTATGAGTTACTGTACGTACATTAGTGGTAAGTGTTCAGAAATTCGTATAAAGTCCGGTTTTTCTTTTTCGGTATGTATACGATATGGGAACGAGTGAGATACGATATAAGAAAGCGAAATATGAAAGCAGTCGGACGAAGAGATGGACATGATGATTACTTTAGAAAAAAACTGTCAACCTTCCGGTCAATTAATGATCTTAAAGTGAATTTTTAATATTGTAGTCGTAGTAGGGGAAATAAAGCATTTATTTAGATCACAGCAAGAAAGAAGAAATTTTTTTTTTTTCGAAAACTTAACAATGAGGACACGTTAATGTTTAAATAGATGCGCGCTTAACCTCATCAACTTCTCATATAACGTATTCTAAAGAATTTTAATATACATATATATATATATTTTTACTTTTTTTTTTTTTTTTTTTTTTACTTGAAGAAAGGTTGCAACGCCGATCGTAATATTTTCGTAATACGCTCTCTTGACGCGTATAGTTTTCTTGTTTGTTTTAAATATTAAAACTCCCTCCTTTCTGCTTTTTTATTTTTTTTTTAATTTACCATAAATCATCATCAAGAAACATGCATTGGTTTTGACTTTAGTCTTTTGTTTCCAACCACGTTAAACGCTAGGCTAGGCTTTTACATTTTATAATTCCATAATTTCCGCATATACCGCGCATACATATACTTATGTGTGCTAATTCATAAAAGAAAGAAATTAATAAACAGTTTTACTGTATTAGCGAACGAACAAGTAAACCGCAACAAACAACAGCAGCACCGTAACTGCAATACGGTGGGTAAGTGCGCTTAAAAATATATATATATATATATATTATTTTTAAAAAATATATATATAAATATATATATATATATATATATATATATATATGTATAAGCAATTAGATGCTACGCTATAATATCATACTTAAAGAAGTGCGCATGAATGTGTGGTACGGTACGATATCTGTGTGTGTTTTTGTGTCGTTTTTTTCTATCGCTTGCAATTCCTTATATTAAGAAATTTATATTTATTTTACGAAAATTATTATAAAGTGATTAATGCTTCTTCTGTTTACAGCAGAGAGCTGCCAAAATAGTAACTTTGTTCTAGACTGAGCAGCGCTCGGGGGATTTTCGTAGTAGCGCGCCCAACGAAAAAAGATGAGGTAATAATTAAAATTCGAAAATTACGAAATCCGAGTAGTAAACAAGCGGCAATGACGAGACAAGAGCAAGAAGAAGACATATTTTAGATCACGTACGGTCAACCCTTGGCCCGCGGACAGCGTTCGCTGCCCGCTACAGTTACAATTTCAAATTATTTAATTTGTTCATACACACCAATGCTGAAAATGGATTGTATTTGCGTTCGCCACCGGCTCAGCTATCAAATGTGAACTGAATTCAAACGTTTTATGCTCCTTAGACCATCAAATGTGCGATTTGAAAAGAAACAAAATTGATAGAAAATACCGCACTTTTAATAATAGTTGGACCCCCGCCGCGGTATGAAAAGTTACCCAGCCCTACGTTAAGTCAAACCTCAAGCAAGTAATTAAACATGCGGGAGAGACGTAAGGGATTAAATGATAATCATGGTTACATCATAGAATAATGATTCCAGTAGTTTTCTGCTGATTGATGGATACTCTCGTTTCTCCTGAATGTTTACTGAAGCCGTTATTTACACTTGCTTTGAGTTCTCGATTATTTAAAACAATATATTGGAATTTTGTTCTTGTTGTTGTTAATTATATACCAAAATCTGCAAAAAATTATTCAAGTTAAAATGCTATTCTCCGCCGCCGAATTTCAAAAAGAATTTTCGAAATAGACCGACCCAATCCCATTTTTGGTAGGGCTTCTCTTCAGTCAAAACATGTCAGTGAATCAAATCTCACAAGAAATAATTTGAAGATTGTGGCCTGCATATTGAACGCAAATATATATATATATATATATATATGTACTTCAATGTCAGAGGGGTAGACACCGAATCGATTGGTATGAGTCTTGCGCTCATATCTGCAAATCTAAAACCTTTGATCGTAAGATGCGACCAACAAGAAAAGCTTAAAAATGTTAATTTTTATAACAATTTCGGGCTCAGGGCATACTCTCTATGTGAGAAGTGAGAAAAGAAAAAGATATAGAGAAGTGATAGTTGCAGCCTATAGCTGGTAAGTACCTAATCCGTAAGTGCTACATATCTTTACCGACTAAGCACTCGCTATAGCTACGAGTAAAATAAACTGTATGGTACTTTGGATTTCAACCCCCGAACCGTGACTTGGTAGTTGAGATCCTTACCTATTCGTCTACTCACGCAACACGGTCCAATTAACACTTCCGATATCTACCCAATTATTTTCATTGTCAACCATTAGATCGTAGTTATGGGAATATTTTGAATAACTTCATCGTATCCCCATATGATTTTCCCATCCCATATTAAAAATAGATGGGATCGTAGCATTATTGCGACAATTTTTCATTTAACTCCCTATTTTGGAAAATTTGTTATAAGAAAAAAAAATTCCGATTAGAATATTTCTTGATAAAAGCTGGATGTAGAAAATACAGACGTGATCACACCTTTGTGCGATTCCTTCCAAGCTGAAACCCTCCTTGCCTGATGGGGTACTATAATGTGGTGTACACTGGCAGGGCACTATATTGTAGGGTGTACTAGACAATCAATATACCGTTTAATAATAAATTTTTATATGCATCTGTAGGATTTTTTATCAATCTTGTAATAATATGGCGCCGACTGAACCTTTCGGCGATCATATTCGGCATTGCAATGTTTACGGAGATGTATTTAAAGTCATTAACTAACATTGCTGGTTCGAAACGTTTGCCGCTGGTGATTATGATCTCTTTAACAGGTCTCGAAGTGGACGAGCAGTCGATTTTGTTAATGAAACTCTGAAATCTCTAATGGAAGTTAATTGAAAATGACTTATACAAGAATTATTGAGAAGCCTCGGGCCAACATGGTCGCGATACAACGACATTCACACGAAATTGGAAAAGCATGGAAGCAAAACATCATGACTACCGCATCGATTACATGAACCGAACAAAAGTATCCGTTAAGCAATTTTTCTCTTCATTGCTATACAAATTCCGTAGAGATATATTTCTGAAGAGAATCATGATCGGAAATGAAAAATGAATTCTTTCTACACATCAAACCACAATATGATGCCTGGGGGAGATTACCGATGATTAAGCTATGATTCGATATAAACTTCGGGTGCTCTCGGGTCAATATCTTTCTTGTTAGATAGTTTTATTCCTTTTGACTATCAAGTTAAGTTAAAATTAGATCGGTCAAAGCTACTGCTCATACCACCGTTCCATTGATTACTTCAAATCTGAAGAAATTCAGAGTATTAAGGAATAGTGTAACTAGACGTGCTTTCTCCTTGACGACATCTGATGATATCTCAGATTATGTTATGCGTTTTCTCGATTGTCCCTTCTTTAATTTTTTTAAAGTCAGACTTTTGCTTAGACTTTAGAACGCTATTCTACGGCAGGGACCAAAGGAGCTTTTCAACCTATTTTCTTATTGTAGATCGGTTCGCAATAATCATTTGTTGATTCCTCGAGTTACACACTCTCTTCGGCCAAATCTTTTCAGATCAGAGCTATAAGAGCTTACAACTGTTAGGGAGAGAGTTACATTCGCATGTTCTTAGCTCACCTACATATGTGAACTTTTCATATTTGCATTTCATATTTGTAATTATTTAATATTCGAACGAGAGTGTGATGCCTCATGTTTTATCTGCACTTTCCTTCTTGGCCTTCAATCTCTTTTCACTCGAATTGTTTGTGAACTTTTTGTAAAATTGTATGTAATTTTTGCGCCTTTAATAGACTTTGTATTCAATTATAATAGGGCTTATGGCTTTGATTTTGTCAATAAAATAAATAAATACATAAGCATGCAACCATCGATCGATCCTTAAGGCGGCAGTGCCTTGAATTGAGGGATTGAAAATTTGCAGGAAAGATGGTAAATAATGAGATGAATTATACACATTACACACATACATTATTATATATACGCTATTGTAATAAATTAAGAAATAAAAAGATGACTTTATTACAAAATTCCCTTTCAAAATTTCAAAATAATTGATTGCTTATGGATCCTCCTAATATATGTATATGTGTTTAGCTATAGCGATGAGTAACAAAGATAATTCGCTTACTTGGTTCATTGGCTTTGAAAGACAATTCAATATAAGCAACGTCGTTAGATCGGAATTAAGGAAATTTATAATAAAAAAAGAAGAAGAAGAAGAAGATATATTTAGTCGTACAATAGTAGATAATATAAAGAAAGAACGAAACTTTGTATTGCAGTACACATCAACATAATTATAAACATTTTGTTTTGATTACTTTACATAAAAGGTTCTTGTATCCGGTCGTAGCAGAAATGGTTGGTTGTTAAGAGTTTTGTTCTTGCAACACAAATAAACGAAAGAATTTATATATGTAAACACATAAACAAACACTGAAAAAGTATTCAAGAATTGTGTCATCATTCCGTATGTAATACTCAAAAATACGAAGCGAAGACTTTAAGGAGAATTTATATTAAAATGTACATATATATATATATATATATATATATAGTTATCTTTGTAAGTTTTTTAAGGCCAAAATAGATTTTAAGCTTTAGGTTCTACGTCTGTTTAAGTTAGCGATAATTACTGTTATTACTGCTGTTAAGACATAGACTGAATTTCTAGCCCCCGTCAGCGATTATTACTGTTATTGTCGTTCATTGTTCGCACTCACTGTACGCCCAAAGTCAATGCTAGCTCAAATCTCTTATCTATTTCTTCTTCACAGAGTATACGCTTCTTTTTCATATCTAAATAAAATATTTATTTATACGCAAATTACTTGTCGCACCCAGTCATTTTTGACATAATTATTAGTGCATTTATATAATACGTGGGCTTTTCTTTCAATGCTAATTAATGTTACCTCATTGATGAGGTTTTCAAAATATCTGCATACTATGAGAAATAGTATGAGTTTTGTACTCATAACACACAACAAATTCATCCGTCAATCTAAGTAAGTTTATATTGCACCCTACATCACTTGTTATACAAGGATATATTATGCAACATTCATGTATGCAAATCTCAGCAGATCTTGAGCACCTCTTATTAGAAAATGATTTTAAGGTTGTCGGTCCGTCCTGTTTATAGGCATGTGCAATCTACAGATCGCAATTTTCGAGATATTTTGATGACAAACGCTATTGAAAATGATTGGGACGCAACACTTTTTCAATCATTTCCCATATAATACCCGATTTGGAGAAGTCCTTATATGAATAAATGTATTAAACAAAATAGCGTAAGGTCCCGCAATAATGTTTTTTCTTGTTTTTCATTAACTATGAACGTGATGATGAAGAGTATGAATATTGTTTCCTGAGAAACATTAAGGGCAAGGCTGCGCAAAGTGCTTACATGACAAATCTATTTCTTCTTTTTTTTTTCTTTTTTTTGAGGTCAAGGAGAACAAAGTTCCAAAAATTCGATCAAAGAAACATTTACGTACACGCCTTAGTTGTTTTATTGTAAAGAAAATGCTGCAGTTCATGGCTTTTGCTGAAAGCACCAAAAGAAAGCGATGGGTGTGATAAATGCCATCGCTTTAAGGTTGAAACTAGAGATGTTAACTAAGGTTCAAAGGTTAGTTAGTTACTTTCACGATCAACTCAAGTAACTATTATTGCTCTTATTATTATTGCTATTATTGTGATTTATGTAAGCCAAAGAAATAAATTGTAGGATAAGAAAATAGATTGGGTGCCAGCAACCAGAACTAGTGGCTCTTCTTGTTAAAAGATAATTAATCTGCTCACTTTAAATAAGTCAAGTATTTTATTGACATTAATTTCTTTAGGTATTTTCAAGATGTCCGTAGTTGACAACTTGAGGAGTAGATTTCTTAAGGAACCACCAGTGTAACGAAACCGGATTTCTGCAAATCTTTTGATTTTCTTGACGTTGATTGGACTAATGGGTGGATCGAATCTAGGATTAACATGGAAGCAGTGTGGATGATAATATCGCCGATTTTTTTCGTCAAATTTCTCTATAATTTTTTCTAATATATTTGCCAAGGTCAAACTTTTCAGTGTGCTGTCCATAATTAAAAGTGCCGAAGGTGTCCTAAATTTGCTCATTCATTTCCTAAGAAACTAATATAAGTCGGTGCTCAAAAAATTCTAACCTTGTCTCCGTAAGTGGCAATGGAAGGGGATTGGAATTTTCAGGGTAACGAACAACACTTTGTGACGAACAAACGATCTTTGATGATAATATTCACTTTAAGTTAGATTTGTTGTTCTAGCCCCAAATTTTTGCTTGATTACCGAAAAGTTGTTCTATTTCGCGAATCTTTTCAAACTTACCTCAAGTTCTGAAATTGATAATAAACCAATTGTCGTTTTTCTATTTGCAAGTTTTGCAATGCGAAAGTCAGGAATGCACGCATGCATAGCTAAAAGTCCTCGAATTTGTATGTTACACAAACACACTCTTGTTTATGCCCATCGCGGAAGACTGAGGGGTATATTTACTTGGTGAAAATGTGTGTAACACACAGAAGCACGAGTCAGAACTTTATAAAATATATACATTCTTTATTCGCATCAAATTGTAATTTACGCGCGTTCGTCTGTCCATCCGTCCGTCCGTCTGTCTTTGTAGTATTTATGCTAAACACTCTGCTGGTCGCAGAAACCCAGCAATCGGCTTTGAATTTGGCAAAACGATTGAAAGTTCTTACACGAAGGTTGGTATTCAAATTGAGCCAAATCGGTCAAATGACACGCCCATAGTACAATCAATACTACCGGAGATCACCTCTTGTTTGATCGTTACCCAAAAACCACAAAAGATACAACTATAAAAATTTTGCATCTATATCCTATGGGTGGTCTTATGCAAAAATTAAAAAAAAAATTGGCCACGCCCATTCAATATAATTGAAGGTTCGAATTTCATTCAGGGCCCAAAAGGAAGCTTCACATTCATCATTTAAAGTCTATTTAGTATTGATCAGTATTAAGCGGTGGTGAGCGGAAAGTCTAGATCGTGGGCGAATGTAATTTTCTTAGTCGTTTCAACCGGAAACGAGGTTTATGAAGTGGACGCCATTTCAATCGCCATTTCCATTTACTTTATCAGCTTTGCTTAACCCATAATTACAATACTACAGACAGAGTAGAACTGAAGCTTGGAATATCTTTAAACTCAGATGGAATACAAAGCAGTAACAGGATAGTAACTCGTATCTCCGGATAGTTATAACTCTGCCCATTTAAAGCTAAATAGAATAGAAAGATGAATTGAATGAGACCTTAAGTTGACTGAATTGACAAACCGATGTATTTCAAATGATGTCAATATTGGGAACGCTTTAGAAAACATAGTGCAGGAGCTTCCTTTTGAAATGTATATAGTTTGTGAATCTCTGCAGCTAACTTTAATGAGTTGTTATTGCGTACAAATACATTAAAATATTTGAAAAAAACGCATCAATACTTTTATGTGCCAAAAGATTAAAGGTTGACTTAACCAAAAACGTATTGTATTCAACTATTTCACTCCAGCTTATCAGTTTTTCAAATTTTCTTCTCTTGCTGGAATGAAACAACCTAACAAACGCGAGAGATATTAACTAATCCAGCTATAACTAAAAATCCCATATTTGCTCTTACTACCATTGCCAAATAGTTAATTAAAATGAAAACATGACAACACCTTATATCACTTTATATCCGAAATATCATAATTGTGTCTCTCTATGATTAACCCATTCCTAAAAATGGTCCGAAATTGACTCCTACTCGCATGCCGAAAAGCGGTAAAGCGAGGAAAAGTATAAAAAGAAGAAGCATGTTTGAGCACATTTTTCAGATACTTTAATGCATTTAATTATACCCATAACCGCACGATGAAGAATATATTCATTTTGTCGAAACGTTCGTAACACGCAAGAAGAGTAAGCTTCGCAGGCTTCGCAAAATCTGTGCATCAAATTCTGAATCAATTCAAGCTCAAGCCCATCTGTCTATATGTGCAATGTCTGTTGCAAACATTCGATATTGTCCGCAAAAATGAAGTTATTGGCTTCAAATTTGTTATTGAAAATGGGTGCAATCGTTCCAATACCGAGTAAATAGAAAACGCCTCGAATTAAAATTTCGACAAAACCTATGCACAACCGTCAACTTGGAAGAAATTGACCCCGCTTACGGTATCAAATTGTAATTTTTTTCTCTAAACCTGTGTAGGGTGCAAAAACTGGATTTAAAAAACCTTACAAAGAACATAAATTCTTTACCAATGTGAAATTCAAAAGGCATCCCAGTACGTCCTTCTGTACCGTCCGACCACCTGTACCTCTCCTTAACTGCATAGCCTCTTCTGTAAACTTTCTCCCAGTCGCAAAAATGAGGATATCACCTATAATTTTGTTAAAGAAGTTGAGAATGACCCAAACCAGTCAAAAGGCATGCTTACAACGTCTACTTGTCTTGTGCAAAAGAAACTGAGAACACCTTACCTTTCGCTGTTCTTTGCTACAACAGGTTTATACTTTTTTTTTTCTAAAGTGTTGAAAAAATCAGCCACGCCCACCCAATATTATAAAGCATGAAAGTTGTTTTCCTTGTGCTTCTTATACCCAACAACACTTGTTGTACAGGGTATATTAAATTAGTGCGAACGTATGTAACAACCAAAAAGGCTTAAAATAGATCCACCTTTTATTACACCGACTGATGCAGAATCATTTACTAAATCGATCTAGGCCTAACGGTCCGTCTGCTGTCTGTCCCTGTAAAATTGTCTTCACGTTATACGTTGTAGCAAGTTCTTCGGAAAAAGGTTTAATTTTGAGTGGTAAGGAGAGAAAATCGAACCTTCCAGAATGCGGGCTTTCATGACAATTATGGCTTTGCACGAAAAAATTTTGTGTATTTCTTGGAGTACGATTAACAAAAGGAGCGAATAACTGTGCTAGGCAGAGTGGTGTATGGTGTGTACTAGTCGGCGTTGCCTGGTTATAATTTTTTGTTACTTCTTTGAAATCTCTTTTAAGATAACGGTAATAAGTATAAAAAATTCAGTCATAACCGAATATAAATTTTTTATTTATTCTTAATTAAGTTGGTTTCCTGCTTAAAACCCCTTTCCTCTCCACCTTTTCATTGCTTCACTAGTTCATATTAAATAATCAAGTAAGAAAATTTTATTCGATTTAGGAGAAATTTATAATTCATTCCAGCCATGTTAAGCCAATAGTTTGTGTTTGCTGGTCGATATCTCTTCCAGTACGTTCCTTAGAGTAGTGGAGAAAGTTCTCCTCTTTTTAGAGGAGAGGAGGTTGCGAACGATTCTCGAAAGAGCATTAGATTCCAGGTGAACATTACCAATAGTATAATGCTTATTGTGGGCGTGATTATTTGAATCATTTTCGAACTTAATTAACTAAAGGTTCACATTCCAATTTAAGGTTTATATCCAAAATTTTTAGGATGAATGAACGGTTCAAAGACGATCTCTACTGAGCATATGGTAGAGGCATGCGAACGTATTAATATAAATGAGGCGCTTATTCACTTGAAAATCGCATTTTCTAATACAACATAGATGAGCATGATTACATTAAGCGATATGCATGAAGAAATTTAAAAACATAAACGGCCTATAACAAGCAGCCAATCGCCAATGGTGTAAACCAAATTCGTTCTCAATTTTTTTCTTTTAGAAAATGCTCAGCAAGAAAAAAAAAACAAAAAAAAAAAAAAAAAAAACTGTAAACACCAAGATTTTTGCTCTAATTACATAAATACTAATTCCGGCCTTTTTGCTTTTTTCTTTATGATTACAAAACTCCGCACTCAATGGTGAGTATGTATGGTATGTATGTAGGGTATGTATGGTTAAATGATTATTACAATCATTTTTTAAAACTTCACTCGTCGTCCTTGCAAGTAATATGAAAAGAATTCGAGTTAGCAGTTAGCAGTTGGCAATTTGAGTTCGAAGCAGCTTTTAATCAATTGATAGCAAAGCATATACACACACACTCGTCCTCACCTTAAAAACTTTAAGCGATTTTGTTAAGCAGAAAAGTTTTCGTCACACACATGTACGCGAGCAATTCATTTCGCTTTTCTTTTTTTTTTTTTTTTTTTTTTTTTGTTTAAATTTTGTATCACTTTCCTTCAAGGCAAACACACGCGCACTTCACATACTTCATCTTCTTAAAAACATGAATTTTTAATCCAGAAGTAAAATCTTTTGTTTAACTTCGTTTTTATTTTTTATTTTTATTTTTTGATATATAAAGATCAAAGATATTGCCGTTTATTTTATGCTTTTTTCTTTTTTTTTTTTTTTTTTTGTTACAAAGTCGACGTTTTCCTCTTGGTCTGAAATCGTTTTGATATGGCAACAAACTGAAATAAATAAATTAAAGCATTATCCGCGACTGGGTATTGATGAGAAGACGACGCACTGGCAAAGAATAATGAAAGTAAAGTGAAAATAAACGAAAGACTTAAAAAACAAACGCGCTCTCAATACACCACATTATGTTATGACATTAAAACTCTTGTAACTCCACTTTATCTTTGCTGACATAGCCGTCTATGCATCTAAAAAAGAAACGAGAAACGAATGACTATAAAAAACGAGAGAACTAGATAGCTATGCTATCGAATTTACACTTAACCCCTCTATAAACACTTTTACAATATTTTCGTAGTAAAGAAAAAGTGCAAACTGATATTATATTCGCCACTGTATGATGGCGATAAACTCATTTTGTTTTCTCGATAACGTATGTAATAACCAAAAGGAAGCTTCAGAGCACCTATGAGTGTTTAAAACTACTTTGTACCCTCCATAAATGAAGATATATTGCGTGTCTAAAAATGGGTCAATTTTAAAGCGCGTATGGTTGATAGGGCGATGAATTTTTTATCAATAACACCAGCGATATGGGTATTAAATAATAAAAGAAGTGAGTATGAGAGATTCAGCTCCGCCGGGCTTGCTATTATAATCATTATACCCTACATCACTTGTAGTACAAGTTTATATTGAGTTTGTGCAGATGTATGCAACATTCAAAAGGACTTGAGATGGACACACCTTTTGTTATCACTTTTTGAATCTATTTAAGCTTGCCTGCCCGTCTGTCTGACTTGTTTTCTTGTGTTCAACTTACATGCCGCCATCGTGTTTAAGACAATTGGTCTTAAATAAAGTAAATCCGAACTATGTATTTATTACAAGATCTCGGGAATACCGCTTATGCAACATTTCACGTGGATTGTATACTCACCTTCAGAAACAATAGGAAGAGCAATGAATACATTAAAACAAGCCTTTGCGATGATTTCAAAGTAAGAGATATTGAAGAAGCATAATAAATTTTAGGTATAACAAAAAACAGTAACCAAGGTATGCTCACTTTGAATCAAGAATTGTATATTAAAGACCTGCTGAGAAGATTAGAAATGAATGAGTGCAATGCCGTGTCAACACCAATGGAAACGCTGTCGACAATTAGAACTAATAGGAAACTCAATGTGTCATATTAAAAAGCAATAGGCAGAGTCCGACAATGGATATGCAGTGGGGACTTTATAAAAATCCAGCAGCAACCGTGAAAAATTGAATTTTAAGCTTTCTTAAAGGTACGCTCCACGACAAATTGCAATTTAGTAATGGTCCCTTGGACGATAGAAAGTCCATCACTGGATATGTTTTTGAGTTCCAAAGATGCTCAATATCAAGGATGTCAAAAAAAAAAACCAACTATAGCTCTTCCTAGTAATGAGGCGGAACAGATGACTTTGGCTGCCGTTGTGGTCCAAAAGTTTTCTGACAGAGAACGCCACTCATCATGCCCGTTCAAAATGCATTTACATACCTCAGCACTTTGTAAGAGTATTGAACACTTGAATATTTTAAGATCGATTTCGTGGCGGCAGATGTAATGACTAAACACTACTGTTAAAGAAACATGAAAAACTTTTGGAACCATTGGTTCACGTTTTTGGAGGACTGTGAGATATACCCTGGCGTGCGTCAGCATATGCATATACACATATGATTGACCCGAACTCTGGCATGAGTAATTCCTTTTAAGTTGTTATTGTCAAGCTTTTGGTATATAGACTTTGTTGCTTCAGCTCCCTTTTTCGAAATCCTGCCTTTCATTTGAAAAAAAAAGATGAACTCTTCTATCTTTATTTGATCAATATATTGGTTATATGACTTTGATTCCGCCATTATCTAAGAAGAAGTGTAAAGAATAGTATAGTATGCTGAGAAAGACTATGACTTTCGAAAGTCCTGTCTTTAAGCTTTATGTGGCTGTAGAAATTATGAAACTAAAGCGTTTAAGACATAGTTTCTTGAAGCTTTGAATAGGCGCAGTTTTATGCTAAATGTTACTTCTTCAGCCAGCTACCGCCGCATCATTCTCGCGAGTGATGGACAGTGGACGCCTTACGATATCCAAAGTCAAACGACCACGATGCAGAGTAATCGAGTAATAACTCACTTCGACAATAAAGTTGAGTATCTATGATGGCTTTATGTGGAGGATGATATAACCATGGTGTATTATGTTCCAACCAAAAGAAACTATCACTAAGAAGTGCCACCTATAACACTGAACTGGCGCGTTACAACAATCATCTATTGGATGCTTGGGAAACTCGTTATTCGGAAAATCGCAGTGCAGACATAAATCTCTTCCGGGATTATTGTTCCGATAGATGTCATCCACAACACCCGCAAAAACGTGAATATACATGTCCTCAATATCATCACCTACATACAAACACTTGCATATATTACAGCAATACTTTTCTCATCTGTCTTTATACGCGAAAAACATTCAATTTGAAAACAAATTTCTATTGATTTATAAAAAAAAAACTAAAAAAAAAAATGAAACGAAAAAAACAAAACTTATTAAATTTTGGGGGATTATTGGCATGCTATTACAAGTTGCTGTTTTGGCGTTGTCGATCTTCATACTCTCTTAAATTAATCCACTTCTGCAGCAATTAGCAGCAGTTTTGAACGTAAACCTTGTTCATTGGGAATATAAAACTAAAATGACTTAGCATAGCATCATATTATGTAGAAAAGGTCAAATTATATATCAAAGTCTTACTTTAAATAATAATAATAAGTAACGCGTTTTTAGTACGCAAACAATTGTTTTCAGGTACATACGCAATTCTAACTAAAGGCATTTATAATTAAATGCATTTACTTCGAAAGAGGTCAAAATATATATGTTGTCATAAAAATACTTATAATAAAAGTCATTTATATTATTCGGGAAAATTCCTTGTTAAGTAATTATGAAGGCTTCACCCCTACTTCACCCATAACAGTGCTAAGCGAACCACCCAAGTTATCAATGTGTCTGATAATAAATATAACGCCACGTACTTTGTGTAAAAGATTCAGACTATATCATCACCGTTCACCGTGCGGCTGTTTTATTAAATCTAAACAATTCTTGCATTTAGACTTTCGCACTGTGTTCTTAGAAATGTGCCGTCGAGTCTGGGCCACAAGTAAGATATTTTTCATAATTTCTAACACCCTATCGCCTATCAAGGTGTTGGTTACATGTTCGTTTATGATGTCCTCCCATATTACCTCTAGTTCTAGATCATAGCTCTGTGTAAAGTTTACAATTCGTCGTTCCCTTTGTCACAATTACTCGTCCTACGCTCAAATTTTTGCATTATAAATAATATTTCACTCTATAAAGTTTGCTGATACGAAGTTTAGTAAACTCACGTGTTGTCAACTTAACATTTTCGTTTTAAAATTTATGCGGAACAAGGTAAAATGTAACACAGCATGATAAATAAATATTAAAAGAAATATATGGGGGTAAATAATTAAATTCAATACTCCTACCTAACCTAAAGTTATGAAATAATGTTTTGGTTTGATTTTTTTTTTTAAATTTATTTAAAAAATTTTTTTAAAAACAAAGATATTTGAAAACTAAGTGGTACAATTAACTTTTTGCGATTGCCGTATAATAAAATTCTGATCTCCATCAAAAGAGTTTTTGTCGTCTCTAAAGTTATAAGAGTAAGGTGACATGAATTTTGATTTTCATCGAATAATGATCTTCGCAAATTGTACATAATCGATTGAATTGCTAAGAATGCAACAATTTGGACGACTTGGTTGATGCTTCGAAAATTGTAAGTAGACTTCTTAGTGCACATTCGTGAAAAAATTTGAACGATTTGAGGTCGGTTTTGAGAATTTTTCATTAGTTTTCTCAGTACCTTTTTCGGAGAGTATTGAGTTTAGAAAAAAAACTTTGGCATACATTTACCACCTCGCGTCAGAAACCTCTATAGTGACCTTAACATGGCTCTTTTAGCTCGTCCCCGGGACCCCATTGATAGATATGTGAGATTATGGTTGGATTTGGAAGCTTAGTGCATCCAAATTATTAACTTTAAACTTTAAAACTGTTATGTGGGACCAAATTTCCTCATAATGGAAACCTAGGATATTGTGATTTTGACATATCATGTCCATTTTTATCGCAATCGCGCAAAGAATTCCGTTCATTTGATTTATGTAGTGTTACATTTTGCTAGAAACTTCTAGAGCATTTCACTCGATTCGTTTTCCAAATTCAAGAAAAATGTTGAGTACGCGTGTTCGAACTAAGTTCAAAAAGGAAAAGCTTTTTTTTTGCCCATACCAAAGGCGCCTCCATATACACTTCACAATTTTCCCAATGTTGCTTTCTGCTAACATGTCAAACTTAAGTAATTTGTTAAAACTAATTCCAAAAATAAATGTTCTGTTTTTTTTTTTCTAAACTTAGTTCCATATCGACTACAAGAGATTGCTGGTTTGGTCGCATTAAATTTGCTAAATAGGCTAGTATGCAAAGATCGATTTTCGTCGATATATTTCTCACCTATATTAGAGATGAACTCTTTCGTTGCAGTTTTGTAGACAATATGTTTGCAATTTTGATCGGAAATGTCCTACATACCCTGTTGTTGTCACCAAACATTACTTCTTCTGATTAACAAGAGTTTCATTAGAGGATATGTTTTTTGTTCGAACAATACTTCCCTTCTTATGAGGGAATCCATACCTGGATTATTTTGCGGATAGTGTTGAAAGACCAGTTGTTCTTTCCACACGCAGTTCATATTACATCTAAAAGATAACAGAATTAATGGCTACCGATGGAGAATATTTTGAATAGAGTAGAACTATTTGAAATTATGGAAACGAACGAACGTACATTTGGAAATGTATAACCAATTTTTTACCATAAAGTCTCGAATGTCTTAAGCCAGAGCAAGGTAAATGAAGTCATTCGTCTACTATGTCTATGGTAAAATGCTTCACTAACTCTATGAGACTCCGTCGTTTACCCGAAAGCCAATTTTTGTGGAAAAGTCGCAAAGCCGGCAATCTAAACAATCGTTTATATTTATCGGTTGCTTTTGGGCCAATTTTTGTTTCAGTAATACGAGCATTCCTCTGTTCCATTAGCGAAAATTAAACATTAAAAAAAAAAAAAACCCCTTGTTTGATAATTAGAAAGCGATCTATAGAATCATTCTCGTTTAAAATTGAAGGATTATTCTACATTTGGTACCTTTTGGTTTCATCTCATGTCTACGAATATGACGGAAATCGATCTCTTTTTTTTTTTGTAAAAACATTGCTCACTTAATAATCTTTAAATCACCCAAAATTGCTCCCTGTATTGCTAGTCCTTTTACACTTTTTTGTTTTTCGATGATGTCACTCACTTGCAGGAGGAGGAGAACCGCGATTTTTATTCCGAAAAAGGAAAAAACGATTTTCCAACGAACCCCAAGAAGCCGAGATGTTCTTAGTATCTCTTGAAACAGATTTGACATATGTGAATTTAGAGCACCCTAAAAAAGTAAAATAAAAGCTCTTTTAAACTATACGACTCCGAGTCGTCATAATAAATGATTGTATCACGTATACGGGACGGTTAGTGGAATGGCTTGCAAAACAATCTGGAATTAGTCCACGTCTAAAATTCTTCGATTGCTATAATTTTCGAACAATGATCCCTGGCCACCATTTTTTTTGGCTTGTTTTTCTGGAACATAATATGGACCACTAATAATCTTCAATATATAGAATTCATGGCTATTGAGAAATCATTCGCGGAAGAAGTTTTTTCTAATGCTTATCTGTTTACGCTGTTTGCTCCTCCTTCAAGTTTTTTTTTTTTTTAATTGTTTATGGATAAACACTTGTTTACCCATACACTCTTTTCTGGTGTTTGCTTTTTCCTAGCGGACGAACAGCTTTACTTACTTACTACTTTAGTATAAAAGTATTCAAGTCTTTTGACTTGAAATTAATTATGCAACGCGATCCAATTATATTGCATATCTGGAATCGTTCAACAAAAATATCCTATCCCGGATATTGATTCATATTAATTGCCCATATTCTACTAATATAAAAGAAGAAGAAAATAACAAAATTAAATTTAATCAGTAAACTTAATCAGTAAATGAATGAATGCGAAGTTCGTCTTCGATATGAACACAAGTGTAATGAAATCAGTGAATTCATGGAAATATACAGAAAAATTCATTTTTAACATAAAAAAAAAAGTAAATAAAAACCTAAAGCAAAAACAAGAAAAATGTAAGCCCTTTCTTTAATTCACTTTAGGGTGTGTCAGATGATTTCAGTAACTTTAAAATACGTTCCACATCCGGAGAATTATTGCGTATTTTAGCCAGGCATTCGTAAGCCCGATTTTTTTGATTAGATAATAAAGATCTATAAAGCGAAAGAAAATCAGAAGAAAGCTTATATCCAGCAGCGATTGCAAATTACTTACAAAAGAGCAGCTCCAGTGAGATTGCCAACGGTGCAGAAGTGATTGATCCACTGCTCGGTAATAGTATTAATTAGAGGATCTTCGGCTTGTAAATAGATGCGAGCAATAAGCAGGGCCTCCTTAAAGTATTTCTGATTAAGTAACATTTGTATGGCATCTTGATGACGATGAATAGCTAACATGTAAGTTGCTGCCTGCAAAGCATAACCACCTTGGTCAATAAGTTGTTCAGCAAAAGCTTGACAGCATTTCAACCAAAAACTGCAAAGTCAATGAGGTTAAGATGATCGAATGAAAAATTCTAGAATATATATTTATTTACCTATGCGATACGGTGGGCGCCAAAGAAACATGCCATTCATTCAATTGCTTTGCCTGAACGCATTTAAGGATTTCATCCTTAATATTATTATTTAATTGCGACATAAATAAGCCAGCAATGCCTTTGGTTTCACTGTGCTGATGATTTTTCACTATATCACAATAAGTTTCGCGATTGATTGCATGCATTTTCAAAATCACACATCACAAATCTACTTACACTCTTCTTCCAACAAATGCTTCGCGTTCATCTTGGAACCATAAAGTCGAGCAGTTAAAGATATGTTTTGATCAGACTTTTTATGGGACGGGATTGTCAGCCAATTGTACATTACATTCAAAGCATCCTTATTTAATTCTTTTGTCAGTAGGTATAGTAATGTTGGTGGATTCTGAAATCATGTTCAGTAAGTAAACTTTTCTATGTAAAATATATAATGAAGAAATTTTACCTTCAAAAACATGGAAGAATTTTGATTATGTTTTTCTAAATTTAAGTTTTCCAACATTGTAGAAACCTCTTCGCAATTATTGTTATTATGTTTAAGGTTTTCGTCGTCAGTCTGTTCGGTAATCTGTTCCACTTCTCTTTTGGCCATTTTTAACGGGCGACAATCACTTTTCTTTTCGGCAATTGCAGGTTTCGTAACCTTTCCATTATTACGCGTCAAAGCTTTTGTAGCCCATTGAACATTGTCCGTGATTCGAGAATGGCAACGTTTCGTTTTACTTTTGGTATCATCCGTTTTCTCTACACGCATATCTATCAATTCCAATGACGTGCTCTTACCACAGCATATAACAATTTTCTCATCATTGGGCAGGAACAGGCCACATGTCATCGGGCAGTGATAGTGTTTCACGAAACATTCTTCCTTGGAATCATGCGATAAATCCCAAACGCGGACAGCGCCATCGAAACCAAATGTTACAAATATGTTTGCATTATGATTACTCCATTTAACCCAAGCATTTGCCGCCTTCGGCGAATTTATTTCAATTTTTCGATATATCTTTAACTTGCCGTTTACTTCGTTAAAATCTAGCACGTAAATGCTGTTAGCATTAGCTACAGTCGCTAATCGATTGGTTGCTAAGGGACTCCAAGCTAACCCGGTAATGTAGCGAGAAGTCAATTCCAGCTGTTGTACGCTTTCGAAACTTTGCTTAGAATCGGCATCAATTCTTCGAGCGTATAAGTGAAGGTGACCTTTCTGAGTGCCAACAAATAGGTAATTATTATATACTGATAATGTCGACACACCCGATATATTAGGAATAACAAGAGCATCTACAAATCAAAATAGAAAAAAAAAAAAAGAAAAAAGATTTGAAAATATTCAATAACTGAGTTAATCGTTCAGAATATATTAAAGAATGAAATTTTCGTTTTATTACTTTAGAATTGTTTTTCCTGAAATTGTATATTTTTGAAAGAGAGTTTCGGAAACATCACTATTATGAAATCATCGAAAATAATTGCAAGAAGCTCTGTCGAATTGATAATGCAATTTATAAATGAAATTAAGCAGCGCTCTTACGAAGAAGTGGATAAAGATTTTGCAAAATATTTTTTGCTTTTATTAATTCGCGATGCTCATGATGGATTAGATCTCATTAATAAAAGCGAAGAATTAAGCGTTTGCAAAATTCAGAATTTCTTAGAGAAAGCAGTTCAAAAATATATCTGCCCATTAGATGCGACAGCATGCAGTTTAAAAATTTGTTATTTTTTTAAGCGTTGCAAGCTATTGGATTTTGAATATGTTAAAGAGCAATACGAGTCCAATCGCAAGGAGCTACTCAATCGTTTAATCGGCAGCGTACTACAGTATCCAGAAACTTGCAATGCTAAGCAATTACAGGAAATGTTTATGAAAATGCAAATCTTCATTATAACCAATTATAGCATAGGATCGCCGAAAGATCACGTGGTAAGCGAAACAATATAACAATTTGAACTCGTATTATTCGTCCCATAATTGATGATGCATTTATTTTAGCTGCTAAAGAAAACCGAAGAGAGTTTGAACAGCATTATAGGCAAAAGGGATCTAAAAAATTATATATTAAAAAAGAAATACAATCGTTTGGAATATTTGCAACGTTTGGGGGCCATTGTATGCGGTATATTAATATTCAACGATCATGCTTTTCAAGGCGATCCGGAATGTGTTCGAGACAGTATGTGTATATCATTATTATTATTTAAAGAACTAACACATTCCTATATCTATCTATATATTTCGGCTTTTAAAGTCTTCTCCGATCTAGCGATGGCTAAGAAGAATGCCAAAGAAGCTATCGAGGCAAGTATAGACCGGGCGATTAAATTGATAGCGAAAGGCAATGAATGCTTCGCGGCACTTATCGTTCTCGATGTCCACGAGCAAAAGGTTAAAAGCTTATGGCCAATTGCTAAATTGCGGGACACCAACAAGTTCGTAATGCTTTTCGAAAGCTATAGGCGCTATCTGATCCATTTGCAAACAATATTTAACAAGACTCAATACTTAATTGAAGTCAATGAGAAGAAGTTCGACTGCGTTGTAAATAAGATAAATGAAATTTTAAAATTTCGTTCTGCCGTCGAATCCGAACTGATATTCGTAAGACTCGATGCATTTTATATAGGGGCAAAATGATATTTTATCTTTAAATTTTCTATTTCCAGCCGCATTTTGTTTATCTCTCCGAACTATGGACAACGTTAGAATTGCATTTAGCTCATATAGCGGAAATTATTAAAATTAAAGATCATTTGGATGAATTGGTTAGTGAAAATTTAGAGCGCAATTATATCGAGAATTTGGAAGCGACAATAAGAGATAGTAAAAATATTAAATACCCAATCGAACCAACTTTCTCTGAGCTAATGGAATTAACAAATAAATGTGAAGGTCAATTGAATTTGATGAAGTTGGTATGTTGCCCTTATCCATTCTCTCCAATGTCAAATGTTTCTTTGACTCGAATATATTACGCATTTTACAGAAAAATAGTTTGAAAGATTTTTGCTCATTGACTATTGCCCTGACAAACGGTCTGCTGATGCCAGCATGCTTGCAGAAGAAATTATGCGAAAATTCTGATATGCTTTTTGGTTTTGCGAATATTGAGAATGCTAAATATGCCGAAAGGTATTTCGCGGAATTTTTAAAAACACTTAGAAATGCTGTTTTTACTTCTACCGATTTAATTGTATTATCTGGTATGGATGATGAAGTGTTAGAGCAATATGTGAAGCTAACTCACAAAGCTGAACCGAAAACTAAGACCTTTGAAACACAAACGGAATTCGTTATTGAAAATGATCTTTCCGTGCCAAATCAAATCAATGTTACCTGGAATGTTTGGGATTTTCATAGAGAAACAATACGCCTGGCCAATATACGTCAGCGGCAGACACATTCAACTCAGTCAAATCTTTCATATGGTAAAAGAAACGCTCAAAATCAAGCTTACCACACTCGGCAGCATAAGGGTTTTTAAACACACGCACAATTATTGTGTATATATTTATATATATATATATATATATTTTTATTAATTTTTCTATTATAAATAAATTACCTCTTGATGGCGACTCGTCGTCATAAATGGCAATGCGTTCGTTACACACAACGAAAATGTGTTTCTCTAGCCAGCAAATCGAATAGATCGGTTTGCCATAAATGGGATTGAATATTGTCGTCTGCTGTTTGCCCGACGATTCCACGTTTAGAACGCCCACCTAAAAATTCATTCATTCATTATTTATTGATAAATGATTGAGATTTTGCGTACTCACTCTACCCTCCGCAGTGCCAAAAGCGATTTTTTTACTATCTGGACTCCAAGCGAGCGACAAGACAGCCGAATCGATCCGACACGAAAAATTTTGAATATGGACCTGAGTCGACGTCATGTTTGATATGTCAGTGATACCAATACGTCGATCCGAAAAACCTAAAGCAATTCTAAAAACAGCGGACATTTTCTATAATAATCGTTCTTCCCTTTTTTTTTCGAATTTTCTCACTTATTCATATCGTCTGGGCATTCGCACATGGCACCTATATTGGTTGAAACGCAACCAAATTTTAACCTAAACTTTTCGGCCGCTATATCTTCCAGCGAGATTTCTCGACGGGATGAGACGCACCACAACAATTGCTCGCCCTGAAATGTGCTGAAACCAACTACAGACTGTTGTAGATTTTTCCGCTTATTTTCTTTAAATTTATAAATGCGTACATCGTACTTTTCGTCGATAGGTAATGGTTGTAGTTCCCAAAATTGCAATTCTCCATTTTTATTAGAAGAAAGCAAAGTGGTTGCATTCAGCCACTGTACTTGAACATGCGAATCTATATTTAAAATGTGTATAAGGTAAACAAGGATGAAATGCGGTTTCATTTTATCGTTTGTACGTACTTTTCCCACCATGAGAACTGCGAACTTTACGATTGTCGCATGAAGATCCCATGCTTGCATTCCAAACCCAAAAACTACCGTCCAAACTGGCCGACGCTAGCAGAACATCCTGCAAGCACCTATTGCCTGATTCTTCCGTTGTATTGGATTCCTTCGAATTTATTTTCGCTTCGCAAAGCAATTGGGACGCCTGTTCTGGTGACCCATCTTCCGATGCAAAATCGCATTTTTTCTTATTATGATCTAATGTTTGACTTGCATGTACTTCAACTAAAACCTGTTGTTTGGATTTGCGATCAACGCCATCCGCGTGAACGCTCTCGTCTGTAGATGAGCGGCTGAGTGCATCTAGACTTTCAGAATCATGGTCAGTCATGCTCGTGTGTTCATCATCTTCCTCGTCGCCGCATGACGAAGACAAGTCATTATGGCAAGCAGCTTGCTTACATTCCTCAAGTGTAACCGCATTTTCGTGAGAAACTTGTGGCTGATCTTCACGCATCGCGTTAATTTCCTCTTTCAAATTTTCACATGCTTCAGCGAAATCAAATTTAGCCGTTGCGGTGGTTTCCCTAGGCTTTTCAGTGCTAACATAATCTACTTCGAAACCAGACTTTTGCATCGTTTCTTGAGGAGGTGCTCCAAATTCATTGTCAAGATAATCATAATCGTAAATATCAAATATATCATCGGCATCGACTGTTTCGGAGCGAAAGAGCTTTTTTGCTGTTTTTTCCTGTTCAGTATTAGTTGCAAGTTTTGCACTTGGACATACGTCAATTCGATTCCATGACAATGATATTATTGCTGAATCGTGACCACGCAATGTATAAAGAATGATCATTTGTTGCAAATCGCATAGTAACACTAAACCGCGTCTTGTTCCAACAGCAAAGTGATTCTCATTGTAACTCGAACACTTCAAAGCCGTCAACTGGTTATTTCGCGGAGGTACAAATAGTGGCCGTCGGCAAAATGAATTGGAAGTAACACAGTAGACAACAATATCTTGATAATCAATTGACAAAATATTGCGATTACACATGTAACCCATTAAAACTACGCTGCTATAAATTTGTGGTAATGGACCATCCATGGAATGCAAATTGCTACAATGGGCTTTATGTCCCTGAATAGCACAACCCTTGTTAAAATCCCATATTTGTACACTTCTATCCTGACTCAAAATCGCAAATAATTTAATCTCATTTGGCACCTTTGTTGTCTGCTCAGCGCCATTTTGAACACTCTTGCCCCAGTATGGATCGACGTCTACGTTGAGTACAGATTGACGAGTATGAAAAGCTCGTATTAATGGTTCTTCTGTCGGGGTCTTTACTTTGCTTATAAAATTGATGCTACGATAACCCACATAAAGGAAACCTCCATCTGGAGTGCATACACAACTACCAGGAATTTTCCATTGAGGCACCAAAGGCAATTTTGTTAAAGTCATTGCAAATCTTGTAACTGTTGTCGTTAGCACATGGAAAACAATACCTTTCTTGTTTTGTTCCTTCTTCTTTCTCAACTTCCTAAAATTTTCAAATTCCGCTATGACGATTGGCAATGTCTACGGCGATTCGAATATGCGAAGCAGTTGAATAGTTGAATTTGATGTAAAATTTTCGTGAAAGCAAAACAAACCGTAAAAATTGAAAGATATGCTAAAATATCCCGATTAACATTACCAGATTTTTCTTAATCCTGCGCTAAGATGGGATGGCATTTTCCCGGGGAAAAGATTTGCATTAACGGCAGCACTGTCGGACAATTTCTGACGGGTTGCTTGTTTCTTAGATAATTGCCTGTTTTGTTTTGTAATTTTGGCGACAATAAAAAAATGGAATTTCCATTTGATAAATTTTAAATAAACAATAAATAAAAACAAAAATTTTCGAATAAAAAAAAAAATTTTCGACGGAGATAAGAAAGTCAAATTTTTTATTCAAGGAAACAAATTTATATTTTATGGCTTTTCGCAGATTCTTGAAATCTGTTTTACTTGGGATTCCTGTCGGTATAACATTTTTGGATTGCGTAGGCTATGTGGCGAGAGTGGATGGTTTGTTGTAGTTGATCGTTTTCAATTCACTAAAGTTTCTAAATCTTTATTTTTCTCTTAATATTTTTAGGAATATCTATGCAACCAGCATTAAATCCAAATTCAGATACAGATTATGTATTCTTGTCAAGATGGGATGTGAGGAGCAGGAATATAAAACGCGGTGACATTGTATCTCTTATTTCGCCTAAAGATCCTACGCAAAAAATCATAAAGCGCGTGGTAGGTCTTCAGGGGGATGTCGTATCGACGTTGGGTTATAAGCAGGATATATTACGCATTCCGGAGGGTCATTGTTGGGTCGAGGGTGATCACACTGGTCATTCCTTAGATTCGAATACTTTCGGCCCAATAGCTGTAGGTTTAATGACGGCTCGGGCATCATTGATCGTATGGCCACCAGAGCGATGGCGTGTGCTGACAAGCGAATTGCCAAAGAGACGTCAACCTCTCCACATAGCCAAACAGAGTAACTATCATTAATGTTGAGCAATTTGTCGAAATTTACGCCATCTCTATTATTACGTACGTGACTTTCTGTCCATAAAGTGACTGCTCCCTTTACATTTGTATAATAATTGTAAATAATTTCTCCGTCAAAAATTTGAAATTCTTATCAAACTATTATTAAAACCAAAAATATATATAATTTGATAAGGTCTTCAAATTTTTATTTTAGTTGCATGTAGCCAATGTAATGTAATATACAAATAGTACAAGACAAAAAAAAAAGAAAAAATTAATGTTAAAATGATTTTTCACTACTGTTAGTAATTATATACATGTACATATCATTTAATGAAATTCGACCTAGAAGCATTTAGGTTCGAGACCATACAAATGTAAAATATCCAAAGTTTGCTTTAAAGCTACACCGTCGCGTATTATTTGATAGAAGCCAGGCTGAGTCAGATCAATTACTGTCGATGCGAAACGGCTTTCCTCTGAATTGCCGATTTGACCCGCATCAAAAATGCCCCCCAACATTGGCCAAAGCTCTTTAAATTCCTGTATATTGAGACTACTGCGTTCGGAAGATCGATTCGCACTGGTCAATGCTAACGGCTGCTCATCATAAAGGCTGCATAAGTCTTGGATAAATTGAGATTTCGGAATCCGTATTCCAATCTTAATAGTGTTTGGATTTAAGAAGCGATTATTGAGATGCTCGGAACGTTGTACGATTATAGTGATAGGCCCTGGTAATAAACTTTCTAATAGAGTATCACTCAAATGATTCGCTTGGCCGTATTTCCTGAAATCGGCTATATTTTTTACGCATATTGCCACGGGTTTGTCAAAGTTGCGTCCTTTGATAGTATATAAATGTCGTATGGCTGTCTCATTATTGGCATTACAAGCGAAACCGTAAACAGTATCGGTTGGAAGACCAATAACTGAGCCGGCCATTAAACACTCTCTTGCAATTGACAAAGTTACCGGATCGTCCACATTATAAACGCATTCTGCTTTTCTACGCGCTCTTTTCATGATTTCCATACCAACAGTTGAATAGCATTTCCTTTGGAAATTGAATACAAGTTTTGTTATTGTAGACATTAGTGGAATACTTTTGGAAAATTTGTTCTCTTTAATCGCGCCAATTATGACCGCACAGTTGATTAGCGCATTTGTAAAACGTTGTCATGGGTTCGTCGGCTGAACGAGTTTGCATTTGCATGAAATACGCCTTCTTATGAGAACAAGCGGGGCAATCAGCATCTGTGGAATCTACATTCTCCCACGCTGCAGCACCGCCCATAACATGATCCACCTCCTAACGGAAAAATTGACAAATAAACATATTTATGTATTTATGTTATATCATATTTTCCATCGTCGTAAACTCACTTTTAAACGTGGAAAGGTTTTCGTTGATGTTTTCTTATTGATATTGAATATGTAGGGGCAAGTGTTACATGAAAATCGATAGTTAGAAACTCCCTGTTCCACCAATAAAATGTTACTACAATTAGGGCAAAACAGCAACATTACTCAATATAAAGGAAAATATGCGAACACGTGATTAAACCTTCAGATTCAATAAAGCTGCGTAAACTTGTAGTGATATCAACTAACTTTCTTCCAACATTATCAATTTCGAAGATTGATTACTTGCACTGATCGATCGCAGCCCTTCTTTTTCTTTTCAACAACGAATGCCGCGTAGAGAAGGCTCAATAAGTATAGGAAGATCGTTCTGAAGTTCTAAACTTTAACAAAATTTATTGTGGATGGAAAAATTTCGCAAGAGAAGAAAAGAGCGTATGTTCTATCAGAGTTTTCGCTTCAAATTACAAATAATTCATAGCGATAATCCCGAAAAAACAGCGAGACAATATGCAGTGTAAATCGTCACATTTTATGGTCATCGAAAATCGTGGACGTATGCGGTTATAGTCACAAAGAGCAATGCGTTTTGTTTAAGTTTTGCATTTTTATTAAATATCTGAACGCAAAAATTTCCTTTAATTGGCTTTAAAGTGCAAATAGTCGATTCTATAGAATACATATAGTAGAGGTATAGTAAGCCACAAAAAGAAGAGATTTATTTAATATGTCACTCAATAAGTTCGTAGGGTAACATATAGATGTCGCCACTCTTGACGAATTCATATGATTTTTAGATACTATCAACCTTGAAAACATGTCAAAAATTCATGTCGTTGCTATCATTATCATTACTTTGCAAATTCCAGTTATTCTAATGACTCGATTTTTTTAGTTTTCAAAATAATGGAAAAATCTGAATTTCGTGTATTGATAAAGCATTGCTTTTTAATGGGAAAAAACACCGTTCAAGCAAAGCAATGGCTTGACAAATGCTACTTGGACTCTGCTCCATCGAGGCAAATGGTTGAGAAGTGGTTTGCCGATTTTAAACGCGGCCGTACAAACACGGACGATGCTGAACGCTGTGGTCGCCCGAACTCGGCAGTTGTTCCAGAAAAAATAAAAAAAGTACACGAAATCGTTTTGGAAGATCGGAAAGTGAAGCTGCGTGAAATAGCTGACGCCTTGAAGATATCAGAAGGCAGTGTGTTTACTATATTGCACGAGCATTTGGCCATGAGAAAGCTCTGTTCGAAGTGGGTACCACGTTTGCTCACTATTGATCAAAAACGTCAACGTGTCCATGACTCAGAATACTGCTTGAACTTGCTAAGACGAAATAAAGAGGATTTTTTAACGCGATATGTAACGATGGATGAAACGTGGATTCATCACTGCACACGACCGGACTCAAGTCTGCAGTCAGTGATTCGCGGAAACCGTCCAAAGCGACCAAGAACACAAAAACCCTCAGGTAAAGTAATGGCGCTCGTATTTTGGGATGCGCATGGTATAATATTTATTGATTATCTTGGAAAGGCACAAAAAGTCAATAGCGATTATTACATAGCGTTGTTATTGCGTTTGAAAAACGAAATTGCAATAAAACGGCCTCAAATGAAAAAGAAAAGAATGCTCTTTCACCAAGACGATGCACCGTATCACAAGTCGACCGCAACAATGGCAAAATTGCGTGAACTACCCTTCGAATTGCTGCCGCATCCACCGCATTCTCCAGATCTAGCCCCCAGTGACTATTACTTGTTTGCGAATCTCAAAAAAATGCTCGCCGGAAAGAGATGTAGTTCCATTGAAGAAGCGATTGCCGAAACTGAGGCATATTTTGAAGGGTTAGAGAAGTCATTCTATAGGAAAGGCATAGAAATGTTAGAGAAACGTTGGAATGATTGCATCACTCTTGAAGGCGACTATGTTAATGAATAAAGTCGAACTTTATCAAAAACTTGTTGGTTTTGTTTAGCGATCCTTCGAACTTATTGAGCGAAAGATTACCTGAAGAAAGATTTTTTTCTTTTTCAAGCAAGATTAAAATAGGAATATCAACAAAACCAGGCATAACATCTAAAAGAGTTTGTTATCGCTTTTGAAGTTCGTTTGTGCTAAGCTACTAAGTTAAACTTACAGCGTTTTATAGATCTACGTGTTTACGTGCAGTCCAAGACTGAACGTTACAAGATATAATAAAGTTCCAAAAACGACGAAGTTCAAATGAAAAATTACGTAAACACAACATTTTGTAGTCTTTTTAATACTAATTATGATAATATTATGATGACGGGGCGTACAGTCAAAGCAGACATAATCTTATTGGCAACTGTCCACGGTAAGACGGGCCAACATAACACGATTTCCGCGACGTTCTCGACAAATATGAATGATTATTGATGTAGTGTAAAATGGATTTTCATCCTTAAGGTTTTTATTTTTTTTGGATGTAATCAACTTTTTGTTTGCAACATTGTTTCTATTTAAGAGTAACATTACCTTGCGCAAATCAAATAAAATACGAAAAAACATTTGTAATGAAACGATTTATTAATATTTGAATTTTTGTACATGAAGCACCGCCTAGGAGGTCTTAAAGCAAAACGAAATGTTTTTAGATTTTCAAAAAAAACAGCGGAAAAAATTATTTTTTCCTTGACTTCCCTTACCATTTTGCATATCGCAAATTTTCGCCTAAGCCAAACCAAAAAATATCATGCGATTTTTTGGAATTTTAATTAAAAAGAAAAAGCTATCGGTTTGAATTTTTTCTAGAAGTTTCTCGAAAACTGACCATATTGTCGATCGCTTTCAATTTTTCTCTAAAAATTTCATGAAGCCAGGCAATCTTATTTTAAAGTGGTAATTTCACGAGATTTGAAATCTGTTTTAGGAAAATTTCGAAAATTGCGCTTAACTTTAGGATATTGTACAGCCTAAAAAGAAGCCCGAAAAAAATGGCAAGATGCTATTATCCCTTAAGCGGTTTTGTGTTTTTTCTAATATTAAAAAAACTCAAGATACTTGACTCTATGTATGTAGCTTAAAACTTAACTTACTACCTTAGCTGGAATGAAAATATTATAATAATCTTTGGTTACTAGACTAGGTAGTAAATAACTAAAGCTGCATGCAAGCTAGGTGACAGCGGAAAGTAAATATAAAAATGGCATAAAAATTTAAAATGATTTTGTTGATCTTTTTATATTTTGAATTTAATTATTAATTACAAAAAAATTTGAAAAATACATGACTAAATGGAAATCGTTTAATTAATGAAAAACTTGAACGAAAAAAAAAAACTAATAAATGTGAACTTGTTTCTTAGCGATACGGAAATGTACACGTTGGAAATGTACGTCGCAGTTTTTTTCCTTTATGTGAGCATGTTTATAACTCGGTTTTCTTAGGTTTACCACTGCGATCATAACTCTCTAACTCGTTGGTTGCATGCTTGGCAATGAATTTAATAAAATCATCAAGCTCGCGACCTTCGCTGTAAGACACAGGCTTCTCTTTATCGTCTTTGGGTAACCAAAATATTGTTGGAAACCCGCGAACATTAAAGTCCGGTGGCACGTCATTGGCTGTAGCATCCATTTTAACAATTGCAATTTCTTCATTTTGAAGTTTTTCAGCTAATTCATCATAAATGGGTGCCAATTTCTTGCAATGTCCACACCAAGGGGCATAGAACTCAATAAGCGTATCTTTACCATTATTTAAAACAACTTCGTCAAAATTTTTAGCTACAGCAACTTTGACATGGGCGTCGTTATTCTCGGGAATTGGTTCCGATTTCACATACGGTTCCAATTCGCCCTTTAACAACTTATAAGCAAAATTGCTTAAATTCTCAACAGAAAATTCCTCCTTCATAGCATATTTTAGATTTTTTTCATCACGAGCCAATATAACTGGTTTATCCCCAACAAAATCATAGCCGTATTCATTCAACTCGTGCTGGAAATCATCTTTCGCACTAATGGCGAAATTGAGTTTATCAACATATTGATAAGCGACCTTTAGAATGCGATTACGCCAGTAATTAGTACCTTTCGTATTTTTCACATAATCGACAGTGAAGTAAGCAGTTATTAGTGGGTTTTGGAAGTCACGCAAGTTCTCCTGAGTGCGATGACCGACCAAGCCATGACTATAATAAAAAGCAAAAAAAAAAAGAAATAAATAAATAAAACTTGAAAGTTTTATTTAATAAATTCATATATAACTTACTAGTTATCTTTGATAAAAGAACTCAAGTCTGGTTCCGTTTCTCCTTCGAATTTAATGACAGATTCTTCAAATTTGTTAGTTAAATGGGGAGCACGTATGAGCACGATAACGTCGCTTTAATTAAGCACAAATGTAATTAATTTTAATATACATTTTCTTAAGCTACTTACAAGTAACCAACTTTATCCAATACGTCAGCACTTGTCGTATGGCCAAAACGATATTTCTCACGGTTTTTGTCAGCGAACTTTAAGAAAAGTTTAGCCAACTTGGAATCTGATGATACAAAGTACCCAAACAAGGTTGTTTCTTTGGCGCTTAAGAACTTCTCATACTCATCGATTTCAGTCAAATGTTTCGAAGCTGGCCCCACTTGTGCTCGCATATATTTAACAATACCATTCGCTTCACGTGGACCATTGTAGTCCTGTGACAACTCACTTCCCTTAAATATTTTCAAAGTTGGATACCCCGTAACGGAATATTTATTGCAAGTTTCTTTGCCGGCTTCAGTACAATCCACCTTAATAAAAATCAACACAAATTAGTTAACCATGAAGCGCCAATGTAGCTTTTATTATATACTTTGGCCAAAGAGATTTTAGGATCATCATCACGCACTAATTCAGCTGCTTTAGAATATTCAGGTTTTAATCGTTTGCAATGACCGCACCTACAATACAAATTATTATTATAATTTGCTAAACTCAATCTATATTTTGAAATAAATTCTGAAACGAGCAGCAAGACGTATTAACTTCTAAATGAAGAAAAGATACAGTGATTACTTCAATTATTTCTTTGTTGTTAGGTTCGGCAAATTCTCTTCATCGATCAAATTTATTGTGCCAAATATGCTTATTGGAACTCAAGACCATGCGCCCAGTCCATCACATATTATGTGTTTTCTTAAAAGGTTTTGCTCAAAATCAGAGACTGAAAGACTTGATTCTTTGGAAATCTATAGACAAGACAAAAACTGACCCAATCCTTCACAGTAACTTTTATAAACAACATTGTAGCAGTCCGCGAGATAAAAACAATTCTAGTTTCCTCACATTATTTTTGCTCTGATAAGTGACAATAATGATTTTCTTTCTACACACAACCACAATTTATTTGCGAAACGGCTCAGCCCCCAAGAGTAAAATTTGGAGAATAACCAATCGAAATTGGTTTCTCTATATGTTAGTGTTACCAACTCATTTGTTTCATTAAATAATAACATTTCTATCCTATGCATAATTTTGATTTTTACTTTCATTGCGCTCAAGTATTAAGTGTCTGCTTTTAGAACAGTCAAGAAAAAAAAGACCCCTTCATTATCGCAAGGTTGTAATTAAATTTTAAGGAAAAAATATCGTAATTTTAATGAAATCTGGCACGGGGCATTGTAATGAGTAAAACTATCCATAACAGAATGTCAATGATGACGTGTATAAATTGTCTTTAAATGCTTCCGCTTTACATGTGTCATCTAATTGGTAACTTAAGGGAATTAGTAAAAAATTGGAACTTATTTACTTACCAAGGAGCATAGAACATTACCAATGTGGTGTCTCGTTCGGATAGTGTTGTTGAGAAGTTGTCATCCGTCAATTCTAATACCTGATCCTCAGCTCTGCATACCAAAGCTAGAGCCAAACAAAATAAGACTATTTTGTACATTTTGTTCTACGGCTTTTCTAAAACTATATTATGATTTGTAAACAATTTTATGATAAATTTTTATATCTCCACACGAAATTCACACTCCCTGGTAAACCGGCAAACAAATTGATTTTTTCACATTTCTACAATGAGCATTTTTACGGCCACGTCACTCAGGCGAAATTTGCGAGACAACGTTACCATAAGCAAAAATATTTTAATCAACGCATTAAACAGTAAACAGCGGTGATTATTTGACTACATTCTTGCTTTCTTGCAAATGAAAAATAATTATCAATGTACAAGCTGGTAGTGTAAAATTGATCAACTTACTTAGCCTTTTAAGTACACTTAGCCTTTTGAGTGCAATAACTAAAATTAAATTAAAAAAGTGTTTTAATATTTTATAGGTTTTGGCCCTTCTTATTTTAAAATAAAATGTTATAGCGTAAATGGTCAAGATGATTTGCATTGCTTTAAAATAATTAGACATGTTATTTTAATTAGCATATTGTAATATCATCTACAAAATATAAGCGAATATTTTAGCGAATATTTTAACGAATATTTAGCGAATTTTTATATTGTAACCCAGAAGTCAAGCCTGCTTGCAGTGCATGTTGTCTTGTAGGCGTGCCATTAGCCCGATTTGGTCAGTTTTCAATAATAAACCGCGAGCAGGATCTTCCATTCTTAGTAAAATATTTGAAGCCGATGTATTAGTTTTTGCAAGCGGGGTTGCACTTTTCATAGGCATTAGATAAGCGAACAGACTTTGATTCAGAATTTAATTCGATCAAGAAGTATACGCTTTACTGGGTTTCTGAAGATTCTTTCCAGATTTTGCAGACGTCCTAATTTTTCGATGGTGAGTACAGAGAGAGTAATATAGCCGAGCTAATTTGGCAGATTATTTTGTAGAACACTTTTAAATTGATTAACTCGATTACGATTAAATTTAGTAACTGAAAAAATTTACCAATTTTTCAACAAACATTTGTAAAAAATCTGAAATGTAGTAACTTAAAAATATTTTTGAAATATTTGTGTTTGAACGGCTTACTTTACTAAATCTCTTTGTGTTGGCAGTTCTCTTGCGATACAGCTGATTGGTTTGTTGCTGTAAGAATAGTTTCATGTGTGTTTATTGCTGGAAAAAAGCACAGTAGATGTCCGATAACCGATATTTTAGACATGTTCTTCTCTAAGGTGGCTTTTTCATATAATTAATTCACTTGGACTTTCTGCAAAATTGTTGTAAAAAGTTATTTTGTAGAATATTTTCTCCACCACATTACAATTTTGAAGTGAATATTAATAACTAAATGTCTGCTTCTATAGAAATCCCTCTAAGGGATACTGACGAGGTAAGTTTGATTAAAATAAAAGCTTATACAATGTTTTTCACTTATGGTTTAATGAAAATTGAAGGTAATAGAGGTTCATCCTGACCAGTTACCAGAATGCCAAGAAGTTTTGGGTATTCTGCGTCAAGAACGTTCCCAATTAAATACTTGGGTAAATGTGGCGGTAAGATGGGCTTTGTATAAGTACAATAAACTTAATTTACTATAAAGACTTCTGTTTTAGTTGGCGTATTATAAACAGAACAAAACTGAGGATTTTATTCGCCTGCTGGAAACTGCCCGAATGGAAGGCAACACCGATTATCGTGACTTTGAGAAAGATCAAATGCGATGTTTCGACATGTTAGCTGCCCATTATGTACAAGAGGCCAACCGCGAAAAGTCGAAGGATAAAAAGCGCGAACTTTTCATGAAAGCCACGAATTTTTATACCACCGCTGACAAGATAATTATGTATGATCAAAATCATTTATTGGGCAGAGCTTATTTCTGCCTCTTAGAGGGCGATAAAATGGAGCAGGCCGACGTTCAATTCAATTTCGTACTCAATCAATCGCCTTCAAATATTCCTTCACTTTTGGGAAAGGCATGTATAGCTTTTAATAAGAAGGATTATCGAGGAGCTTTGGCATTTTACAAAAAAGCTTTACGTACCAATCCAAACTGTCCGGCTAATGTACGCATTGGCATGGGTCACTGTTTTCTAAAAATGAACAATCAAGAGAAAGCGAAGCTAGCCTTTCAAAGAGCTCATGATCTTGATCCGAATTGTGTAGGAGCTTTGATTGGCTTGTCAATACTTAAATTGAATCTGCATGAACCCGAATCCAACAGAACGGGCGTACAAATGTTATCGAAAGCCTACACAATTGATTCAACAAGTCCGATGGTCTTAAATCATTTAGCTAATCATTTTTTTTTTAAAAAAGACTACCAAAAAGTACAACATCTGGCTTTACATGCCTTTCATAATACAGAAAATGAGGCAATGCGCGCTGAAAGTTGTTATCAATTAGCTAGAAGTTTTCATGCTCAATGCGATTATGATCAAGCTTTTCAGTACTATTATCAGTCAACCCAAATAGCTCCTGCAAGCTTTGTGTTACCACATTACGGCTTAGGTCAAATGTATATTTACAGAGGTGATACGGAGAATGTAAGTAATGTACTTTACTATATTTTTAATGGATTACTTTTATAAGTAAACTTTATACCAGGCCGCTCAATGTTTTGAAAAAGTTTTGAAGATTCAGCCCGGCAATTATGAAACTATGAAAATCTTGGGTTCACTGTATGCAAATTCAAATTCGCAGACTAAACGGGATATGGCTAAGAATCACTTAAAAAAGGTCACCGAACAGTTTCCAGACGATGTAGAAGCGTGGATTGAATTGGCTCAAATTCTGGAGCAGAATGACTTACATGCTTCGTTAAATGCTTATGGTACTGCCTCCAATATTTTAACAGAAAAAGTGAAAGTGGAAATTCCAGCAGAAATTCTTAACAATGTGGCCGCTCTGCAATATCGTTTAGGAAATCTTAAAATAGCCGAAAAACGATTATCGGAGGCCTTAGAGAGAGCTGAAAACGAAGCGCATAATGATGCTCAATATTATGAGGCGATTTCGGTGACGATGACCTATAATTTGGCCCGTCTCAAAGAGGCCATGTGCAGCTTCGATGAGGCGGATAAATTATATAAGGACATATTAAAAAAACATCCTAACTATATCGATTGCTATTTGCGTTTGGGTTGTATGGCGCGTGATAAAGGGTTAATATTTGTTGCTTCCGATTTTTTTAAAGATGCCTTAAATATTAATAACGATAATCCTGACGCCAGGTTGGTCAAAAATTCTGAAAACATTATCTTCATATAAACTAATACTTTTGCTTTTAACTTCAGATCTTTATTAGGTAATTTGCATTTAGCTAAAATGCAATTTGCTTTGGGTCAGAAGAACTTTGAAACCATCTTGAAAAACCCCGCCACAGCTAATGACGCATATTCTCTCATAGCTTTGGGCAATTTTTCTCTACAAACCCTACACCAACCGATGAGAGATAAGGACAAGGAGAGAAAGCATCAAGAAAAAGCTTTAGCTATATACAAACAGGTAGGTTTTTATAAATCGTCTTAAGTGCATATGTATGACACACATCAGCTGAGTGTTGCGATCCGATCCGATTTATTCTGCGATACCAGCCTATTAATACGGTTTCTTTCGTCCGAAATGTGCATTTTATTTTTGAAATCAAAACGCTGACCATTAAAGGTATGAACCAACTTTTAGTGGCTTCACGGATTTGCTTACCACTATCGAGGCGCGTTACTTAAACTTTGGAACTATAAAACATATATAAAAGTACAGCCGTATAATGGGCATGCTAGTTATTAGGCAAATAGTTCTTGTTTCATTGATGTTTTAGGTGTACTTTCCAAGATTCACATTTATATATTAGCCTTGGTACCGTACAAGGGACGACAAGCGGACGAATAATCTTAAATTTTACGCCGATTAAGAGAATATGTATTCGACAATACTTCAGTGGATGACATAAAAGGTTTGAATGATAATTTCTCAAATATTTTAGGTTTTACGCAACGATCCTCGTAATATTTGGGCTACAAATGGCATCGGAGCCGTTTTAGCTCATAAAGGTTGTGTAATTGAGGCACGTGACATATTTGCTCAAGTACGTGAAGCAACTGCCGACTTTTGCGATGTTTGGCTTAATATCGCCCACATCTATGTGGAGCAGAAGCAATACATTAGTGCCATACAAATGTACGAAAACTGTATGAAGAAATTCTTTAAACATCACAATGTAGAAGTGATGCAATACCTGGCGCGTGCATATTTTCGCGCTAATAAATTGAAAGAAGCAAAAATGGTATTACTGAAGGCTAGACGCGTAGCACCGCAAGATACGGTAAGTTCACTTGCCTTTCCTGTATTTCAAGTGTTCTTTTATTCTTGCGATTTGGTAGGTTTTATTATTTAATATTGCTGTAGTTTTACAACGTCTCGCTATGGCCATACTGAAGGATGAAAAATCCACTTTGGAAATTGTTTTACAAGCTGTTCACGAATTGGAATTAGCCCAAAAGTACGTATCATAATTAAGGATCACCAGACATGCTTTTAATTCTCATTATTCTTACATATAGATACTTCCAATATTTGTCGATATATGGTGATAAGGCACGCTTCAATATCGAAGTAGCCGGAATGGAAGCAAGTCAATGCCAGGATCTTCTATCACAAGCGCAATATCATGTATCACGAGCTCGTCGTATCGATGAGGAAGAGAAAGCCTTCAAACGCAAACAAGAAGAGGAACGTCTAGCTTTTAGATTACGTCAAGAAGAGGACCGTAAGCGTCGAGAAGAGAAAGAGAAAATTGAACGGGAGCAAATGCTGGCCAAACGCCAAGAGTATGTGGAAAAAACTAAAAATTTAATATTGACTTTAGAAGTGCCACAAGAAAAGGAAAGGAAGAAAGGTAACTTCTGGCATATTTACTTATATTAGCGGAATGCTTACATTAATTAATATTTGTCTGGCATCTCAGGTAGTGGTCGACCGCGCAAGGATGATTACATGTCCGACTCGGAGGGTAGTGATGTTGGGCCTAATGAAGGCCCTGAAAAATCGGTGAAGAAGAAAAGTAAAAGTGATCGTAAAAAATCGGGTGGAAGCCGTAAGCGAAAGTCCACAGGTGATAATTACGACAGCGACAGCGAGACCGGCCTTCCTAAGGAAAAACGTAGGAAAAAACAGAAGTCTTTGAAAAAGAATCAAGAGGATAAGCTTTCCGCTAAGCAACGCATGAAAATTGTTTCGAAAGCTACTATTTCCACAAGCGAGTCAGATAGCGACGGCAGTGGAAAGGGCAGCAGAAGTCGGAAACGTAGCCATAGCGGAAGTCGGAGCGTAAGTCGCAGCGCCAGTCGCAGTGTTAGTCGTAGCGCCAGTGGCAGCGATTCTGAGACAAGTGAGGGTAGTGCTAAGCGGGCTCGTAAGCGCAACACGTCGGGCAGCGATTCAGACCGTTCTAAATCTGCCTCGCGATCCCGCTCTCGATCTCACTCCAGATCGCGATCACGCACGCGTTCGCGGTCAGGCTCCCGGTCACCTTCACGTTCTCGCTCCCGCTCTCGTTCCCGTTCCCGCTCTAGATCCAGTACCCGTTCGAAATCCGTTAGTCGTTCACGTAGTCGTAGCGCATCCGGCTCGAAATCCAGATCTCCAAGTCGATCTAGATTGACACACGGCAGCCGATCGAGATCAAAATCAAGCTCCCGTTCACGATCCCGTTCACCTTCAAGATCGCCTTCTGAGCGTAGCACTTCGGTTCCGCCCGCAACTAACTAATAGGGCGATAAAATAGTTATCATGTATTTTTCTTTCTTTGATCATAATTTTAAGCGAATATTTGTCTCTTTAAAATATTGAAGTATATTAAATGAAGATTCATTTCATTATTTACAATATTAGTTCGGATCCATAAACCTTTTCACAAATTAAAAAAATATAGCAACGTCTGACAGCATTATTAACTTGTTGTTATACCTAGAATTTCGGAATTATCTATAATAAAGTCTCCTACAATGCACGCCATAGGTTTCGAATAACGCAACACAAAGGAATGATCGATTTTTTTAACATCCAAATCGGCATCTATATCCGGGAATTGCTCTTTCAGTTGTGTGAAATACTTTATAGGCACCCATCTAAAATAAATGGCACATAATACAAAATACAAAATTAAAATGCATGAAAATGCAAAGGTAACAAGGTAAAAAGTACCCATCTGTTGTGCCATAATAAAATTTCAATAAATGCATATTTTCTTGTATAATGTCTCTCTGCAAAGCACGTACACGGGCCATTTCATCTTCCGCGAGAAATACTACTTTCTCAACAACCGATGGCTTTGCATACTTCAGTGCAGTACCAATTAAATAATTTGGTATTGCGGCAAACCAAAAGTAGATTTGCACAAGAAAAACTTTCAAAATTTCGGGTAAACGATTGAGCAAACTAATGATAAATCCAAAAACTGAATACAGTGGCAAAGCAATTTTTGTAAAAACCCAGCCATTGGGTGATTCAATCATCCGCTCAATGGTTGGAAATAGCAGATAACATTTCTTTATGCGTTTGTGCACGGATTCATTGCGCAGTATTTGCAGAACCATCCATGCTCCTATCGAGTGACCAATTAAATGTATTTTAGTATGCTCTGGTACATATTTTTCAATAAATTCAATCTTATGACGCACTTGGCTATCTAAGTCGAAGAGCTCTTCGTTACCCTTAAGCTGAGGTACCTCACGTAAGCTAGTTTCAGGGGGATTGTCGTGACCTAAATGACCTGAATAGATTAAAAAAAAGCATATAATACAATAATCGTACATTAATGACTTAATAAGCAATCACTTGCCCACGACCCATACTGGCATTTTTTTCTCTAAGCGCTCATGCAATGCATTACAGAATTCCGTATAGAATCCAGGTAATCCAGGATTACCTGTTATACATATCGCTACTTCTTTCACGTCATCTAGAGTCTCTTCGACCCATCCACCGCAAGTTATTATGTGCGTAGGTATGTTGCAAATATTTACAAATGCTTCTTTCATATTTCTAGACGTTATTCGAAAGACTAATTTTAATATTTTATATAGTTTAAACTAATGGTATCCGGAAACAACAAAAAAAAATCGTACTTTTCTCGCTGATACGAAACGAGAATATTTCTTAATGTCAAGATCATGTTGTTTGAATGAACCACTTTGATGTCCGCTAAGATAGCAGCAAATGAAAAATGAACAAAACAGTAATTATATGAACATGTAGGTGGTTCTAGCACTTTCTTAAAAATATATTCACGGGATCGAAAGCTATATATAAAAATTTAAAAAAAAATGTCGAAATAGTTTATTTTCTTCATTTTTGGCCTGTATGTGAACAGATCACGCCCATTTTTTAATACTTTCAATCGATCAGGTAAGGTTTTTGTCAAACTTCACCCTTTTATCTTCATTTTTGCGATTGTAACGATTTGCAAAACTTACGTCTAACGGATTTCAATAAAAATAGGTGTACCGCATCTAGGAATAGGAAAATGGGTGTATTCCAAAAACAGGTGACATATATGCAGGCTGCATTACATCATTAAAAACTAATATATATTATGTGAAGATGTCTACTTCCTTGTGCAGAATTTTTTTAGCCTGAAATCAAGCGGGCGGGATAAGCATACGTGTTAAATAACCTTTGACAGTTTGGTCTGTTTCATAAGAGAAAAACTTTTACATTATACTGTTTCATTACCATTTTGTTCTTCTGCGTAGTAAACAAATGTTGCAAAGTTTAAGTCGAAAGCATAAAGGCAAAGCAAATTGTGAAGTCATTATTCGATAATAAAGAAATTTTTTGGAAAATGCTTCAATTAAAAGGAGGTAAAAAATCACTGGACTTGAATGGTTATACTGTCATCGTTCCTAGCATATGTGTTGGCAATGCGGCTCAGTTGGCGTGTGATCTTTTGATATCCTCAAAGCAATTAAAAAAAATCGGTAATATACATCATTCAACTTTGATACCAATTTTCGGGCCCTGTGCTTTTGAGCACGAACCTAAAGAAGAAAAAGCAGCAGCGTGTGAATTATATGAAAATGCCGAAGATAAATTGTTGGTTTTACAATTTCGTGCCCCATTCATATCCAAGCACATCAAAGATTTCCATCAAAAATTAGCGCAACTTCTTAAAGAAGCTCAAAGTGTTATCATACTAAGTGGGAATTTTGGTTATGAAAAGCGCATTATAGATGGGTCATCTTATGAGTACAAAGCTAATGAGCAATTTAAGGAGCAGTATAAGGAGTCATTAAGTCTTGTTAAATGGAGGGAATTTTCGGGTGAGACAATTTTTGGAGGAGGCAATGCTTTACAATTATTTCGAGTGCTAGAAAGCCTTCATATTCCGGTAATGGTTTTGTTCCGGTATTTGCTTGATGGTGACAACTCAATTGATGCTACGCTTATTGTTGCGGAATTAAACGAGTTGTGCAAGGGATTTTTGAAACATAGCGAAGGAAGTCAAGATGTTAAGTTGGTTATACCATCATCCTGGAAACTTTTATTTGGCAACGATTTCCCCGAACTGATATTTTGAAGCTATTCCCGCTTCAGCTTAATTGACACAAATTGTGCGAATACTTATTAATTTATCAATGTCTCTTTTTACAAATGTGTAATATATATATATCGGAATACGGGAAGTATATAGAACTTAAAAAGTTATTTATACCACACGTTGTTTGGAAGAAAAAAAATGATCAGTGACATCAAGTAAGTGCTAATTAACATATCACGATTAATGCAAATACATGGCCGAATATTTTGTAAATAAATTTTCCAAGAATGTTATGAGTAAGTTTGGTTAGGTAAACTAGATAGTACGTAGTGTAAATATATATGCAGCGGATTTCATTGTTTGTTTTGTACAAAGCGGACATAATTTTTTAAATTAACTTAAATGTAATGCATCAAAAAATTCGCAATTCATTACGCATAGACTAATGGAACAAAAATATTGTCCGGATTCGCTTGTAAATTTTCATCATATCTTCAATAAAGATAATAAATAATTTTAAAATGATAAGTGCGATATTTTGCAAAAAAATTAAAGAAAAAAAAAATGTTAAAATCGTCTTTTGTACTATCACTCCAGCTATCTCGGTATTATTTACCTATCTGGTTAATTAGGTAGATAGATGAAAAATGGGTGAGGCTTTATTACTTTTAATATCAATTATATTACATAAATTTAACAATAAATAAAGGGATTTTTTAAACGATGCGTTTCAGTTCATCGAGAAGTATTCAATCAGAACAATTAATAAATCGGTGGATATTTTTAAATTACTTATAATACGAACTCAAGTTTATTATTATTATATATTGTGTTAGTTAGTATGGATTTTGAAAAGTCTTTCAATGCAATTGAAATAATTCATAATAATAAAAAGATTACGAAGCGTAAGTGACATAAATTTCATAGGCTTGCGTGTTTTAAGGGAATTTTACGCATGTGCATTATGTGTTTGTGCAACGCAACAAATAGCAACGACGTATAAAGAACAGTTATGTTGATGTTGATTTATGTTAATGTTAGCAGTGCCGCTTATACATATTAAGTGTTTGCAAAAATGTTGGTCACTTTTTCGGTTGAAAAATGCATTTATTGTGGAAAATTGGTGCAACATACATTAATCAAGATAGTTTCTATCATTTTCTACAACATGTTAAAATGCTTTTGGCAACGTGGCGATATCATGTGGAAAGAATTTATATCTGGTTCGCAGCGATCCGTCCACCGCTCCATTTTCGCACTTCTTCAAACTTGCGGACTCGCGTACCAGCCGAGCCATTCTTTCCCGATTTAGGCAAGAGATAATCAAGAGGCGCCATATCTGGTGAGTACGCTGGATGTGGTAGAACTTCCCACGCTCAATGATGAGCAGCGTACGCTGAATTAATCAATCAGTTATTTTATGTGGAGGAATGTCAAAACCATCAGATTTAACCGTATTGTGCAACGGTATTTCCCATTTTTTAAACATTTTTACTTATAAAATTCGATGATCAAAATTTTTGGAAACGCGTCATTAAGGAAATCGTGCATATACTTGCTTGAATTGGTTTTTATCTAAAAAAAATTTTTTTTTTTAATCTAAAAATCCAAATTAATTGGACCAAGTGAGAAAATAATATTCCGCCGCGACCGAATTTTTTATTACCATCATGGTAATCATAAGAAAGATTAAGCAAACGAAATTTTCTCTATTAGCGGCCATCTTTTTCCTTTTTTAGAACGAAATCGGAAATTTACATCGTCAATCTTTCATAATTTGCGATTAACGAGCAAAAACATGGAAAACAAACGCGTTCTCAGGTTTAGTTGCATAGGCACGTCCTTTGACTAGTTTAAATCATTTTCAAATTATTTCGCAACTTTCTCGCTGATATCTTCATTTTGATGGATGTCTATTTGATGTCTATCACTGATACTACACAGTAGATCAGAAGGACAGATGACCAGATGAAAGATAAACATTTCATTCAAAAATAGGTCACACTTTATATTGAAAGTTTATTAATTTATTAATAATTAATAATAGGCTGCAATAAACGCTTGTCGCGCCAATAAGACTCTAAGCGTCTTCTTCAATATAGTTAAACAATCGCTTAAATATTGAAAATATTGAACAGTTTTACATATGTGTTATTATTGTTTTATTTATAACTAATAGAAAAAGGACTATAAATGCAAATATACAGTTTCAGTATCGAATCCAAAGGCTGGAAAATGAGGTCCTCAAGTAATTGGCCACAGCTGAATTGTTTTGCCTTCTTTTTGTGCTGGATTATCAGCTATTAGCCAATTTTCATTGGAGTTTCAGTTTTTTACCTACCGCGGAAAATATAGGTGTTGTATTGGGCTAGGGTTTATTCTTTATTTACACGTGCGATTCAGCTACAATAACAACCGAATGGGGTATAGTCTTCAAAATAAATATTAAGCTAAACGTTAGGACTAACTTTTACTAAGTGAAAACAAGTAAAAAACCTTGTAGACGGGCAAAGCCGACCATTAGATACCGTACCCCACTTTGCCTAATGCAGATAGTCACCTTTTTTGGCAATCATATACCAAAAGTTACACATTATCTTTATGCAAAGGCGTACTTTCCACGAAAGCATATCATTCAAAAAATAGATGTACTTGGTCTAAATTCGATTAGGTTGATTTCTATGTCTATTTACTTTTATGAAATAATTTTCGCTGTGAACAGTAAAAATTATACCTCTTTCATAAAAATTCACCTTTTGCAGGAACGGTTATATAGGAAAGGAATTAAAAAAATCATCCCAGCCGATCAAAATTTAGGTTGTCCAAATATCCTTACAGAACAACGTTTGTCGAAAAACTTCGAAATTTACAGTTTTTTTTCCATATAACGACTTTTGAACATGTGGCGTCAGTCTATCACATTTCACTAAAATATCCCCAAAATTGTGACATGTGCTTGGACATAAATTTAAGTGGGTAGGCAGATAGAAGGACAATCAGGGCTAGAATCAATTGTTGCATCGATCGATAGAATAAAAACTGGGTCTATCTTAAGCCCTTCTGGATGTTATATACGTTAATGTACACCGTACCACAAGTGGGGTAGGGTATAAGAAGACAAAATGGTTGGACAGTTCTAGCTTAGCGGCAGACCCGCAGTCAGGGTAAGTCCCAGCTAGGAGTGACGCGACGCAACGTACGAAAACTTGGGAACCAAAAAATAGTGAATTCAGGTTCAATTTACGAATCGTATGAAGATTTAAACATTAGAAATTAATTATAAGTCCTTCGTAGTCAAGGTCTTATGAATATAACAGGTTAGGAACAGTTAATCTCTCCTAATAAGATTAATCAAACCTCCGTCATGCCCATTTTAAGGGATTGTTGCTATGAAGCATTTTCTTTTCTTTCCTTCGCTTGTCCTACATGTTGTTGGTTCTTAAGCTCAAAACGTTTTTTAAGTTGTAAAGTAACACTTTCTTTCCCTGCCATTTGTATCAAATAAGACGAGTTGGGATGCAATAGGTTATTGCCTATAATTTAAGATGTACTCGTTAAAATACAAATCATACAAAATCAAAATGAAATGAAATGAAAAAGCTAAAAAAGCAGAAATTAGTTGCAATGCCATATGAATATATATATATATATATATGCATATGTAACCGCCGAGCTCTTATCTTTTACTGCTTCTACTATTATTCCTATTGTATATGTATGTAAAAGTAGTCCATCATCTGAAATGTATACAAGCTAAACCTTGATTGGAGGGCAAATAGAGTGTAAGAAGCAAAAATACATCATAATATTGAAAATACAATAATAGGTATGAGTTTATTAGTGCAGATCAGTTTATAAAATTGAAACGGTAAAGTCTTACTCAAGCGCATAGTTTAACGCGATATGGTTCAACATAAACTTGGGGAAACGCTTCCCTTATTACATAAATACAATGTGGAGAAAGGACTTCATTTTACAAAAAGTTAATTTCGTTCACACTTGTAAATACGTATATAGCAGTGATGTAATTTTTTTTTTAATCTTAAAGATGTTATATGCATAACATAACACACATAACATCAGGCGTCATTCGAATAAGTTCTTGTAATTTTTTATAAGCGACGACTCTCCATTTTGCGCTTTTCAAGTGCTGTCTGTCAGCCTTATAGAGTCTTCATTTAAGGCAGCTAGCTTGGAGTAGTTAAATCAACAAAGGACAGCTGATGCTAAAAATGATGACATTACGATTTTGTTTTTTTTTTGGGAAGCTTGTACTCCTGTGTGAAGCTTGGCTTGGACAACTGAAATGTGCTACCATTGCTTGTGGCCTGACTAGAGCTTAGATGCTTATGTAGTTATCTGAGAAATGCGGCTCATGTGGATAGCACAAAAGAACAGTTGCCCTTTCGCCACACAATATATGCCTGACAATAGATAATGCTTTCAATAACACATCTTTTGTCGGTCTTTGGAAATAAGAACTTTCTTCAGAAGACATTATTATTATTAGTGATTTAGCCAGAGAAAACATTTTTTTTTTTTTTTTTTTTTGGTTTGGTGGTTGGTTGGCGATGGACTAAGCCAAAAGATTTGTGGCTTATATATCCAGATAATAAACTGTCCTAATTTTTGGTCAGAAATATATATATAAAACGGGACAAAAAAAGAAAAAGAGACGCCGTAATAAGTGGACCCGGTATGTTAACTGTAATTGAGTTTGTGTGTGTGGGTGTGTATATATAACAGTGCTGGTTGAGCTGTTAAAACTCAAAGAGCTTTGCAAACCTTGGCTGAAAACAAAAAAGGACTGCTATAGTAATAGAAAATGATTGAAAGAAAAAATAAATTAAAACGCTTTTCAAATGAAGCAAATTAATTCCCCGAGATAAGGTATCTTTTTTGCTGCAAAGAGATCGAAGAGACTATCCTCTATCTTAAAGAAGCTAAAAGAATCTCTAATGCCATCAAGTCTGCGACATATAAAGATTAGATGCTCAGCAGACTCGCAAACATCACATGGAATAGCGCGAACTATTTTTAAATAACCTTTACCATAAGTGTGCCAACTCATGACTCTATAAAGAATTTTCCCAGGAATTAAAAGAAGCCATAGAAAAGGGTTTGAATTGAAATGTGGGATTAAAGGCAATTGGATTTAACACGCGCGATCCCTTTACATTCGCCATTTAGCTATTGGAGGATGTGGTTGCGAATTGCCCGAATTGCTTCATGGGGAGTGTATTTGGTGGACAAAATTGTCTCATCAACTGCTTAATTTCTGACTAGAATGTCGATGACCATTGATGTAATTCCACAAAAAGCGCGGATTGCCATCACAACATTACTTTTTACTCGTGATAGCTCTATGTGTCCTTTTCGCTTTTCTAACTGCAGACCTCTTTATTGGCAGTTTCATCGTCGTCCTTACTCGAAATAGAAGACGCGTTCCCCAATCGAGGGAAATTGTCATCGTAGAAGATGTTGTCAAGACACTCGAAGTAGTTTTAGGAAAACTTCTCTTTTACTTCTGTATAGGAGAGGTTTTTAATGGCCATGATCTTATTGATGTTTAATTCCAGCTCCCTGTTCCGGCAACACTTGTGGAGAGTGTTGTGCTGAATTGACCCACAGGACAAGCACTCCATCTTCTCACAGTTCACACACTTCGGAGACTTCCCACAGTTCAGGCATCTGCTCTGCTTAGCTTTACAGAATTTGAAACGTGACCGTACAAAATACTCCACCGGCAGATGACAATAAATAAATTTGATTGACTTAGGGAGGGCTTTACTTTTGAAGCCGATTTTGATGCTGGTTGTGGGAATCTACCCATCCTTGTTTGTGGGGTTCCTTCTTTGAAAACGGACAACGGACTTGATCGGAATGTCGCACACGGCGTTGTTAATTATCAGAAGATACATTACTCGAATTTTAAATTAAGCACACCATCAATGGTCGCGGTTACAAATCTCAAGTGCGGTAGAATTTTTAATAAAGCCGATAGACTCAGAGTGCTTTCAGACTACAGTCTTTGATTTTATTTCTCTGGCTAAATTAATAAGACTAACAATAATAATAATATATGTCTGTAGCATCTAACGCTGGGGCCATCTTGAAGATATCTGGAGAATTTAACATCAAGTTCTGTGGCTGTAATAGAGCTGCTAAACTAACTATCAAATCTATCTTAAAAAAAAAAGAAGTCTTACCCGCTTGTGGTCATTCTACTCTTTACTTGTAGAGTTCGTTTCTTTGGTCTAAATAATCTGTCTGTATATACAAGAGGCATAATTGTGTTTTATAATTGTAACATAAATTTTGCAGCAAATAACTTCGGAGCACGACATGTTCAGGCTTTGCTTATGTTCTTTGGCGTATGTTTCAGTTATTTTCTACGGGTGAACATATCAGCCGCAATTGTACCAATGACCCAGTTCAATGCCGGATATGCAAGTTACGAATATTGGGATTCTCGTATAAAGAGCTTAATATTAAGCAGCTTCTTTTGGGGTTATGTGTTGGCCCAAGTACCAGCTAGTATGTTGGCAAGGCGTTTTGGCGGCAAAATTATCTTAGGTGGAGCTACAGCCGTAAGTGCCGTAATTACTGTGTTCCATCCTTTAGCGGTCGTTAAAGGCGACTGGCAATTGCTTTGCTTTTTACGGGTGCTAGTAGGTTTAATGCAAGGTGTAGTTTATCCATGCCTACATACACTACTAGCTAGGTGGGTGCCGCACAGTGAACGTGGGTTTCTGTGTACATTTGTTTATTCTGGTGCACAGCTTGGAACGGCCATTTTATTGGTTATAAGCGGAAGTATATTTAATTCAAATATGAGATGGCCGGGAATATTTTATATATCCGGTTCTATTGCCCTGCTATGGTCTTTAATATTTCTTTTATTTGGTTGTGATTCACCCCGTAATTCAAATAATATTTCAAAGGCTGAAAGAAACTACATAGAAGCATCAACTGGCGCTACTGAACAAAGTGAGGTTAGTAAAATAAAATCTGAAAGCTTTAAAAGAATATAAATGAAATTCATATAACAAAATATCCCTTATAGGATGTGGATGTTCCCTGGAGATCTATATTCACTTCCGTGCCATTTTTTGCCTTGATTGCAGCTCATTGTGGCTTCACCTGGGGATTTTATACCCTTTTAACTGAAGTACCTACCTACTTAAATAGTGCATTAAACTTGGATATGAAATCTAATGCTCTATTATCTGCTCTTCCATATTTTGTCATGTGGATATTGTGTTTAATTTTAAGTCCCATAGCCGATCTCTTAATCCGACGTCATATTACCAGCGTGACCGTTTCAAGGAAACTATTCAATTCGATTGGTCAATGGATTCCGATGATGTGTCTCATTGCACTCAGTTACATAAACCAAACTGCAATAACATTATCTGTAGTTTTACTTACTGTCGCCATTGGATTTAATGCTGCTTCCTTCTGTGGTTATTTGGTAAATCATATGGACTTGTCACCGAATTTTGCAGGTCCATTGATGGGAATTACAAATGGAATTTCGAATCTATTATCGATTTTCGCTCCATTGGTCGCAGGCGTTGTAATTCACAACGAAGAGGATCCGGAAGAATGGCGTAAAGTATTCTTAATAACTGCCACCGTTTATTTTTTATGTAATCTATTATTCGTGGTGTTTGGAAAAGCAAGCGTTCAGCCTTGGAACTATAAATTAAGAAATGTTGCATCGACCTCAACCAACAACGGTTCAACACTAACGTCAATTAGCACGATAGCCTACGAAAACAATTTGACATCATCAACGCCTGGCTGATTCATAATTATTATTGCGTTTGTTTGCGATCCATTACTAATTAGTATATAGTTGCAAATAAAAGCCCGATTACTTTAGCTGCTAGCAAAAATATCTTGCCAAGAAGATAACTTTAAAAATACTCAGACTACTTTAGCTGCTAGTAAATATGATATCAAGCCAAGAAAATAACTTTGATAAGATTTTTGGAAAAAAAAGTATTGAAATTCGTAACCAAAATATGTAACTTTTATTATATGCTAACTTGCTCCGTGAGTATTTGCGTTATTTTCATATTGTTTTTATAACTTGTACTTGACGCTTTCAATTTTGCGGAAAATGTAGAACACACTCCATAACGTAGCAAACCAACTAATGGCAATGGTGCCGTACAAGACCGATGTGTACGCGTTTTTGTTGCCTACCGGTATATTAGCCGTCAGGGAAGATTTGGAATGATAAACTTGCTGTAATAGCATCCAATTGCAGCTGTCGTCATTAATAGTTTCGTTTGTTTGCGGATTTATAGTCAATTGATCAAAGTTTAAACAATATTTGGTGATGGAATCAAGTTTCGTATACTTTTCTAATAAGACTTCCTCATTTCGTCGACAATTGATGTACATTATTGGCTTTGGTAGCTGCACAGATGCAAAGCGGCTACGAAAAATTATTGTTAAAACTTGAGACTCTATTTTGCTATTAAGTCTTTGTACTTGACACGATGAGGGGCATGGTAACGATAATGTATAGGTAAAATTGCATTATCTTCAAATTTAGGTACGCCTCGTAGGAAAATATCGAAAGAATTTGCTTTTTCCGTAGGTACTTCAATGTCCACAAATCTTGGAAAAATACTGTTTAACTGGAAATCAAGATATTTAAGTGGACGTGATATATATATAGTGCATATAAATATGTACATTTCTAGCTAACCTTTTTCAGTCTTCTCAAGTCTTTTAATTCATCAGTACTGACATACATAGTAGCCGGTAGACGTTGTTTTAAAACGTATTCACATTTGCTGCCCACCATTGAATCGTTGAAGTGAACTGTGTACACAATTTTTCTATCAAATATCCAGACAAGTAACGGTTTTTCATTTATTTATTTCCTTAGTAATACGAAGACTACCTGTGCAATCCTGAACCAAGCAACTCAATCTCCACTATTGGCATTTTTAAATCGCTACTTTGCGAGGAATCCAGCAAAATATACATTATAATTACGAAAATGCGCATAACTTTCTTAATAATTTAGCCTAGAACAGAAAAATAAAATTTTTAAGTACTTAAACCGAATTATTATTATTATTATATTACTTAAAGTTAATGATGTTAACTAATGTAAATATTATTAGAAATGAGCGCTTTGTCCTTAAAAAAATTTTAAAAAAGCGCTAACAACAAAAATATGTTTAACAATCAACTTTGCACTAAAGTTATTTACAAACCTTCAGAATTTAAGAACACTCGTATTGTATATTGTACACGCATTCAGATCTGCAGAGGAATGTTTTGTTCTTGTTATTATTGTCAACGAATTATTGCAGACTCGTTGCATGCAAATTTTCGCATAGCGTTCGAAATTCTCAGATTATTCTGACATTACCTGTTTACTGCTGATAACACAAACGAAAACTAAAAATGACTACTATAAGTCCGCGCCAGGGAAATTTTATCTAAAATGTGATACGGGCTTTTAGTTTTACTAACAAAATAATCGAAAAGAGAAAAAGTATAATATGACGAGCAAGTGTGCTACAGTCCGGCACAACAGACCATTATATTTTATTATTTTTTTTCTCAAGTCATACACGCGAAAACGACATATGTGTACTGCATAGTACATTCATCCCGAAACATGCAACATCGTATATCCAGATACCATAATTCATAGCTGTAGCTAGTAGTACAGATATTTACAATAATGACGAAATAGCAGGGTGTGAAAAGTTAACATAAGTGTATACAAATCTTAAACTTACAAAGATGGAATTTATTGAGGGTTAATAGAAGAGTAATGCTGATGATGGTATTGTAGATTTCCTTCTATAATTTCTTCTTTAACGTTTCTTCCAATGCATTTTTGAAGCTGCAACCTTTCCATGACATCATCCATATTCGGTATAGCTTTTAATACAGACAAACTATCAGTAACACGGGCTGTTTTGAGTTTGTCTTTATGGGAAAGGTTCGCAGCGTGAAGGATAGCTCTGGCTTCGGTTGTGACAGTTGAAGCACTTTCGTGACTTTAAAATAAATAATGATTAGTTAAAAAATTGGATAAGCACAATTATATTATGGCTACCGTTACAAAATATTTTCAATTCGACTTTGGATACCACAACTAGTTTGAAAATAAATTGATTGTCATTTTTTTTCACGTCTTTGAAACTTCTACTATCCGCGAACGTGTTCATTAATAATATATTTGCATAAAAAAAGTTGACAAAATGAGGCATCATTTTCGTCTTCGGTTTAAAAACTCCCAAATGGTAAAACCACACTTGGCAGCCACGCTAGAACCAAAATTACGAAATCAATGTAAGCGTCACTGAGAGATATAACTTTCTGAAGAAAGGAAAGAATCATTATCTTGACCTTAATGAACTCCTTAGCCGGCCATTCACCAGAAGTGACATTGAGAATACGTTGAGGTCAGTCCAGTACATTCTTTTAACATTCTATTTGCAAATGTTTGTATACGTTTCTCAACATATTTTGGAAAATTACAAGTTGTAGAATGTGCAAACTCAATCTTGGACCTAAAGCTTTGTACACAGTTAAAATTTTTCTGGGAGGCAAGCCTGACCGATTGTTAGTCATGACTTTGATGATATTGCATCCAGATTGACAGTCTTTGAAGGCTTTCTCATAACGCCCACGAAGAGTTAGGCTGTCATACAAAGTTCTATAAGGAAATCGATGGGTTTTCACCTGATCACTTTAGTTTCTTTGATAAAGGGCCTTAGAACCATTGGCAAAATAAATAGCATTTATTTTGCTGGGATTAAAATGTAAATTAAGATCGGCACATGCATCGCAGCAAAAAAGGTTACCTTTTATCGAGAGATTATTCCCGCCCACTGAAAAGGATAAAACCGCATATACAGTTAGGAAATCATCTGCATATTGAAAAATATGAGTTTGTTCATCTTGACGATCATACTAAGTAGCTGTATATACGTTGAAGAGTATGGGACTCAAATAACTGCTTTGTGGAATGTCACCATACACAACAACTTTTTCTGTACCCATTACCAAAACACGCTTAAATAAAAAGTTTAGTATTCACGGACGTACTTGAAGAGAAATTGAAAAGTTTAGGAGAATTCTGCCAAGCTTAATGAAGTTGACGCAATCATAGGCTTTGCTAATACCCAGGGAAAACGTTACAACCATTTTGCCAGCTTTTAAATTAGCGAAAAAAAAATATAATCCATTAACGCACATATTCGTGGATTTGCGTTTTTGATCGCCATTAGAACGAGCTGGAACAATGTTCCCAGTTTTTAAGATATCCATTAGTCTCTTCTTGACCATGCAATTTGCTTAAATCATTTAAGTCTTGACCTGCTTTAGGAGTGGGAACTATTTTGATACAGACAGTGCTCTGACCATATCGTACTTAACTCCATCACAACCTGTAACGGTAGCCCTCTTCTGGAATGTAAAACATTCATGTACGTTTGTGTGTATTGTTACTAAAAGGAATTGAAGTTATTGTAATCGGTTTGACACATGAAATCTAGCTCTTGAGGATATCCAAGTATCTTTTATTATCATGGTCATTCCACACAGCATAACTGTTTAATTTTCGACAGTAATGTCGATGACCATGGATGTAGTTCCAGAAAAAACGCGAGCTACAACTACCACATTACTCTTTAATCGGGATAATTGTGTGTGTATATTCAGTGAAGTTGCCTGGATTGATATATTTACTTTTTTTTTGTTTGTACTTTCACCAAGGTACAGGTGTGAAGGAATTCAATATCAGAAAGGTTGGTTCTAGCAAACTTGTTCTCAGGCTGAAAACCACTTTGAATTGATGGTAAATCAGACGGAAAATTAACTTAAGAAATAAAATTTTCTATTTTCATAACGGAATTGTTGCAACTGTGGAATAAAATGCGAGAGTGCTGACTTCTGCCAATTGAACCATTGGACGTGTTCCAGTTGAATGATAAAATAGTGCAATTAGAAAAGGTTAGATCTAAGACACTGCTTGCCGCGCGACCACCCCGATTACAGGGAAAGGTAGTTATCGTTATTTAAGACATTTAAACTGATGGCATTAATGGCATTTATGAGGATCTTGTCTTTGTTGGTCGAGACTCGATCGCCATATAAGCAATGTGTTGCATTGAAATCTCCAGCTAGAATCGCATTTTGTAGGCAGTCAAGAAAGTCACATAATCTCTGAATCTCATCACGAAAGGTTTGTACGTCGAGAGTAGGTGGAAAGTAGCATGTTGCTATGAAAAGATTCGCTTAAAGGTTCATGGTTTTCATGATGATAACGTAAACAGCAGAGTTGCAGGGAATATGTTTGAAATTGACGCTTTTCTTAACTAATATACTAAAGCCACTATAGTCGTCAACTCGGCATTTGGTGGTTGAAGTATAATTGGAAACTTTAACTTCAAAAAAAATGTCATGCCTCAAAAAAACTTCACGTAAGATGCAGAAATTAATGTTCTTCGAGCTAAGTTAAAAATCCAAAAATGGTAGGTTACGCCGAACACTTTGGACATTATATTGTAAAAACGAGACCATGCTTTAAATAAGAACGGAACACGCTTGATCGTAGCTTGCACAATGTGATATTTTTCTTCAAATTCCTTAACAAGATTCAGAAGAATCATTGGACGGATACATTCTTTAATCGCAGAGACTAATCCGTTAAGAACGCAAATTGTTGTTCGAAATTATTGTCCGCTGAGATCTTGGGGGTGAACTGGAAGAAGACAGATTTCCTTTTAACGATCGTAATAAATTTTTTCTTTGTTAGCATCTTATTAACGTTCTCATTATCATCCTTGGCCAATTGGCGGACGAGTTCCGCAAAGGAGGGGAATTCTCATCGTAGGAATTATCATCCAGACATTCAAAGTAGTTTGAGGAAAACTTCTCTTTCACTTTTTTGTAGGAAAAATTGTTAATGGCCATAATCTTGTTGATATTTATTTCCTGCTCTCTGTTCGGGCAACACATGTTTCGAGTGTTGTGTTCACCTGAACCACAGAATAAACACCTCATCGCTTGGTAGTGTTCGGTACATTTAGGAGACTTACCACAGAACTTCGACACATGCCCATATGGCCCCATTTAAAGTATTGCTTTAAGGCGCGTACGATATACTCCACGGAAAGTTTGCAAAAATTGAATTTGATCGGTTTGGGGAGGGCCTTTAAAACCAATTTTAATATTTGTTGTGAGCATAAAATCGTCCTTGTCGTTGGGATTTGTTCTTCGAAGCCCGGCAGCAGACTTAATGGAAGTATCGGACACTGCTTTTACAATGATCCCATTTACATCCCACATACATACATAGGAATATTGCGAATAAATTCGATCCTTCCGTGAAAGATCTCGGTATATGCGCTTTTACATTTTTTTGATTAAACTGATTGTTTTTAACGAAGTAGTTAGCATTAAAAGCAGAGCTGAACAGCAATTTGGCTCCACCCTTGCTTACCAAGTTTAATTGTTTTAAACCGTTAGTGTTGAAAATAATCATAAAAGAAAAGATCCGAATTGACGTTCGTCGCTCACACAATATATCACAAATGAGAATTTGTCGCAGGAACAGTCTTTGCATTCATGAGACCCCCTATATATGGTGTCGTGTAAAAAGCATATGGCCAAAATTCTATTTGGTTGATTTACCAATTACAGATTTTTATCATAAAATATTAAGAACTAGATTTTTTTGACGTAAAAATCTTACTTTTCATTAGACCGAATTTTTCTTGTAACGACTTGTCAAAATAAGGCTTTTAATTTCATCAAAATATTTTTTGATTTAAATATTGCGGTATGACGTATCAAGCTATATATTACAAATATTTTGCTTTTATCTTTATACTAAAATTTCTTTCGTATTTTAAATATCTAACTTTTTCTGACCTGCAAAACACCCATTTCTTTATGGCTTCGTATTGGTAAAAACTTAAATGAAAAATAATTTATTTTTTCCGCTCTTTCTTTCGTTTCCCCGATTAATAAGCATTATCTATTCTTCATCCATTACATATCAATACCTGCACAATTTTTTTATTTATAAAAAAGTTTGTAAAATGTAATGTTTTTCCCAATTTTCACGCGCTTATTCAGTTTTGAGGCCGCTGAAATAGCCACACGGTTTTTATGTAAACAAACAAGTAACAACAAGCAGCATATGTTAAGATTTCGAAATAATTAAGATTAATGTACATTTCAAAGCATTGAGAATTTAGCCTTTTAATAGTATTGTTAGGAGCAGAAAAAAAACAAATAAAACAAAACAAAAATGCCTCTAATAATTACATTTTGCCAAGAAATACACGCTTATAAATTTCTGCACCAGTTTTGGCCAGCTTGTCCGCCATCTCGTTACCTTTAATGCCTTTATGCGCCTTAACGTAGTTCTACATTGAATTCAAAATATTTACACAAACGATAAAATTCATTTTGATATTTATAACTTACCCACTTAACATCTAAACTCTGATCCTGCAATAAGTTGTCTAACTCTTTAAAGTCGACTTCGTTTTTAACACGGTCTCCACTCTTTAAATGCCAATTTTTCGCTTTCCACCCTTTTATCCAAAGTGTTACTGCATTAATAAGAAATTGAGAGTCTGTGCTAATGCATAGTTTATTTATCCCCAGTTTCTGCGCCGTTTTCACAGCATATATTGCTGCTTGTATTTCTCCTACATTATTAGTTACTCTACCTGTTACAGGTTCAGCAACATTCCTAAAGCATAGCCATGCTTCAGTTACACAATAATTTAGTAATTCCATATATTTTTTACTTACAACGGGTGATTATCACCAAAATAAACGCCAAAACCCGCAGAAGCATTTTTGCCTCCATTGTTAAAGCAAGACCCGTCGGTGTAAGCCAAAATATAGCCTTCCTCATTAATTTGAAATTCATAGGGTCCTACTTGTTTGATGCCGATTGGTTCAATTTTTCGAATTTTCGCAGAGCCGGACTCATTACCCGATTTTCGCTTTAGTCGATTTGGAGACTTTGAAGTCCCTTCCACTTCGGCTAAAGCATATAACTAAGGAATATGTTATTACTTTATTGTAAATATTATGTTAATGCGTAGTTACCAGATCGTTCTCAGTTATATCTCCTTCATCGTCATGGTTAATTGGCCAAAATTCTTTGTCCGTTTTTGCTGCCGATGTCGTGACATCTCCTATACAACCTTTCAAAAATTTTTTTTTTGAACTTTGAAAGTTGCAAATTTCATTTTCAATAGCTTCACCGCCGCGAATGAAGTCTTCAGCAGCTGAACGGGTAGGGAACTTCTTATATTTTGCTCCTTTAAATCCTTTCACTTGTTCCTCGCATTCTTTCCTTTGAGAAAAAATCCTTTTTAAAAAAACGAACACAACTGAGAGAAGCTCAAAAAGCTTACCAAGAATTATAAACACCTATTGCGCGTCCACAGGCTACGGCATAGAAAGACATCATACGCGTAATGCGTGCATTACTGAAAACGGTTCTCTGAAATAGCATATTTTGTTCAGAATACAAATAAATTTGAACAGTATTGCCAAGGTTGGAAACACAAAAATTTTTCCTTTCGAACGCAAAAAAAACTAAAAAATAAAGAACTAAAATATTGAAAGAAAAATCGACGAAACATTATTAAATTTTTTTACACACAAGAGGTACGTTGTAAAAAACACTGTGTTTATTTCTAGGCAGCAACTACGCTCTTTTATCAAGTACATTTCTTGCTCCAACAATCTTTTTCGAAAATTTTAGCATGGAGGATAAATTATGTTATTGCAATTGGCAGTGTTTTCAAACTGTTATTAAAATGAACCCTAAAGCAGTTAGGAGTTAGAGCTGCGTTGTCGCTAAAGACAGGCAGCAGAGAAGAGCAAATCTTTAAATTAAAGACATATTTGAACGACATTGAAAAATATATAAAAAGCGATATATTAAGCGCAGATGTCAAAATTCGCTGGGCTGACCAAGAAAGATAAAATAGTGCAGATCCATTTTGACGAGGTGTACACCAACCACGCGACGGTGTACTCTCGAGAAGATGATGAACTGCGGGGCTGCGGCTATAAGACCAAGGGAAAAAAAAAACAATGGAACATTACGGTGTGATAGTCTTCGCAGCACGAAGCCTCCTCACCTCTTTCAACATAGTGCTGGATAGCTATCCCCGCGTAAAAGGCCAAAATAACATGGGATGGGCCTTAGAAAAAAGCATAAAAGCGGCTGAAGAATTGGGGTTGGACGTGAGAGCAGTCGTCTGCGACCGAAATGTATCAAATGTGCAATATATAAAAAAATTTGGGAAGAACAAAATATACAATAGAAAGCGGGCAGACGGCAGCACACACTGCATCCGGGTATTGTACGATTATCCGCACCTACTAGAAACAATTCATAAAAATATAGAAACGAACAAAGACTACTATAATCTTGATGTAATCTCTGCAGTGGCAAATATGCGGCCGAAAAATTGTGCTATCTCCAATCAAAGAGGCTGGATGCCGGCCTACAGCAAGAGATGGAACATGGCCTTTTCGATGCAGGTAATGAGCGACGCGCAAATCGCAACGCTAGCTGTTGCATGATATTTGTTGGCATAGATTTTGGTTTAAAGATGTCATTATTTCAATAATATTGTTACTACCGTTGCTGTTTAACATAAAAGGCACTTTTGCCTTTTGTCTGCTTAAATGATTCAAATACAAAAATGTGCTCCTAAGACTGAATATAACTATGAAACTGAAGATAACATTTTCAGAAGAAAGACATATATTGGATGTCGATCACATCTTCAATATCAAATATATATATAGTTGGCGACCCCAGTCGTATAAGAATAAATTTTTGATATATGTGTCATTTGGTAAACGTACAAAAAACATAACAGAAGCAAAAACTAAATCATCCCAAAAATACGCGCATGTACAATGCTTTCTAGCTAAGATTTGACAGTGTTAGATACAACTTGCTTCGCATTTATACTATGAATTATGGTTCAGATATGAAATTCACAGAAAGGAAACTTCATAGCTCTTTTGGAACGGTCACCTTGTACTATTTAAAGGGAGAATTTGGAGGATAATACAGAAATCGAATTACATTTGGGTTACTCTAACAAAAAAACTAAATTCAAAATTTCGACATAGACATTTATTGCCGTAATGTGCTTGTATATTTAAAAAATTCACAAATATAGTTTTGCAACTCTCTTATAAAACATATCGCATATTGTTTCATTATTAATTATGAACTCGTCGTCTCCACAAAATTGCATAATTCCGGCGACCACGATTGCAAGGCATCCATGTGACTTAATTCTTCAGTCAAGAGGTTTTTATTAAATCTGCAATATCCTTTAATTCCATCCTCATTTAACACATCCATATGCTACCGTATATGTTCTGCCCGCTCAGCTAAATTAAATGAAACAACAAATTGCGACCACGACAGAATTTTGAATATTTATTGCATTTCAAAGAGGATTCAGTCAAAAATTTCGGTTTGCACATGAATAATAATTCATTAATTCATTAATGTGCTGTTGTATGTAACCAAAAACGGCTTGATAATATGATCGCCGTATGATCGCCAGTGTAAGGAGTTTGAAAGCGCACTTCTCTGGTGCAGTTAATTTCACGTGCCCAACATGGGCCGCCCTCTTGGCCCTTCATATAACCATATAGTAGTAGTCGGTACATTATAAATGTGTTTTGCTTTCATGAGATACATGTATTCGCTAGCCAAAGGCAGAAACTTTCTCAATAAATTTTTTCGTCATCCAAAAGTCTTTTATTAGTTTCTCTTGCTTTCTTTTATTGGAAGATTTTAAAATTATACTTTTCTTACTTCAAAGTTACTTAAGCTTACTTGTAAGGAATAGTAGTCCTATATTGAAATGGCAAAAGGTGTTAATAACATAAGATTCTAGACAAGGTCTTAAAAATTGCTACCTATAAGTTGAACTTCAACTAAATAATACTAAAGGGTGGAACTATCTGAAGCACTTGTGGATGTTGCATATAGCCGCGCAAATTTGACAAAAACCCTACCCGATGAATTGTGGGTAAAGAGGATGACAAGACTGTATAAACGCGGATAATCAACACACGAATGTTGGAAAAGGGTCCTAATACGTGAAGGCCGTAATTATTGGTTTGAAGACATTGATACCTAATGTTTTTGATATATATTACATCAAACAGAAATTATCCCGAAAAGCTAACTAACACAAGCGGAAAATTTTTTAAATTCTTTTATATGCACTGTATTAATATAACACTATGTTTCTACAGCATGCCCGATAAAATAAGAAACTCTAAACGGGGTGCGACGAATTCACTTTTTGCAGATGTGAGTGTCGTGGATGCCAGAAAAAAGATTGGGGAAAGCACCGTCATATTTGCGGAAAACCCAAACGAGTACACAATAAGCGTGGCGGAAACTGGTACGTATGCTATACTTACTTTGTGCACTATAGTTAAAAATTTTATTATTTGATTATTTTTATAATATAAAGTAGATCATTGCTAGCAAGCGCATCACAACAAACAAAAGTATGATATTGATGTTAGTTATGCTTCATTAAACAGAATCCTTGAAGAACAGAAAAAATCTGAGAACTCTTAGCTAATTGAACATTGAATTGCCGCGTTATCGTATCGAGAAAGAAGACGTTGATGTTGCCTACATTGATTATAGAAATTTTCACACTGGACTGAACTTGAAAGATTTCTTTTGGGCACCCAACGAGTACACTGTTAGTGGAGGCGCAAAAGAGCTGGTTGGACATGAAAACTATTCTTCATAATCGAAAAATGAAATTACAAGAGATAGTTGACATCTTAAAGAACATGCATTCACTAATTTTGCAAGAAAATTTGTGGTAGAAAAGTGCGTTCACGAAATTTATTTCACGTTCACCTACAGCCGAATAAATACTGATGACAAAATTCCACGTATTGCAGGTCTAGCCCCTAGTAATTACCTATTTGCAATTTCTAAAGGGATGCTCAACTGAATTCGCTTGAAACTGAATTTCCTTGAAGTATTGATCAGTGCATTAGCCGGCAAAAGCAAATCATTGAATCATTTACCTTTATTAATTTCCATAACATCTTTGATTTTCCATTATTAATGAGGTAGGATCTATTTTTTTTTTTTTCACATATTTGCTTTTCGTAACAATGGTTTACTTTCTTTTTCCTTTAAATATATTTCTAGATTGCAAGTTTTTGCTCTTGAAACAATCTACGAGAATCGTTATCGAAAAAAAATAAGTATGTGTTAACGAATGCGGTCATTCAACTGCTCGCTGCATGTTGTTCGATATCAAAAACCATTAACATTGAAAATCACGGTCGATGATGCTCGATATTAAATGAGTAAACTCGTTCCCAGGTTCGCATAAAGTGTACTAAAATTAAGGTTTAGTATTACGATTATTATGGGTATATTCAATTTGCTACTACTTCTACTGCTTTATTTATTACACATGCGCTGAAGAAAATTCACTATTATCATCTTTTTTATGCTTGGCCGTATAAAGATTTTCACTTGTTTTTATCTTGTCACCAAGGTGGTAATCTGCTCCCACAAACGAAGAAAAACCGCCTTTATAGCCGAAGTTACTCTCTTAATGACGGGAGCAGTGTTTGCCGCTTTTTGTGTAAATTCATGAAAAACTAATCGAATTCGAAAAGAATAGACATCTTCGTAATTTTTGATTGCAGGGTTGTTATTTCATTATCCTTTAGGAGAAAAATATTTAAACAAAATTTGGAGAAAACCGATTCGATATCGCGTTGGGGCTACATTTGCTTTTTAAATTTGAAATAATCGAAAATTTATGTGAACTTAGGAAGTCGGGAGAATTTAATTTAGTAAAATCAAGACGATACGCATTTTATCTTCTGTGTTATTTGTGATTAATTTGTTTTTGCTTTAGAGTTAATATGTGTGAGTGTGTGTGTGTGTGTGTGTCTGTCATAGAATCATTAAACTGTAGTTCAACAGTATGAAGTTATAAGCTAAATAAAAGTTATATAAAATTTTTTTTATAATTATAAGTGCCATAAAATCATAATAAGTTTCAGTTGGTATTTTTGGTTGGTATTGCGTGCCGTAGCAAACAATTCAAACTGATACACCGATAAGGTGATGGCGATGCATTTAGACTTCATTAGTAATCAAGTAAATAAAATTCATTGTGGTTTCAATGTAGCAAGGAGTGCTCTGAACAAACGGATAAACCAAGAGTGTAACCAGTAAGTGAAAGAGTGATAATTCTTTTGGTAACTTGCTTATACGTGTGGTATTTGACATTATAGATTCAGAACTACGTCAGCGGCCGAGCATTCTATAGGCAACAAAAACGGAGTTACTACACCGCCCAATCTTAATTTGAATATTATCGTACCAAATGGTAAAATTGACAAAGAAGTCATCTGAGACGGTGCAACAATTGCCGCTTAGTCGCGACGTAGCCAATAGAAGCAAAAAAGATTTTCAAAAATAAAAAGATACAATTTCATATGCCATTGTGGAGGGCCTCAGAAAATTCAAAATTCAGCTACCCAGTTTAATACATTCGCATAGGATACGGAGATTAGCTGCAATGCGAACAAAACATTTTATTGTGATACTATGTTGTGTTATAATTACCACAATTTTGTTTATTGCTTTGGGACCAGCAAGCGAAACTAACGATTCCTTAAAAAATATCGTTTCCCAGACTCATCAACAATTTAATAAATTACAGGTAAGTTTCGAAATTTGTATTCGAAAACAACTTTTGTGATGAGACAATAGAAAATATATTAAAGAAAGCTTCTAGAAATTTTGGATTGAAACAATTACAAAAGTATCATTCAAAAGCTCCTACAATATATAGAAGAGATAAAAATGACAATTTCTGATTTATAGGCAATTGAGTTTGGATCTAAAATCAAAAAAAAAAAAAATCCCGTGTTCAAACGCTCAAGTTAATTTTTATCTATCTAGGTTTTGTGTGGACTGATTTGCGTCCAACAATCTTCGCAAAAATAAACTCATTGCTCTTTTGCTCTTTAGTTCAATATTCTACAGTTGTCATTTTGCATTCGTTTTATATTTGTAGGTAAAGTACACAGACTTTGACTTCCTATGATAGTGGTTTCGATCACTATCTCTTAACCAGGTGGACTTCTGTCAAATTCTACATTTTTCATAACTTCAGTTTGAACGAATTTCAATTAAATTTCTCTTTAAGCGTCGTTTATAGCAATATTTAAGAAATCCTTTCTCTTTAATGTCGGCCAACTACTGTTAGTAATGAATATTTTAGCATTTTATTGTACCCGTCGTTGAAGGATGGGGATACACTCACTTCGTTTTTTTTCATAATGTATGTAACACTCAAAAGGAAGCTTCGGAGACACTATAAAGGATAAATATTGTTGTTCAGCGTGAAATTTTGAAATGATTAAGTCATGTATGTCCGTCTGCGTTGTGTTCTTTGTTGTCACTCTCCTGGCCGCCAAACTGAAGATATCGTTTTTAAATTTGGTAGAAAATTTGAAAGTTTTTGCACGCTGGTTGGCTTTGAAAATGGGACAAATTGGTTAAAGCAAATTGATTGCAGCTACGGTTTTCTTAACAACAATTTGTGGGCTTTTGCACGTTGCACGCAAATTACAAAAGTTAAAGGCTCGAAATTTTCTACTTTTACTTCACCAAACACCCTCCTCGAATGAAGATATATTATCTGCCTAAAAGTGGGTTAACCTGAAATGAATATGATAGACACCGCGAATTAATTTTTTCTTCAGTATCAAATAAAAGAATTTGGAGAATAGAGTTAGCAAAGTATAGTGGTGAAGCTTTTCCCGCCATTCTTCGAATGGAACGTCGCTAAAATAATCGTTAAAATCGCTAATACTGTCTTCAATAATTTTTATTTTTTTGGTTCGATCGAATAAGATGAAGAAAATCAAATGTAATTCATTTAAAAGCAATTGCTCTGACTCTTATTACTAAATTCCATAATTCCAATTAAATTCTCGATTTACTCAATCAGAGCCATCACCAGCAGGCATCTTCTTACCTCGAGTTAGGTCTTGATAAGCCGGCGAAGTAGTCTTGAGGTACCTTATGTGATGTTATATTTCATTTATGTGTTTTGCTACGCCAAAAAAAAAACAAGTCTATTGGTTCACCAATAGCTCTATAACACACTCAAAGCCGAAAGAAAGCTAAGGGACTTCATATGCTATTTTCTTAACTAAAATAAAGTTTGAATTTGATTCAATATCGAAAAATAATTTGTAGAATATGACCTCGTATGTATGATGAAAATTTACATACTACTCTACCGTTACTTGCCGGTACATTTTTAGTCCCAAAACAGATGTCATCTTTTTATTTGTTTTTTACTGAATAAGTGTTTATACTGAATAGTCCAGCCTGGAGTGTTTTTTAATGTGGCTGTTAATTGACAATACTCTGCCACGTGTTTTCTGCATGCACATATGAAAATAAGTGTAATAATCGTATTGCAAGCACGGCTTCCCAAAAAAACTAAAAGGCTTTTCTGCATATTTCTAAAAAAGTGTAGTAATTTTAAAATTTATAGTGTTTTGGCTAAAAACTGCTTAAATGAGAAACAGTTGCTTGGGCAGCGCACATCTGGCGTGAGGTAGTTTAAAGCATTTTTTTTTTTTGTTGGTTGATTCCGGGTTGATGGTTTTTCAGGATGACGACTACAGCGAGAAATAATATTGGAATACTCTCATTTACTTATATACTACGGATTTTATCATTATTATTGTTATTAATGCATACAGAAAATTCAATACTTGTATGATATACTTACATAACAGGTTTGTTTTTCAAAATTATTTACAGGAGAATTTGCGAGTGTCTGAGCGAAAGAAGTTGGAAATTGATGCAAAGTATTTGACCATTTTGGGTTTTCCATCACAAATTAATTATCCCAAGAAAGGATCGGAATTCTATAAATACGAGCTGAATGAAGGCATTACAGAATCTCTTAAATTTAAAAATAACAAAATTGAATCACCAAAGAATGATTTCAAAAAGACGGTCGAGCTAACTTATAAGCCGCTGCAACATGAAACAATTGCGCAAACCAACTTGACGTCGGCGCAATTATTCAATGAAAGCAAGGCTAACTTTAGTATAGTCACCTACGTTCAAGAAGGTCAATCTCCTTTAGCAATACTAATGTTACAAAATATTGCCAGCAAATTGCCTAACGAGTTTCTACTAATTTATGATCTGGGTTTGTCTGAGGAAGATGCACGAGCCTTGAACGCTTATTGCAATAGTACACGATGCTCTGTGATATCATATGATTTGTCGGTATTTCCTACTTATGTAGCTGATCAGCGTATGCACGCGTATCGACCGATCGTAATAAAAGACGCTTTAATGCGTTCTAAGTATATATTGTTTGCTGAGAATTACATGCGTATCCGTGGTTCCGCCCATGATTTTCGTTACCTTCAGAACAAGGTAGTCCAGTCTGGCGTATTAGGTTGGAATACACCCATAGCCGTATCAGCGCGCACCCATCCAAAAATGTTTGATTACTTTCAAACGGATATCGACGATTTTTTCTTTCTGCGCATGGTTGACATGGATACGGTTTTCTTCGCTGACAATTTGTTTGTAATCGAGAAAATAATGTTGCCTTGGATTAAGTGTGCACTCACTTTAGAATGCATTGATCCAATAGGTAAGTAAACAATCGATTAGCACATTTAAACTCTACTAACTCTAAAATGTTAATATTCTCAGTAATTCTTAGACTTTGATAGTTAGATATTTTATTTATTTTTTTTTTTATTAAAAAAAATTTGCATATACTTTAATACGTAAAACATTAAGGAAGCGATTCCAAAAAAAAATATACAAAAAGTGTTCGGCACATGTGTGAACGATTTCGTAAACTATTTTTTACCGCCAACTAAGGTCAAGACAAACAAGAAGATACGCACCACATCCATATAAAGATTTAGTGCAGCAAAAATGTACTCCTCAGGACTGATACTGTATTTGTGATCTCCACCCATCATCAACTGGGTGTCGTAAATAAGAAGAAGGCAGGCCACAAAGGCACCCAAACAAGCGTACGTTGTGCGCAAAATATAATCGTTCCAAAAAATGGTGATAAAACCAAAGATTACCACGCACACTAGAGCTGTTAATAAGATGCCACCGCAAGCGGTAAAATCATATTTGCTCTGCATCGCAAATATTGTCAATACTAAGCACAAGAAAGCAGTAATGCCTACAGCCATCAGTACCTAAATAATATTGCGGAAAGAAAATATAAATGAGATTAAATGGCTTGTGAACGAACCACATTTGTAAATACCGTCTGCGAATTGAAACGACCAGCTATGGCGGCTACTACAAATGATTCTGCGAAAGTAAAAATACTCAAACATATAAAGTTTGTAGGATAGGTACGGCGGGCAGAGTCACAGCAAGCCATAGCAAGAACCACAACAAGCAAAGTGACTAGTGCAATCGTTACCAAAAACGAATTGCGTTGAATAAATTTAAGCGTTGGTTCGTGAAATAGAACAAAGGCTACCATTCCGAAAGTGAAACATAATTGACCCTGGCAGAAAGAAACGACAATAAGAATACCTTATTTCAGAATTTCTAGAATTACAATTAAAGAACTCACCATTAATATAAGATACACTTTACGTATGAATGCTCTACGTACGCTTTGGTCATTAAATGAAAAGTTTTTAGGTTCCAAATCTTCAGGGTCTATGACTGGTACTGATGGTGAAGTAGGAATAATTGAAGGCACATAGCCGGAATTATCTAATTTGTGATTGTAAACTAAAAAAATCAGTTTAGAGTTAGTAATTGTTGCCACCGCATTTCGAATTCCAAGAAAATTTAAAGTTTTATTTTGCACATTTTATATTACCTTCTTCATAATTACTAGGAGGGACGGTTTGTGGTTTCGTTAAATTGTCCTGTTGAAACATAATTTGTGTCCGTTTGATTTAAAGCAGACCGTAGAAAATCTGATATAAATATTTGGATGAGGAAGTGTCGCGAATTCTTTTCTGTATCTAATTTTTACTGTCCTCTATATTTTTTAATTGTTTGTATCCCTACAATTGTGAAATCCACGGTATTGCCATACATAATTACTTCACCAATAAACTTAGAAGACGAAGTGTAACGATTTAATATAACTTTGCTTTTATATCGTAAATATTTTAGGTGCACAGTCAAATGGTTGTAAATATAATAAAAAGCCGCAATATCGTTATTCCGGTTGTCACAGTTATGATGCTTCAGCCTTTAACATTGTCTTGGGCCTGACCTGGTTTTTAGATGACACAAAATACTCACTGCCAAGTGACAACTATAACATTTTCTATAAAGAAACTCTGGAACAGGCGACAAAAATTCTCGAAAATCGACGACGCAACAGTAGTGAAATATCGGAGCATCCAATTACGGAAGACTAATCCAAGCTTAATTAGTTTTTCTTAAAACCATATAATAACCGAAAAGTAAGTTCTTAAGACAAAAATTAAAAAAAAACAGATCTTTCGCGCTTCTAGATATATCGTTATCATTTACGCATGACTAGGCACATACTTAGATTTTCTTAACAACAACATTGAAAGATGTTATTGCTGAAATAACTCAGTCTTTGTCACATTTATAGCTTATTTAAGTTACTCTAAGCCAAAAAAAAAAATTGTGATTTTCTAAAATTATAATTGTTTGTATGTTTCCAAAGCAATGAACATTCTAAAATATATGTAAACAAAAGTAAATAAAAAGTACGAAGAGAAATTCTTTTGCATTACTTGGCCTAAGTCATTTATCCAGATTATTCAACGCGATCGATAAAGCATTCTATAAACGAATCCGACTTATTTTTGATCCCTGAATGTGAAATTATAGTTTCGAAGTATCACCGGTACTGAGTAAAATACATTCTATCATTATTATTGTAAATTTATTTACACCAAAGAATTAACTTCTAGGATTAAAAGTAGGATGAGCACTAGTAGTCACGATTGTCGGTTCTATAATGAAAGGAATTACATATGGTACCTCGTCAACACACCCATGTATGATAGAAGTGAAGAAATATTACTGGAGTATGCTTAGGCATATATAAGACAACTTATGCATAGCAGTGTACTTATACATTTCCTTAATAAAATGAAAGACGGGGTCGAATTCAAAAACAATATGCATATGCGCATAGATCATTTATATCGTGCATCATGCACCTACATATCAAAATAACAGTTGATTGTACTTTGTGCAGTTGACACGTAGCTTGCACTGAATTACTCCAGTTGTGCCAGTAAATTGGAGAGGATTAATTTTGCTGTATACATTTGCCCTGGCATGCGGAGCAGTGACGTTGAATCACTCAATGCTTTTAAACTGGTTGTTTGCATTTTTTACATTTTGTAATCAATTGTTATGCTTCTGCTCAAAAAATCCACTTTCGGAGAAACTGCACTCTGCATTAATGCTAAAACATTATCATGTAGCTACTCTTTTAGACCATAGTACAAGGATGCAAGATGCAAATGCATTCATTTCGTTCACTCATTTTGTAACGTTTTTGTATGCGTATTAAATAAAATCGTTTAATAAAACAATTAGGAAATGTTTTTTAACTTGTAGGCCTTAAACTTACGTTATTTATAACCCTACAGCGTTATGATCTGCTAGCTTTATGGTGTATCTTCCTATTCACGTTTTTTAGTAGCTCTAGTTTCCTGATGCGCATAAATAAATTAATTGCCATGACCACTCGAACCTAGGACAGATTGAGACACGAACTTTGTATCTTTGTTAATACCTTCTTTTCATAGCAAAATAAGCAACTGGCAATACTCCTCAAGCAAAATTTATTTCAAAATTGTAATTGTAATTGACGTTTAGTAAATCAGCTGTCATAAATTTTTTTCTTTCGATGTGGGTATTGAATTGTTTTAGTATGATTTTTTAGACAAAAAAACCAAAAATTGAAATTGTTAATATATTTAAATCTAAAAATAAATCCTATAAAATAAAAGTTTTCTCTCTATTATAATTGCCTTGGTTTGTAATAATTATCCAAATGCATATGCGAATATTAGGAAGATTTGCGACAAAATGGCACAGGTAGGTGACAGCGGTCTCTGAAAATGCAATCATAACAATCTTTTACATATATGTTATATCTTATTGGATGTATACGTACATGTTTCTATACAATTTTTTTGTAATAGTATATCGAGAGGCTTTGCTACAAAACCTTCAGTGCCACGAATTGACGAAGTGGGAAGTGGCACGGGTATTGGAAAAATTACGGGTGGCTTAAGAAATAATCTTGACGGATCTTATACTATTAACACGCCTTCTACAGAAATTGTAACTAAGCTGCCTCCTTTGACGGATGCCTTACCTGATTTACCTGAAGTTGAATACGCGCAACCTTTGGTGGAAAGTAATTCGGCGACCGTGACCACTTTAAAAAATGGTTTGCGCGTGGCTTCAGAAGCAAGGTTTGGACAATTTTGTACAGTGGGTTTGGTAATAGACTCAGGGCCGCGATATGAGGTCACTTATCCCGGTGGTATTTCGCATTTCCTGGAAAAATTGGCTTTTAACGTGAGTTTAATTATAGCGGCAGTGGGCACTTATTTGTATAATGCCTATTTTTAGTCTACCAAAAATTTTCCTGATAAAGATGCCATACTAAAGGAGTTGGAGAGAAATGGTGGCATTTGTGATTGCCAATGTTCTCGGGATACATTGATATATGCAGCCAGCATTGATAGTCGTGCCATCGAATCGGTAACTCGCCTTTTAGCTGATGTTACTTTGCGTCCAACTCTTCAGGAAGAAGAAGTATCGTTAGCTCGGCGAGCCATACAATTCGAATTGGAGACATTGGGAATGCGTCCAGAGCAAGAGTCTATTCTTATGGATATGATTCATGCGGCTGCCTATAGAGAAAACACATTGGGATTGCCTAAGCTTTGTCCCGTGAAAAATCTTGGTGCCATAAATCGTGACGTTATAGTAAATTATTTGAAGAATCATCACACCCCTGAACGTATGGTTATTGCGGGAGTTGGCGTAAGCTACACACCAAATGGGGTAATTTACTACTCAGCTTATTAAAATGCATATTTTTGGAAAATAGGTTGACCACGAAGAGCTGGTTGAAAATGTTGAAAATTTTTTTGTAAAAGAACCCGCTGTATGGGAAAGTGAGGAAGGAGAATATGGCGCAGAGGTTGATAAGTCGGTGGCTCAGTACACTGGCGGTCTTTGCAAGGAGCAATGCGAAATACCTATTTACGCCGCTGCAGGTCTACCTGAGCTAGCTCATGTGGTAATCGGTCTGGAAGGGTGCTCCCATCAAGATCCTGACTTTGTGCCATTATGCGTTCTGAATATAATGATGGGAGGGGGCGGATCCTTTTCTGCCGGTGGTCCCGGTAAAGGCATGTACTCCCGACTATACACAAATGTGCTTAATCGTTACCACTGGATGTATAGTGCTACGGCTTATAACCATTCATATATCGATTCCGGTCTGTTTTGCATACATGCAAGCGCGCCCCCCAACAATGTCAAGGACATGGTTGAAGTGGTGACACGAGAAATGGTTAACATGGCCTCTAGTCCAGGACGCGAAGAATTGAGTCGTTCAAAAATACAATTACAGTCCATGCTGTTAATGAATTTAGAATCGCGACCAGTGGTATTTGAAGATGTTGGTCGACAAGTCTTGGCCACCGGACATCGTAAACGCCCAGATCATTTTATCGATGAGATAGGTGAGTAAGAGTTCTTCTTTTATCTAACTTCAATATAAGACAAAATTTTTCTTATTTGTGATACTAACTTTTTAGAAAGAGTCAAAGCCAGTGATATTCAACGTGTAGCCAAACGCGTACTAGCAACCCCCGTCTCTGTAGCTGCACGGGGTGACATTGGAAGTTTGCCCGAAATTAAAGAAATACAAAATGCATTACTTCAAGACGGTCGGCTGTCTAACCGCAGATTATCCCTATTTAAATAATTTTTTATTCAGTATAGCGCTTTGTGCCGCTGTATGATGCTCGATTAAATACTTTTACGAAGTGTAGTTTAGTGAATTGTAGTATGAGCTGTCACTTCCTGTATATATTGATGGCTTTTCAAATTTAAGTTCGACATAACCTTTTCAGTTTTTTGTATAAGCAAACTTTTATTCTTAGTTGCTTTATTTGGAATTTTTTATATGGGGCAAATCCTGCATCATCAATAAATTAGAGTTGTAATCTTGATTAATTATAATCAGTTGCATAATTCTCCAGGTTCCAAGTCAGATGACGAGGATATGTCTTCAACAAGATCTTTCAGATCGGTAAGAGTGCAGTTTTGCATTCCTTGTGTCATTGCTGATGTTTTCAACAACGGAGAGCTGCTATTCGGCTTGGGAAGAAGCACAACCGTAGAGGATTTTGACGTTCCAAAAACCTCTTCGTCGCTACTTACATCTTCGCATATGTCCACTTTTTGTATATTTTGCGAGGTTTTCCCAACGGTAGGCTTAAAAGGTTCAGATGAATACTTCGGTTTTTTTTTAGGTATATCGACACTTGCAAGGGATGAAACACTTTCGGAATCGGACAACGCTTTTGTCGAGAAGATCCCGAAACAATACTTGCCGTCGTTTTCTTCGACGTCGATATCATTGTCTTCTGGTAGTTCATCACTGGAAATATCTTCTCGTAAACGATATTGCTTCGGCAAATGCGATTCATCTTCCATCGGATTAATGTTTGAAGACTTTCGAATTTTGACTTTTTTGGATCGCTCAACTTCCAAGCACAACTCGCCTCCTGTCTGCTTTTTAATACTTTTTGCTATAACTCTTTTTTGATGATCCAACTGCGGGAACAGATCCCGGGAATTTTCTAAAGCTTGCTTAGCAGCATTCATTTCTGCCTGCTGTATGGACGAACCGGTGGCAGTGGCCAAGCGTTTATTTCGAAAATAGACAGCTACTGTGTAGACTCTTGTATTCGTCGGCCCTGAAGATTCTATCACTTTGTAAATAGGTATATCAGGCTCGCCACCGTCCATGGTTCGCAAAGTTAGACAACACTGTTGTAATTTCGATTTTGGGTCGTTCCAATCTTGATTCATAATAAAAATTTGTAAACGGGGAAAAAGGCAAACGTGACAGAATTGCTCGCAATAAAGCAAACCCTTGTCTACGTACAAAGCACCCAGAAATGCTTCCAGAAGATCAGCTCTATCCTTGGTTTTGAGCTCTGCTTTTGGGTTTGAATAAACGGCGTATGTCGTCATGCCTAAATCATCGCAAACTACAGCTTGAGTGCGATTGTTGACGAGAGAGGAACGTAATAAAGACAAATGACCTTCGTGATGTTCGGGGAAGTGTCTATATAAATACTCTGAACAAATTAGCTGAAGAACAGTGTCTCCAAGAAATTCTAAACGTTGGTTTGAACCAAGTGTTAAGTGAGTGAACCCAATCGAACGATCTGTAAACGCTCTCGCTAACAATCGAATATGCTTGAATTTAATTCCAATAGAGTCTTCGAATTTGGTTAGTTCTTGTAGGACTGGATAAGATGCTATATACGCGCGATCACCGAGAGGTTCTTGCTCTTGCAATGGATGCTCAGGATAGTTTTTCCAGATCTCACGAAGCTGATTGTTCTCCATGAAAAGTGCATTCATAAACACTTCGTCTGCAATTGATATGCCACCATCTAGGAGCAGAGCCCCCATCAATGCCTCAAAACAATTTGCCATAGCATGACGAAGCTCGAGTTCATGGCATAAATCTGATCCATGAGCATATAGCATATATTCTTCAAGGTGTAATTTCTTTGCTAGTAAAGCTAAATGTTGGTTTTGAACAATTGCCGCTCTGTAGGTAGCCAAACCTCCTTCCTCGAGTTCAGGAAACATAAAAAATAGATGAATAGAACTAAGAAATTCTACAACAGCATCACCCAGAAACTCTAACCGTTCATTGTGCGTGATATTGGACATCGTTTCGTATTCTTTTCCAAAACGTGACATTATGTTAATCAAGGTATTTATACCTCTTTTACGCGTATTCATATAATGAATTTTCCGATCGCCGTACTCTGGCTGACGAATACCGCAATTTGTTAGAGAATTACGAGCGTGATCCGGATTAGTTCCATAGTTTTCCTTGTATGAGGGATGCGTCAATGCCAGCTGCAATAAATATCTAAAAAAGAAAAGCAGCAAATTAATGTCACAGATAAATTTAACCCTTTTCATCGACCAACCGGTTTTTGAATTTATAAGCGATAGTTTTCTCTAATAAATCCAATGACTTATGAAATCTTAAATGGCCTGTTAAAACTGGGGCGAATAACGCATGCTGTACAATATCGCACATTATACCAGTACGATGATAGCCTTTCGAGTTAACCGCAACCGTGACATTGCGTTTCATCCTTCCCTGCGTTCGCATTTCTTGGAGCCGGGCCTCTTTTTCTTCAAGTTTGCGTTTATCTTTGAATGATGGCTTGGACATGTTCGCCATTAAATGACGAAATTTCACATATTCCCTCCACGCTTTTTGGTACTCTGGATTACCAGCGTAGCTAAGCTGTGGCGGTCGTATGCCAAAATGTACAATAGCTGGATGAGTTAAACCGCTTTCCGTATCGCGACATTCCGGCAAGTCGCTGACATTTCGATCTAGCTGATCAACTCGCACGGAGCAGGGTTTGTAACCCGGTTTAGTCACCAACATCCCTCTAAAATCATCAACATAATCTTGCCATTCATGCTGCGAGATTGAATTCAAACAACGTAAACGTCTGTCGTCCACCAAAGGACCTGCGTTATCGAGCAAGTACCTGAGCACTTCACACATCGCTAGAACTTCTTTACCATTGTCAGGTAAGTCACGTACAAAGCGGGGCATAAAGTGAAATGCCGGACAACTTGTTTCTACTTCTGCTAAAGTTGACAATTTGGGCAATAAAGAAAAATCGACCAATTCTAACAGCTCATGAAACAGATATTTGACTACAATGGGCTTGGATAAGTAAATATGTATACACTAAAGAAGATAAACTTACAAAACAAATCCAGCTCACGTATGGTAAAGTTTTCGGGCATTCTTTCGGGGATATAAAGTATCGTATATTCAATGTTGAATCGAATCACTTTACATGTGGGCAAGTCGACTAGAGGAAAGTGGGAGAAAAGTGAAAAGCCTTCGAATAGAAATTCGTGTTCGTCATGCTTGATGATCGTTGGGGTCTTCGTGAGAAAGTTGGTAGGAGGTGAAATGGTGATCCGGTAGTGATACAATTGCTTGGCGTTGTTAGAATTCAAATCACATTTTGGGTAGCCGTTTTCTCCTGGATAAATTCCGTGACGAATGCCAATACGCCTCGACTTTGCCGAACACCTACATAGGGGTCCATCGTTCATTTCTCCAGGATCGTTGTGCCATAAATCGGGATGTATGCGGTAGGGGTGCTGCAATTTTCGAGAAAGTTCTTCCATGGAACAATCCTGCTCGATTTGGTATTCGTCGTTATCAGAAGAGCCTGTGTCAGAGGAAGAGCAAACTTCAGACTTATGTTTGCATAGCCGCCTACGAGGCTTGCGGTTTGGCGGTTTATAAGGTGGCAACGCATTTCGAATACGAGAGGCCCTTTGAATTAAAGCTTCATCAAAAATTTTACATAATTCTTGAAGCCTTGGTGTAGCGGTCACAGAGTACAAAGTTTCAGTTTTTCGGTAATAAGGTTCAGCTGGTGAATAACGGATCCATATTTCAGATGAATGCTCATCTAACTCTGCTAATTCATTCAATTTGCGTTGTATTTCTTCGGGTGTTTCACAATAGTTAGAGCGCCAGGTCTTCAACAGACGTTCGCGTTCAGTTTCCGGTTTAACGCTACGATCATCTCGTTCTTTTTCCTGATCTAAATCCCTCCTCGCGTAACAGCTTGATTTGAAATATTTCTCAGCTCCTTGGCGTCCAAAAGGGGCACTACAACGGCCTTGCTGCGGTGGGATGTCACGTGGCCTGCGAGCTCTAAAATATGCATTGTCTGAACTGTAATGACGACTTTGAGCATAAGTTCCCGACCAATAATCTAAATCTGCGCTTTCAGAATAATGTTGATAAGTAGCATTTTCATTGGTCTTTACAGCTGGAGTAGGATATCTATAACGAGGATCGTAATTAAAATTTGCTGTTGCATGTAATGTTGGTGGAGGAGTCGCATAGTAATTGTAATATTCGGAATGTACACTTTCAGCGTTTGTGCCATGAACTAAAGTGTGGTGAGAGGTGCAGCTTTTTTTAGGGTGCTCTGACATTGGTGGTGGATTGCAAAAGCTTGTTTGGATTGGTAGATTTTTGGTAACGTTCGTTGAGGGAGGTGGCCTTGGAGGCGGAAAGTTGGTTACTATGCCGTAACTGAAAGTCTCCTGTGTAGTGTTAGTGTTAACAACTGGCGTTGGAGGCGGTGGATATGCATAGCAGTTGTCTGTTGCATTCGCATTGCTGTTTGGTAAAGACGGAGGAAAACTCATTTCTTGCTTCAGAAATGAAGAAAATCAATGTAGAATTTTTTACTTAAAAAATATTACAAACACAATTAATTGATTCCAAGTGCCATAAACTTTTATCGCGAAAGGATTATATTTTTTCTTTGCAAACGTGAAAGTCTAAAGAACTAATGATAGGCTTACCAAAAACATCTGTTAAAGTCGTGAACGTATGTTAAAACTGAAACATATGTTTTTTTTTTTGGTGTTGCCATAAGTATCTGTTTTTTTGTTTTTCTTTTTTTTAATTGATATGACACAATTCGACATTAAAACTCGAAAACATAAAAAGTAACATAAAAATATAATAAGGAATAAAATATTATTATTATTATTATAAATTTAGTCAGAGAATAAATTCTAAGACTAATGTCTTAAAGCACTAACATCTAAGGCTATCGGCTTTTATTAAAAACTCTACCGCACTTGAGATTCAAACCCACGACCATTGAGTTGCTAGTCAAGACTCTTGCCTACTCGGCCACTCAGGTGGATTTAGGAATAAAATAAAATGAAGAAAAAATTCTAAATATCAGGCTCTGCGACGATAAATTGCACCGCAGCGCGTACATTGCGATATTTAATTTTAAACTATCACTAATCGAAATGTAAAAGTTATGGTTTTTTTTGATAAGTCTACGAAATTTGAACGTACATTCTGTGGGTGATGTTGTACTGTCTTTGTGAAAATGGAAAAAAATTGACGACACCTACGCAGCGTTATATGGTATCAAAACTTAATTTCTTTTTAATATCTTTATAATACACAGGAGTATGCTTTAAAAGCTTCACAATATATGTAAGTCCTTGGCCGCTTTCAAATTTGCAATACACCTAAGCATGCTCATCTGTCCGTCTGCAACTATTCATTGGGACTAGCCTCTCACGATCACAAGTTATAGAGAGCATGACGTCAGTCTGAACAAAAATTTGATTAGCGCATTCATACTGCCGACAGCTGGCCGTCATGTGCTTCTTGGTGAGTGGAGGGCCCCCAGTGCAGATTGGGAATCTGCTTCACACTTCCTCTTTTCCTGACTTTGAATAATAGTTCGCCAACATTACTCATTATTCGTCTTACGTTTACTGCCATTGATGTTTCTATGTGCTGCTAGTGGTCTTGATTTCAAATCGCCCTTTGACTAATGAGATTGAGACGATCGTGGTTCGCAGATGCTTCTTTTGATGGTATTAACACTCCTCTTCCTATCGTGAAATAACTCTCAATTTTACTTTATGAGACTGTTATCGAAGGCCGTTTGCCGGCCAGAATTGGCTAGGAAGAATGCTGATCTGTTCTTACAGTTTTAGCGTCATCAGAGCAATACGATCCACTTGCAAGAATATGTTTGATCAGATATTAACCCCAGCATGCCAAACTAACGTCAAAATTCTTTGGATTTCCTTCCATATTGGGAATGAGCGGGCGTATGAGATTGCCGGGCGCGGCCTCTATCAGACTCATATATCTGAACCGCCTTGTCTTATTCAGGCGATCACTTCACCTTATACGTCCGTTAGCGACGCTATGAGTCGCGATCACTGGAATAATTCCGACGTGTTTCTGCAACCAATCAACCCTTCTATTAATAGGCCTCGCTACAATAATCTTTTTGCCTGTCGAAGTCGAATGCATTCTCTTAGACTAACTACCTTAGAGTAAATAAGGTCTTATTCAATACTAAACATTATTAAGAACGAACTGAACCTCCCAGATGTGTTTTTTGTGATTTCTCCCTTTCTGTCGGCCATATCTTCTCCGAATTTCCTTCATGAAAATTTAGAGAACACCTTGAGAGGATGCTTGACATGATTTCCAGTAATCGCCTTTCTCTCCGAACGCAGATGTCTCTCGGCATTCAGATTAGGATTATCTCAAGTCCTCTACTACTGAATTTCTCTACCTCTATGATTATTTACTTATCCTTTTTGACTTTACACTACCTTTGCTACTTAACACCTATTCACATGGCGCCTTTTAAACCATGTTTTGTAAATAAATTTATAAGTAAATAAATGTTCAGCAATGATAATTGTAATAACAACAATACTTCGTCCATGCCTTTTGAGACTACACAAGCGGACACAATAATGGATGTATGCTGTTTTGTGTACGTTGTTGAAACTTTAGTTGTTGCACGCTCTTGCAACAATTCCTGGCCATTGCTACTATTAGTTGATTTCTTAGATGTCGTTGATATTGTGGAAAATCTACAAACAACACTTCATGCATAAGTACATACATCTCAACATACATATGAACATACATATTGTAATCATAGCCGATTGATTTCTTTTTATATCAGTACTTTTTTTCGCTAAAATCTTAAAACGTAAAAAAACTCGTATCGCAAGCTTCCGTTGGAGAAGAACGATGAGTTTAGCCGGAAGCAAAATTAAAGATAATTTTGAACGGATTCGAGTTGAAGCTTTACTCATGAGAAATGATAAATGAAAATGCCTTAATGGAAGTATCCCCAACCCTATATATATATGTACATTTATAGATAAATGAAGCGACATTTCAATCATATTAGCCATATAAACGATTATTTTGTCGAATTGAAGCCAACTCATTAGATTAGATTCATTAATTAATCATGCGTTCGTAAATGAAAAGACGTATTCATTATTCATGAGAATATTTAGAATTAATAGCAACAATAACAAGAATATTCATTTACGTGCATATATGATATGCGATGAATGGCAGGCATAAACTGATATTGAAATTTTCATTTTTTTTTTTTTTTTTTTTTGATTTTATGACCTTAACGTCTATGCTGTTATTCAGCGCGGACTTAGTTAATTGTCTGCCACTTGTACTTTGCTTGCTTTATGACGAGCTAACTAATGTTAAAACCACAGGTGGCGTGGTCAAATCAAAGACATGAAATATGCTTCAAGTTCGTTTATATTTATGACATGTATTTCTTTGGCAAATTACTGGCGTCAAGAGCTTTTTTTTTTCTGTGTGAACGGGTAAATTGCACTTTGATTTTTTCTAATTTAACTAGATTTGATGTGTATGATGAATATCTATCTGTGCATCCATTGTAGATGAAGATTTGTATATATCACTATCGATGCGCGGTGAACGCATTCTATCATTTTTGGAGTATAGTTTATAGTGCGTATGCCATGAACAGGTGAAAATAGGTAGAAAAGCTACCGAGAACGACTTCCGGTCATAAGGTATAAGCAGTACACGTTCGCTAGCTTCTTATACCATTTTGCTGTAATATTAGTTTGTTATTTTTATATCCTATACGACTTGTGGGATACGCGTATATTAAATTTGTGCGTATGTATGCGACACCCAGAAGGAGTTGAGAGAGACCTGTGTTTTATTATACCATTCAGATTCACAATTACTTTCTGACTCGATTTAAAGCTTGTCTGTCCATCTTGTTCAGCATCACTTTTTAAATCGATCTGAGCTTATCTGTGCATCTGTTCCTATTGTTTTATTTTGTTCAACCTGCAGGACGCAATTTTTGACGTACTTTGGTGAAGTTTAATGTATCGACTCAAGAACAAATTTTATTGAAATTCGTTCGAGCCGACATGCTTTTTCGGCTACTTCCCGTATATAGGTTTATTTTGAAAAGGTATTATATGAATGTGAACTATAATATAGTGTAAGGTATTTTATGATGGGCCGTGATCAACTATAGTCTTCTTACTTTCGCCTTTTGTTGCTTCAACTGCATATGATATCAGCCGATATCGGACCGTAGTCAACATTTTTTAAAAAGTATTTCAAAGCGATGCCCAGATTATCATATCAGGCTCGAATCTTAGCGCGGTAAATAGTAACTTACCACAAGTAAGAAAATTATGTATGGCCGCGTTCAAGTCTTTTACACCCACCGCCATCATATAAAAGGAAGAAACTATACTTCCATGCTCGTGGCTGAAAATTTATACCGTATGGATGTTGTAGCTTATAAGCAAAAAACCCTTTTCTATCCGTATCTACTCTCTAGGTGCTTTATTTGATACCCTTATCGAAGGGATTGTAAAGCAAAAATGATGTCGTGATGTCCACGATTTAGTATTAACACAGTTACAGCGCACAAGGCGGCTTGGCGCATTGCACTCTCCGATTCCTTTTATTTGATACCCAGTTTATTATACTCCTAAGAATACTATGAGAATCATCCACGGGATGGAATCCACAATATTCAGATAATGAACAGATAATATATCTTTATGTGAGGAACGTGTAGGAATGTGTTTTTAACACTCTGCCTTGTTTACCTTATGAGTAATAAGTAGGAAAGCATCAAGAAAGTGAAAAGAATAAAAATTTGATCACTTGTAGCTTTTCTGGCTTTTTCCCATTTTTCTATGTCTGTTACAGGGACCACCCACAGAATATAAATGCAAATTTGTATTGCTCTATTTACTATAATTTATAAGCAAAAAATGAAATTGTCTTTATTTTTAAAAGCAAAGGGAGTCGCAGATTATGTTGTACTGTGATCGCGTCCATTTTCCAACACCAACTTTCGTGTAAGAACTTCCAGAGTTTCGAGCGGTGGCTGTTTATTGCGACTAGGAGAATGTCTACAACATACATTGCATTGACGGACAGACGGACATGCTTAAATCGTCTTAGAACTCGATGCTGATCAAAAGTATGTACACTTTATATGATCTCTGAAGCTTGCTTCTGGGTATTTGCAGACATTTTGATAAAACGAACATACCTCTCATTCTGCAGTGCGTTCGTTCTTGGGCCTAAAGCACGTCATTGGACCAAGGAATTGCGACCTGCAGTTTTAACATAAGAATGAATGTTTGGACATCGTACAAGCGGATAAGCGGATGGACAGACAAGCTCGATCAATGTAATTGAAATCTTTTTACGATAAATGGTAAACGTATGCAGAAGAAACGCTTGCTGCTTGCTACGCAATTCTGCATGAAATTTATATGCGCTTACCGCAGGTGCGGCGAGATGTGTAAAATATATATCCAAATTAAATTATTTTGGATATTCCTTTGATATAAAGATTCTCATAAAATTAAATTTTAATTTTGAATACAAAAATCTCTTAAGTCGTTCGGGATATCATCATACTATCAACAAATGATAAGCATTACAGGCTGCTAAATACACGCTATAGTGTTTATCAATGGAGTAGAGTGCAATAATAAAACTGGTTGAGGTCATTAGAGGTTACAAACAAAGTAATGGAATTAATCTACATCTGATCGGTGATTACGTAAACAGGCTTAAGTAAAGGCTTATTAAAATAATTACGTTGGTGTTCGCAGAGTTAAGCATTAAAAAATTACATTGCCTCATAGAAAATCTTGTGCAGCCTAATGGCTTTAGATGTCATGGTTACTAACTAACTAACTGTTTTTTTAAATGATACCCCAAAATGTTAGCTGAGCATGATTACAAGTTAATTATTGTGATAATATCGACTGCCTTGCACTTGAAAGCGTGTTAGCCGATCCAATCGAAATTTAATGCCAAACTGTGTTGTGCTTGTTAAGAGTATATGTAGTTTTCGCATGTTTTGCAAATTCGACTTAAATTTCTGACACTGAAATTGCGCAATACTCAATTCTTTTTGGCAACTAATATCCACTCGATTCGGATGCATGCATGCATGCTTGTATGCATGTATTAGTTTTGCGTATAAAGATATATTATCTTACATTATATTCCATCCATTATTAATAAGATGTCTTTGATGTTTCATTTCAACAAGATCGATATCGTGCTTATGCGTATTAATGTCTATTTCTTTATATCGCAAATATCTGTACATGCGATATTGCAAAACTCAACAGATCAACAAGCTTTGGTCAAATAACTTATTTATGTTTTTACGTTCGCTTGATGGCTTGATGGCTGCGGCTTTAAACAGGAACTGACTCTTCTACATAATCAGTCTCGTTTAGCTTGCTACTCGCATTATGTTGATAAAAAAAAATAACTATACTAAATTATCGATATCTATTAAAGTCCATTATTGGTAGGGGAGAGGGCAGTGAAAGTGAAATACTCGACAAAATATTTATTGATCTCTCACATCAAACCTCTCTGGTAATATGACGAGGCTCTGTTGAAAAGACGATATTGTTTGATCAGCGATCCAATTAGCGGCCCATTTTCACCTTTCTTCAGTATTCAAGGCTGCTTCGAGAAATCGTTTATTGACAAAAACGCGCTTTTGTAATTCAAGCTCGATGTAAATGTCCTTTTAATGGTCACAAATTCTTCTCCATTCTCTCGGCGATTTTTTGACCGAAAGCGGAAACTGAAATGATAATGTAAATGACAGGCAAATATATGGTTCTATAGGCAAATTTATAATCGGCTCAGAAAACTTTATTCCATTTCTTTTAATTCTTTGACAAAAGCATGGACAGCTTTTGATTTGCTTTCAATCTCATATCAATCTCAAGGATGATTCCAGGTAAATACTTTCTCTCTTTTTAATGTTTATTTACCATCAAATTTTACTTTATCAGTTAATAGAGCAAAGAACTAACAATATATGGAATGTTATTGTAGGATACATACAAGTCATTCGAAGAGGGCTCGACGTACAATTTTTCGGGACTGAAAACTCAAGAATTAAGAAAAAAATAATCAACGAGCATCTTGATGAAGCTACAGGAATAAGTTATAGTTTGGGAACGTTCCTAAATGAACATGAGTGAGTATATGACAGTCGCGTACTTAAAACAGCATACATTTCTACACTGATTCTTTTTTTAATTGGACTAAAGGTATTTTTGCCCCAAATTTTATCCCCAAATATTTCTTAAAAGCTACTGGGTACAGTTTATTGCCGACATTTATGTATGTACGCAAATAATGTCTACTTTTTCTTAGGAATTTAGAAGAACCTCACAAATGGTATAATGATAAGTTTTGCATCACTATTTACTAGGAATTGTAAATCAAAGAATCGTCATATGCTACAACGCGTGATTTAGGGTTGTGTGGATGTATGGATCACACAGAAGAACTTAGCGCAGATAAACTCATCTGTTATTACACCGATCGATTCAGAAGCATTATCTAAAACGATTCAAGCTTGTCTGTCCGTCTGCCTATCTTGTCTTCTTCGCTACAAGCTGGCATTTTTGAGACCTTTCGATGAAGTTTGGTCAAGGACAAACGCTATTGAAAATGGTTCGGATCGGATCATATTTTCAAACGATTCCCGCACAACGTCCTATTTTCAAAAGTCTTTGTGTAGTATTTTTCCTTGTTAGATTTGTTTGACGATTCCATGAACTGGAAAAGTGTACATTAAGTTTCATCTATCTACTTCAATTTTCATACTCTTGAGCCTTTTAAAACCAAATGATCGATAGACTTTTATTTAATTTATTTTTAAATATTAGATTGTATATAAGTAGACAGAGGAAATAAAAGAGCGCGTCTGGTATATCACAATTGTTTGGTGATGGGTTTCGATTTTTTCATATATGCACACGAGATCAGAATCGCGACTAGCAAGTTAATGATCGCGAGCTGAAATCCCAGTTTACTTAGATCGTAGCTGTAATCAATGCTTTTTTTTTATCGATTGTTCACCCATTAGGCTATGACCTTTCTCTCTTCCCCCGTTCCTTTTCTCGGATCGTAACTGTATTACACGAATTCGTAAGATCATCCTTGGGTGATTGGTCATATTGCAAAAAAAAAAAAAAAAACGTATACATGAAGGATTAATTGAGATCACTCGAGATCATATTAACGATGTGAAATTTTGTAAACTTGATAAGCGAAAATATATTTTAATATATTTATTTATATTTATATATTTATTATATTTTGTAAATAAATTTAAAGCCTGCCGAATAACTCAGATCATATGTTCCGTCTATAATAAAAATTCTACCTCACTTGGGATATGAATCCGCGATCGTTGAGTTGTTAGTCGCTTTCCTCACGTTGATAATTTTTAATATATTTTTGCATATGAATATTTTAAAAGTTTGATCTCAATAATATCGGATTAAATTTTATTGCACTACAAGGTAAGATTGAAAATGTTAAAATTTCATTAAAGCTTAGAAGGACAATATAATCATAACAAACTCATTAACACTAGGCTTATGATGAGTTATTCGTGAGTTGCCGCTTCTTGATATTTGAAAATGCAGAGCCCGCACTAACATTCATTCCATGTATGTGTATGTTTTTATCACTAAAGTGTTATGTTGAAATACATAAAAGTCAAAATTTTATAGTAATCTTCGAATAAGAAATAAAAATTGCAAAAAGAAGAAAAAGAAGTAAGAAAACAATATCCGGTTTTGGTTGGCCATTGGGTACACGACATTTGCCAGTGCAACCGATCGATATATTTGTTGAAGTTATCGTAAAGACCAGGACATACATTGACGGAGGGAAAAGAATGAAGACCCTTGGGTAAGATTCAGTAGAGTGTACCGTAGTGTTATTGGAGTAAGACAGTATAAAACGAGGCTTCCTCTACGGTCGAGGCAATCAGGAAATCTACTATGCCTGTCTTTGGTGGACCGATGGGCATATTTTGGTGCCTGATGGGCATATCTGTTAAAGCTTCTTATTCTCAACTAGCGTTTGCTATGATGGAAATGTTCGCCCGGAAGGAGGCGACAGATGAGAGCGGATGAGCTATGGATGGGATTCAGTTGCAAATTTTCCTGTTGAAGAAAGACTCGAGACGATCTGTTAAATTCGTTATGTTTATGGCTTAGAATTGAGATAAAAAGTGGAAAGCTATCAAGCTGTGAAATAGTTAGTAAATGCTAGACCTTCAATCTGTCGACGTCTTCTCTTAGCATCTCTCAGAAAGCTAAGCCTCGCTTATAATGAGATGCCCGTAATTATGGGAATGTTTCACATGAGTTCATTGTTGACATTTTAATTTCCAAGATGTTTCCAGTATGGCTTGCTCACTGAGTATTTGTTTTGACGACGTTAGGGATTTGCCTAATTCTGGCCGGAATTATAGAGATTGGATATAAGCGCAAGTCTGCTCAACCAGCCGTTTAAGGCTATTTTCAATTCTTTCTAGACATTATCCTTAAGTCCAATATGAGCATAGCTTCGATGCCTTTTTTTACATGATCAATCACTCAGCGGATACCTCCCCATACATATGTAATAGGCGGCGGTCAGAAAGAAGTGGGAGGTGAGAAAAAGATATGGGGGAGTTAACGCAGCTTAGTGAATGTGATTCCAAACGATAAGTGTTATGTTTTTATCGGTTGAGCGCTTGCTATAATAGTACGGTCTCAAGCGTGCTGAAATTTGAATCCGCGGTCATCGGCTTGCATAGTCGCGACTATTATCTGCGCGACCATGCGGCAGCTCAAGTTACAAGTGAAATAACAAAATCAGCAGATTCTCATACATACAACGATACCTACAATAAATAAGTAATAAATAAAAAAAAAAGAAAAAAAGACACTGAAGAGTCGCATAAAAGAACATGCAACGAAAATATGGACGTGTGCACGAGTATAAACAAGTAATTTGTCAACGAATTCGATTATTAGAGAATGTCATCGTATCATTTATTTACGTTCGTTGCTGTGCAGATATCAAAAAAAAAAAAAAAAAAAAAAAAAAAATTAAATAAAAGTTATGGAAAACCTCCCCGAGCTGATGTTCAACAGAACATTTATCTTTTTACCCCATGTTGTCTTTTTTGCTTTTTAAAAATATCACTGTTTTGATTTTAAGAACATTTTGAACATGTTTAATATTTTCGAGTTTGTATGTAGCCTTGTCGCGTTTGACAGTTTCGACATTGCCAAGACAACGTACTTACATACGCGTATACAAAAGTATAAAACATAATTCGTATGGCGCATTCAGTTAGGCGAACAGATGGACAGACGGACGGATGAACGGTTAAACTAGCTGATTAGTAGAAGCAAATACATTTTATGATTTAGGTATTTTAATTTATTTGTAAATGCTAGAAGAATGCTGTTTAAATAAATTAAATTCAATACGTTTGCCATATATCATAGGCTCACTAATTCTTAAATGCTTACATATATATATAAAAGTTGACGGTAGATATATTCGCCTAGTATAAGTGCTAATATCAGTTACCTTCATTATTATTATTTTTTTTTTAATAAAACAAAAACAAAAAAAAAAAAAACAACAAACTTCATTAACTCGCATGTTGTGTTCTGTATTAGTGACACACAACTCGCTCTGCCAATTAATTAATAATATGTGTCTTTAAATTTCAAGGATATATGACCCGGATATTTAGTGTTGAATTTTGCTCGTTTTCTAGGAAAGAGATAATCGTTTTAGAGGAGTATTAGCTAAGTCATCCTTATTTGTCCATCAATATCTTGTTTGTCCATCAATAATCCATCAATTTAGATATAGAATGATTGTATAGTATTGTATATAGGTGATGGTGTAGGAAAATGAGTAGGCGAGTGATTTTTTTTTTTTTTTTGTCAATGGGGGAGTTCTCATTTTGAGTTTGAAGTGATTAGTCATTAGAATTTGGGAAGGAAAGAAAATTTTGACGTGGACAATTTTTTTTTTTCTAAAAAAAAAAAAAAAAACCTTTTAAATTTCTGATAGTAAATTTTTAAAATTAAAAAGTAAAATTTTAAAATTAATTCTTATCAATTGTTAATAAAAGAAGTGAAAAACAATTGTAAAATTTTTTAATAAATGAAATGAAAAGCAATTGTAACCTTTGTTCATAAAAGAAATAAAAAAACGATTGAAAAATTTGTTAAAAACATTACGGAACCGTTGCAAACCAATGTGAAGGGGCCTATTGGATATTACAAAATCCCGTACAACTGCGTGGATCTACACAGCAGAACTTATAATAAAAATCCATGCAAACTCAAACTCATGGGATAAAACATCGACATCAATAAGTCTATCAGCAAAACCGTCCACATCGTTTCTGCAGCTTTTAATTGTTTAGTATTTTTAGAATAAAAAAAAAGAAATTTATAATATTGTAATATTTAATCTATAATATATAGTTTTTTTTTTTGTGTAAACACGAATGTACATTCGGCGATGTTCCAATTTGGGTGAGTTTTACGTTAATGTTAATTAAATAAGATATATTTAACTTAATTGATATTAATTAATAATCAATAATTATATGATTTGTTTTGTAAACATACATATTGTTTATTTTAGGTATTCAAATGCCAGTTAACTAAATTGTTGGGTGGTTCTGGCTGGCGTAGTAAGATTACACATTACACGCTCACATACACTACACTACCACTTACATCACTTACATATCATAAAAATTCTTTAGGGCAAATTTCTCCTATAAACCTCGATAAACTATACGATCTTTCGAGCATAAATATGAAATAATACATGCGGCATCGAGCAAAATTCATACGTCATCGAGTAGCATCAACTCACCGCCGGGTTCTATTTAAAAACATGAAAAGTTTCTGCCCCACATTTCGATAGGACAACAAACAGAGTCACTGCAAAAGAGCCTTGCATAAAAGAATTTTTCCAATGATGAGACTTTGAAATGCTGCCAATTACTCGAATGGTAAATATGATTACATGGAGGCGGCAATAGCATGAAATCCCGGGATGACTCATTGTTCTCTGTTTTTTTTTTTGAAAATCCTTATATGAAAAAGATTAAAGATATCTACAGATGCTAATCTCTTCAGCTTTACTTTACACGAAGCTTTTGTGGCCACTTGTTGCAACTTACTTGATTTTGCTAAGCAAAGCTAATTAGTAGATAAAAGTTAGTGAAACATATGTGTTTGTGTGATATCCGTGCCATATAGAATGTTGACAAACTGTTATAAGGTATGTATTGCACTCCGCTACAGAGGAAGTAGTTTAAAATGAATCAAAATGTGGGAAGAGAGACAATATTCTTCATTTGAATTGTTCGTAGGCTCAACGGAAATATCCGCAGGAGCAGTCGAGTAGGTAAGAATCGTGCAACTATCACGTCAGTGTTTTGTGGGTTCAAATGTCAGTGTCGTAGAGTTGACTTTGGTCGTAGTTACAGCGAGTGCTTAGTTGGTAAAGGCATAACACTTATCGATTGGGCGCACATTCATTAGGCTACGGCCACCATCTTCTTGAAAGAGGAGGAAAAAAAAAAAGGGAAGGAGTGACAGCGTTTCTAGGAATTACACAATTGATACACAAGTGAACACAGTCAGCCGTAGAAATAACGATTCCCGAAGAATGCAACGAAAAAGAGAAGAAAAGAAAACGGTTACCGACAATTGGGATAAGTTGCAGAAAAATTTATTAGGAAATAGTGGAATGAAAAATGGGACAAAAGAAAACTAGTATCCTCGGTATGAGTATGAGTACAATGAGATAGTTGAAAAAATGCCATTGACGGCCTTAGAAGGATTTCCTTTCTTGCTTAACCATTTAACGGTGTCGAGCTGTTTAGCAATACATACGTGTATACTCATTAAGCATAGAGTGTGTGTAATATGAAATTAGATTGTAAAGGAACGATTTGACAGAACGAGAACATTTTTCTTAAAATACTCGTTATCATGGCAAATATACATTCATAATGACGAAATTTAATGAAGAAATCTAGCGGAAAGGACGATTAGACGAATAATGATGTATGTGTTCGGCATGCCCAGTTAATTGAGTAGCTTATCATTTCGCATGAAGGGAAGTGGCTCGGGGAGAAAATTTTCATCAAGAATTTACCCTCTGCTTGCCCACGGATATCTTGTAATTCATTCTCAGACTCTTGTAACTTTTGTCCATCAAAGCAGGATTGTAGAATACATCTCCGAAAGACAGACAACGGGATGAACTTGAAAACTTTCAGAAAGCCACAACAAATACTATGAAGAAGATAAAGAGTTTTATGAAGCGCGCGTGCAGATGATATAATTGTAATACGACTGAACCTAAAGCCTGATAGAGACTAAGATAAAGCAGGTGTAGGCGCCAGTAATACTAAAACCCCTATGCTATTCATGCACCATAGTGCTGTCTATGAAGAATCCAAAATTGTTAAGAACTTCTGCGAAATGTTTGTATATTCAAATGTTTGCAAAATTATTAAACCTCTTGTGATGAATAAAAAAAAAAAACATTTTCATTAAAGAGAAAACAATGTCTATGTGAGTGTAAATGATTAATGCAAGTTTTCATATAAATTATTTAGAAAAAGCGAATATAAATGATAACGTCCTTAGGTGAACTTTACCAGAAATGTATATATATTCTGCGTATGAGACAAAAAGAGTAATTAACCGTCAGTTTCAATGCCGCATATTATTCATTTTATAGTTTGAGAGGCCAAGCATTGTTTATCAAATAAAATGAAATGATTAACTAACCAAAACTACAGATTTTGTATGTCCGTGTAGGTGTGTGTATGTATATATATGTGTGTGTGTGTGTGTGCGCGCATAAATTCTACACTATAAAACTAATAATTTCGTCATCCAAAAAAATCCCAAAAATGTTAATTTCAGATTTTCTCATTTAGTTACCGCAATTTGGGAGAGACAGACAACATTGAATCATCATTTGAAAGCAATGAAAATGTAAAGATCTCCATAGGCGCGTAAACATGTCTTTTGCATTATGAAATAAATAAGAGATAGATACATGTTGGATGGAAAATAAAATAATTGATATATATTTATAAATTAATTAATTTATAAAAGAAAAAACAAAAAAAAAAAAACAAGAAACAAAAAAAACAAACAGAAAAAAGAACAACAAAAATCTCATTAAACGGATGCTTCCAGAAAGAGAGAGAGAGAAAAATGGAGAATATCAGAGTAACATAGAGCGTAGATTTAAATAAGGGAAGAGCATATTTTTTTGTCTTGTTCTGAGATCTCTCAGCGAATTGAGAATAGATCCGGCTGCAGAAATGTTAATTCAATGTAATTTACACTTGATTTGAGCAGAGCGGTTAACGTAAGCGTTCCATTGAGAGACCGAGAGAAGGAGAGAGAAAGAGAGAGAGAGTGAATTGTGTAAAGTTAAAAACACTTGTTTCCGGACCTTATTAACAGCATGGCTGAAAAAATCTTTATAAAATGCGCCAACGTTTACAGCGGCACTAACAAGCGAGATTCGTCCAAAAGGTATCTAAGAAGAAGTTGAAAAAAGGAAACAAGCTAAAAACAGATACTCTACCGAAACGTGTAAAGCGACGTCGGCAGCAACGTTAACGAAAAAATTTCAACCACCAAAATATACAAAAGCTATTGCATATAAAAGCCACAATTTTGTGGCCAAAGTAAATATAACTAATAAAAAACGAGAAGCGCGCGGACGTTGGTCTTTAAAACGCTTTCAATACCCCTTAGGTAAAAAGAGTAACAAAAAAAAAAAAAAAAAACAAAAAGCAAAAAAAAAAGGAATCTAGAAAATTTCTAAGCATTTAATTTCATATATTTAAACTATAAAAAAAAAAAAAAAAAAAAATTTAAAAGCAGAACGAACTCTTATTAAAATATTAAAAAAAAAAAAAACAAAACAAAAGAAGAAAAATATAACTCTTACGGCATTTACATCACCACTACGACATACTACGTGTACTGCATATTGGGTACTGCAAGGATAATACAGTGTATGGAAATTGTTATTAATGTACGTTGCGGAGATATAAATTAAAGAAAGACAAAAAGAAAAAAAATATATATATATATATAAAATAAAAAAATAAAAGATAACTTACATATGTACGTTTATGTTTATGTATATGTAAGAAAATAATATATATAATAAAACAACATCTGTTGTGTGTTCTCAAATGCTCTGGCATTTAATGTTGGTTGATTCATGGATAGTTGTGTTCAAATTTATTTCATTCGATTGACTGATTGATGCGAGTATACCGTTTATACAACTATTGCAATTGTGTCATCTGGAACTTAATACAACAACTACTACAACGCCGACAATACCTCTAGCTAAACAAAGAGAAACAAAAAAAAAAAATGCAAAAAAAATTTTAAATAAAAAAATATTATGTGCAATTGTTTTTCCCATTCGGTTGAGACCAATAAATGCTTGACCATAAAATACATGAATCGCGTCAATAAGAATGAGGGAAAAATAGTTCCTCTTGCCATTGTTTGTTTTATTTTTTTTTCTTCTTTTTTTTTGCTTTTCTTATTTATTGACAATGGTTTTTAAAAATTATTCAAAAGTTTGCAAATTATTTAATATAATAATGAATAATATTAACAAAGATAGAAATTGAATAAATTTGAATGAAATTTTTAGGGGAAAATCCTTAATCATTTTATACGACTGTACACTGTCACATATGGCGATGGTCATCAAAACAAAATCTTACAAGAAAAGGAGATTTTTGTTTTTCTCTCTTAGTGGCTTAGCTAAAAGAAAAAAAAAAAACACTTTTACTGAGCTAATTTAGAAACTTTTACTCAAATCTAAAGAGAAGGAACAACAATTCCCTTAGAAAGCGTTAAAACTTAATTCAAATTCGCTTGACCCATTGACCCGTTAGTATGACTTGACAAATTTGTTTATAAAAAGAACTCTACTTTTATGCACGACAGTACTTCTGGTACAAAGGTATGTTAAATTTGTGCGAGTACATGCAACGTCCGCAGGGAAATGAGATACACCTAACTTTTTTTACACTGATCGATTCAGAAGTACTTTCCACAGCGATCAAGGCTAGTCGGTCCGTCCGTCGGTCTGTCTTCATTCATTCTACTTCACCTACAGGACACAACTTTTGAGATATTTTGATGAAATTTGGTACACGGGCCTGTTATGGCCCAAAGGCGAACGCTATTGAAAATTGTTTACATCCGAGCACTTTTTCACAATTGCCCATATAACGTCTTATTTTGCAAAGCCGTTGCATGAATAATCAAACGTTTGAAAGGAAGTAGTGTAGGGTATGTAATGATATGGTCAATCAACTACTCAGGATATCTCTCCTAAAGGGAAAAAACCTCTTATTTCTTAGTTTTCTTTTTCGGCATAAGACATTTCTAATAATCATTTCTTCTTCATTGCTTTTTATAAATTACGGCGTGGACCAATGAGCCGAAGGATAATATTTGCACGCTAAACTTTTAAACATGTCTAGATTTCGAAAACATTTGCGTTGACTTTGCCTGTTGTGTGTCGTCGTAGGTAATGTCGATAAAGCAAATAGTACGCGCAATCCTCCAAACTATTCCCTACAAATTCACCAGAATTTATAGATGACTTATAAAAATAGTTTATATCTAAAATCATATAGATAGCTGAGAATGATTTATTCGTTGAAAGCCTTCACAGTTTTGACCTTCCGATTTTGAGATAAGCGTTCGCACAGAGTCTTACAAGTCAGCATAAGGCCCCGAATCGACTAAATCACATTTCTTACTCCCCGCAATGTGGTATTTTCGTAGGTGGAAAGTTAGCGGTGGGCATAATTAAGATAAAAAGCTGAAATCTGGCATATACGTCTTTAGTTTACAGCCAGGGAGTGGAAAAAAAGATATGATCCGCCACCAAATCTGGCCATAGTACGTAGTAGGTTTTAAACTTGTTCAAAACATTTCTTAGGGTCAGTGCTTAAATGTTTCAGATCGGCCCACATATTTTTAGTAACTTCGTAGAAACCTGGCATATACGTCTTTAGTTTATAGCCAGGGAGTGGGAAAAAAGATATGATCCGCCACCAAATCTGGCCACAGTGAAAAGTGGATGTGAAAAATAAATTTTTCTCAATTGCTTTCTCTCCCTTCCACGACACCAGTCGAGGCCAATTCCTTTCCCTATGGTGAATGAAGGAAGGTTGATGAAAGGAGGCAGGTAGTTACAATATTTTTGCTTGATTTTAAGGCCATTGTAGTGGATATGGCATCGAAAGCTTTCAAATTATCTTTCGTGTGGGAAGGTTGGGTTTAGTGGAATAACCTTGAAGATATAAGGCGAAGATATACCCTCTGCAAATAATTCTGACTTGTTCTAATCCGAAAAGGCAATATTAAAGTGATCGAAATTAAAGTAAGGCTCGAGCCGTCGTGAATATTTTCACGATTTCGTGACATTGTCATAATGGAGTGATTCGAAAAGAGAAATTCAACAACACATTAACCGGCTGCCTTTCCTACTATACTTGGTATCTCTATTTTCAAGGCGAACGTTCACAAACACTTCTCCACCCTCTTTTTATAACTCTTCCTGATCATCACCGAGCTCGCGTGCAAGGGAGACAGCGTCTGAATGGGTGGTCATAGAAAAAAAAAAAGGGTTATAGAGTTTCTTCTCTCTTTTTCTCAATTAGTAAAAATTGTAAATGAAGGCAAATAAAAAATTTCGCTCAGTACGCCATTCGATAATTTTCACATTTAAGCTACGAAGATGTAGAAATATATTTTAAATGACCTATTTTCGAAAGACCGATAGACATTCTAATACGAGTGTACAGATAAATCAACTCGTAATCTTATCTTTAGAGCAAACAGAAACGGTATAGTGGGCAATAGGCCATTAGTAAATACCCTACACCACCCTCTACAGCTGTTCATATGGCGATTTTTTAAAATAAGGAGAGAAGTTATCGAAAACGTGGTTCGATCTGAACCATTTGCAGCAGCGTCCAATCTTCAGCCAAAACTTATCATTGGACCTGATTTTATCAAAATATCTCAATAACTGCGGCCCGTACGTTGAAAACAAGAAAACAAGAAAGACAGATGGACATATATACAAAAGTATGAAGATATTAATCGTAGAAATAGTTTGAAATGTTTTCTTCTATAAGCATAAAAATGATTTCAGCGAATTAGATAAACAAATGAAGTTTAGTTTCGTGAAAGCTTAATATTTTTTAGACTGAATGCATTTTATGGCGATGGATAGTTTTATAAGGAGACATCAACAGATCGTTCAGCTTAATCTACCTACCGGTCAATGATGGGGAGAAATATTTCTAAAATATTTAAACTTTAACTAACAACTTTAAAAATACATCTGGACTTACGTCAGAACCAGTTTTTTTTTTTTCTTTCTCTTATTTCTTTTAAATGATGTGTAAATTGGACAATCAAACAAATATTCAAAACAAAGGAAAGGGAACGGTTATTGAAATTGGGGGCTGCGTGTGTGTGTGTGTATCTGTACTTATCTTAAGCAGAAGATCATTTTTAGAAATGAAAAAAAGTTGTTTCAAAAGCTTATGAAAAACTCGTGTTTTAGGTGATTGTGTTTATTCTTTGATCTGCAAACTATATTGACGAAAATCCGTCAAGGCGGACACAACTGAAATGTAGGAACAATGTCATCTACAGCGCAAATGCCTAAGCAAAGTTATTAGTTCTTGGAACTCCCGAAAAGTCCATTATTTTTCAGACTTGGAATAAACAGAAAAGAAGAT
>NW_023998426.1:2264474-2273828 GCF_014805625.2 Glossina fuscipes
AGACTCTAATTCCCTAATTAATGAAAATAATGTTCGAATGATATCTCAATTTCTTTCTCACTTGTACAGACTGATTAACTTGTGCGATTTAATTCTTTTCTATGCCAAATTTAGTCTGTGGCCTTGTAGGACGAAGTCACCAAAGTGAAAGCCAGAGATGTAATTATTGGTTAAGAAAATGCCTAGAATGAAACATATGTGAAGATATTCCCGACGGAAACTCTCTCAATCATCGCTACATGCAATTGTTCTACGTACTAATAAAAGACTAACTGACTTTTATTTATTATTATGCCCCACATCAACTGTAGTAGAGGTCTAGCGTACGGACGCGCGTAACACTCAGAAAGAGTTCAGATAGATCCACGTTGTGTTATATCGATCGTTCTTGTTTGCTTTTGTCGATCGGCCGATCTTCTTTTCTTCTGGTCAACCTACAGCTTGCAATCTTTGAGATATAGAGTGATGAAATATGATGCACTGCCCAAGGACGAACGCCAGATCCAGATCGTATGACTTCTTTAAACACTTACCCTATAACGGCGTATGGTATTTAGTATTAAGCCGCGACAAACTACAGCCTGGTTACTTGTTTATATATAATATATTCTGTAGGTATTACTTCTTTGGGTATTGGCTTGCAACTCCGTTTATCAGTGTCCATTCATCGTTTAGGTTGAGATTTAAATATTTAATAGAACAAAATTAAAGTAAAGCTATTAGAAGCAGAACGGCATTTAGTTAAAATAAAGACTTTCAGGGTTGTATTTTTATTGATTTCTTGTTCTTGTTCTTCTTCTTATGCTATTTATTGCAATTCCGCTCAATTTATATTGTTGATGCATAAACAATAAAGGAAAATTTGCTCACTAGAGAATTTATTTCGGACCTAGTCACGTAAGTAGAATTGTTGAATGATCAACGACAGGTCCATTGCTTAGTTTTTTTAAAAGGCAAGATGATATTTTTTAATATTCTATGTGAAATAATACCTTCGTTTACTTCTTATAGATCTTATAGGATCTTTTCGATCAGCATTTCTCATTTTCATTCGCTCTTGTATTTGATTTAAGTCTGTTGTTTCTTCGGAATACAGCCTAACGGCCATAACATTGCTCGGCCTTCTAATGCGCGAAAATCACTACTGAATTCGCGGAGGCACACGTGCCATATTAAAACGTTTTTCAAAAAGATTTTTTTTGGACAGATTAATATGATCTGGGATCTTTTCCGAAATCCCAACTAAGAGGAATTAAAATTTAGCTAGAATTTCTGTTATGAGATAACGATCTATACTCAATTTTAAACTGAAGCTTAGCATAAATATTTCAGCCCAGAAAAGGCCCTTATCTATGACAATAGCAGCGGGTTGGGAAGCGGTGGAAAAGTCTTGGCGTACATAGTCTATTGTCCCTACTGTAATATCCATGGAAATGCGTTACAAAATGTCTTAAGTGTATGCTTGAGCTGATATGTTGTTGTTGAGCCAACTCGTTCGTATATGTCGTAGTTTTGAGGAAATTTAATGGAAGTAAAAATTGAAATAGAAAACTGACTTAAAGACTATATATTAAGATCACAATAGGTTGAAGGTTGAAACAAGCACAGAGGGAATGATAAGGATGTAAGCAGGAAATAAATAGTTTTCGCTATGATAAGAAGGTTAAGGACACCTTCTTATATCTCCCTTATATCGAAGGTTATATTCCTAAAGATAGAATAGGTGTCAAGTTGTGTTTTTATATGTTAAGTATGTGTTATGACTATTATTATTATAATTAAAATGTAGCACTAAAAAGTAGAATGAGCACTAACAACAGACTCTTCTTCTTCTTCTTCTTTTAGTATTTATTATTATTGTTAGTACTGTTAGTTTAGCCAAGGAAATAAATTGTAGGACTAAAGTCTTAAAGCGCTTGGCATCTAAAGGGAATCGCCTTTATTGAAAACTCGACCTGGTTTGAGATTTGACCTCTCGATCATTGAGTTGTTAGTAGAGATTGTTTGCCTTCGGCCACTCAGGCAAATATTTTCTTTCTCTTTTTTTTGTGTTTAAGAATAAGTTTTTGTAGCATTTCATATTTCGAAATAAGTAAGCGTCTGCAAAAGAAAGTTGAGAGTTTAAGGCGTGTTCAATCAGGTCGAACAATTTTTTCGTGTGAAACTTTTGTTTTGTGAGTTGAACAATTTCATGGGGACATTTCTCAGCTGAAATCTTGAGTTCACCGTAAATGTAGTACTCTTTGATAGTAGATTCACTCGATTTGACATTGCAAGTATGCACAATCCCACTTCTAATCGAGAGCGAAGCGACCTTAATCTTTTTGAATGTCATCTTGGCACGAAACTTTTAACGCTGAGCAGAAAGCCCAGTTTTGCGGCTTTTAGCGGTTTGTAGTGAATCTAAGACTCGTCGGCAGAGAGTCTTTACATTTTAACATCTGCTTCTACCTTGACAGCTTAATCAGAAGAAGGCGGCAGGTGTGTTGGGTAATCTGCGATTGATTTCTTGTGCTCTCCGCCTTGCAAGATATTTCTACAAGTGAGAGGGCCTCTTCCAAGGCTGGGATATCCGATATGCAACTGTTGGTATGGTCCAAACCCTTCCCTCCGGACAAGGCGAAGTCTAACTGGAAGTTTAATTATTTAATGCCGTGCTAACCACAGCTATCACGAGTTCTCCACGAAGGAACGCTGCCAACAATCAGGCCTCACACGTTGTCTCCGCCGAAGTATCTCCCGCTTAGTTATACGCTACCTAAAAGTGGGCCACCTGACTATTGCGGAGTCCATAGTTTAACTCCGTAATGCATTAGGATTATGGGCATTATGCGTGTCATAGTTACTGATATGTTCTTACCTATGGAATGTCCATACTTTCTGAACGTTACCCAGCTAAGAGGCCCTTGGGTTTCTAACCTACAAGAAGCAGATATCAATCCAGCATACACCATGCACCAATTCCAACTGTGAACTTCTCTCGCCCCGTCAATAGTAGGTCTCATTGACAGTTAGCAGATTCTTGGCATCGTAGTCAAGGAGATCAAAATCTATAAAGTATTTTGCTCGCTTAGTTCAAATTATTTTCGTTGTAAGCGTTACGCATCCAATAGCCTATATACTTCATTTTTACTTTGTTAATGACAGATAGGAACTTGATCGACCAATGAACATAACTTCAGTCAACGACACCACTGCTTTAATAGCTCTCTAATGTGTAATAAACAAAAATACATTTTTTTACAAATAACGTATGCCGAAGTTTATTTAACAAATTATTAGAGGACGTTCCTTCATTTGCTGCTTGTTGTGGCTGATCGTTCGCTCGTCGCCTGCATTCGTTCTTTCGCACTCTTGTTGATTGTTTACGTCCGCTTGCAAAGTATTCTCTTTCGGACATATTTTAATTACCTCAGAGTTCATTGATTATTTATAAAAATACATATTATCCTTAAATGCATATTGTTGCCAATTGTCTACGTTCCAATTCCATTTAATTTTAAAATTAATTATTAATAGTAAATTTTAAAGTTTTAAAATTAATAACAAGTGGAACCGGAATGTAGACAATTGGCAACAATATGCATTTAAGGATAATATATATTTTTATAAATAATCAATGAACTCTGCAGGAGAACGTAGACCCAAGATTCGATTCGAGTTTGCATTAAAAACATGAGTGAAAACGGCTTGCGATCATACGAAAAAAAGGAAAATATTTTTGCTAAGTATCCAAGATTCGGTATGAGGCGAATATTGCGTTCTTACTTGTTACGTTTATGTATATACAATGGCACGAATTGATGTTTATTAGTAAACGATAGCTTTTGTAACATTAATAATGACTTCAATTACCTTAGAAGTGAGATTTTTGCTTGTCTACTTGTTTGCTTGATGACAGCAGTACCAACAGTTAACAAGTATCGGGTAAAACAACAGCAACACCAACAGCAGCAACAGCAGCAGCTGTCTTCGTAGGTCTTTCAAAACGTCAAAGTGTCTGATGCCGTCGAGAGTTTCATTTTTTCTTTTTTTTTCTTTTTTATTTTTTGTGTAATTTATTGATGTTAGAATACTCTGACAAATTGTTAAGCAACTTTATTGACTTTTATAGTCACTGCAATATGTATACAATACAAGTATGCGTGTACAAGAAACTTCAAATAATTTTCCAAAAATATTTTTGCAATTATTGGAATTCATAGCTGTGCATGTTAAGAGTAGTTAAATACACACAGTTATCTGCGTCACTAAGTGATTATCTTTAAATTTATAAGGAAGTGAATTTCTAAAGATTACAGACAGAAGGCGTAATTTTTTTTTTTTTTTTTTTTCTTGTACATAAGAGGGATTAAGTAATTTATATAATAATACTTGAATGCTTGAATCTGTATGTAATATATTCAAGCATTCTTACTCTGCAAAAATATATTCAACTCATTGTTATATTTTATGTGCATGTATGTATGTATGTGTGTATGTAGATATTAAGTCGGCCGGTCGATAGGTAGTAGAGAATAACATTTTTGATGTGATTTTTGAAATGATTGCGCAGAAAAAATCTCGACATTTGTAATTCGCTTCAAAAAAATTTATTTGAATTAAAAATTCATTTTTCTTAAGTACATCTCTTGATTCGAAATAACAAAAGAGGAATATTTATTTAAATACTTAACATTAGCGCTATGGATATTTTGCATATATCTTAACTTTTGTTAAAACTCATCAATTTGACGAGTAAGTTTGGTGAATGATCACAATCGTGAAAATAAAGATCGAAAGCTGACATTCGTCATAAACATTCGCCGATCGATCTGCTTAAAAAATTGGTAAAAAGTAAACATTTGTTCATCGACTCGCCCACAATGCAGCAAAAACTGAAACAATCTCCAAAAACAACGACAATTTTTTCAAATTTTTATCTATAACTTTTGATTCCGTGCAAAATTGGTCTGCATCGGTTTACTTTGGTTTGCGTTCACACTTATTAACGATTAAATTTCTATTCCAACTTGTTTCAAATTCCTTTCGCGTTTATTCGAATGCAAGATAGTTAGCATTTTCCCCACTCGTCTACAACTTTTCACCCCATGAAGATACTTTCAAAGGGATTGAGGTTCAGAAGTTCACTAGGTTCAGCTTCACAAAAAACTCAGTCGTCATTGACAATAAAATGCAGTCTAGTATGGGGTAAAGTGAAAGGGAAATAAATTGGATAATTTCATCGCTGTCTATGAACATATTAATAAACCTATTAAGATCATTTTTGGCTGGAGCGTTTGAGTGCTAAACTTTTACAATCGTGTTTGAGTGATCGAAAGTTATAGACGAAAATTTGAAAAAATTATCAGTGTTTTTCGAGGTTGTGTCAGTTTTTCCTGCATTGAGGACGTACATATCGACGGCCCGACTATTTCTTAAGCACATTTTCCTAATCGATCAAGGATCAATTTGTGCTAATTTTCAGCTTTCCATTTTTGTCTTTGTGACTGTGAAGATTCAAAAAAGCAAACCGTCAAATTGATGAGTTAGCAAGTTGGGCGTGTCCTAGAAAAAAGATTAGATATATATTTGCGGCATTAAACAGTTAAGAACAAATAGATAATATCTGAATATATTTACTTCCTTACGCAGTTTTGACGGGTGCCGTAGATCTGCTGCTAAATATGCTTATGGGTAGCTGAATAGGTCTCAATCGCTTTCACAAAGTCAGTACACGCGAGGTCAAGTCTTAATTGCGAGTGCTCAGTCGGTAAAGGAACAACGCACAACCATTTGTCTTAAGAAAAAACTATTTCAGGTATAGATTGAACGGCGAGCGCCTATGCAACGGCGTTAGCAGTACCAGTTCGAGTTCCCCAATGGTTATGTATAACACAATGTTAAATAAATACAACTATCCGTTCCATGCGCAAATGTTTAGTCATTCAGCCTTTATGTTGATTTCCTTAAACTAGTTGCGAGAATGCCAGTGTTGTGGTGTTTCGATTTGTTCTTTAGATAACCATAGGAAACGCTTACCATGCTTTCTTTTGGATTGATATCTATTGTACGTGAAGATTGCGAATTAAGATTTTATAAGTCGACTATGAGGTCTCTCCGTGTCGATGCGATTAGGAGCATTTTAAGGACTGCCACGCAGATGAATAATTGTTGATTAATCCTAGGCACAATTTGGCGTTCAAAACATTTATAGGGTGTCAAAGAGCGATTATTATTTGTCATCAAATTTCTCGTCTCGTAATGTTTCCAAATTCCACGTCTTTCTTTTGAATCTTTGCATATTTGAAAACTTCCAGATTTCATGTTTCGATGAGAGAATTTATTTGAAAATTGTTCAAGTTCTCAAGAGTTTAAATTACTTTGCATATTTTTTAAAGATTTTACTGATAGAGCTTGGAACCACAGAGGTAATGGGATTCCTAAAATCCGTACAACTGGAAGCTAGAGGAATGGACGAGTACAGCGGAGCTTCTAGGTCTCGACACATGTTGAGCACACTATGATAGTATTTTTCTTAGCTTTTTACCTAATGCTTTCAGAATTAACTTTTCTCTTTTTCAAGTACAACAAAAGACGAAGAAGAAGCAAAAGAGAGAAAATGAAAAAAATGTCCTAAACAAAAGTGATCCGCATAATTTGATCACTACGCACCACACCGCTTGTGATCCAATACATTATTAAGTTCCTGCGGATGTCCAAAAAAAATTGAGATAGACCCACTTTGCATTATACCGATCAATTCAGAATCATTTTTTGCACCGATCTAAGCTTGTCTATCCGTCTGTCCATACACCTATATGTCTGTTTTGTATACTTGTGACCCGCCTGACATATTTTTTGATCAAATTTGGTACCTTGGCGTGTTTGGGTCGAAAAAGGGACCGTATACAAAATGGTTCAGATCGGATCACTTCTTCGCTCACTTCTTATAGAGTGCTTTATTTTGAAAAGTCGATATATGAATACCAGTAGGGCATGCCGTTATCCAGTAGGGCGGGAATTGCAAAATTCTTCGCTATGTTTTTTGACTAAAAAATCGTCCCTATGTGATGATACCTATGCTTGTGATATTTAGGCTAAATTTTGGATTAATCTTCATTTTGCATATGAGATCCGAGGATTTATTATAAATATTGAAAATTTTGATAAGAAAATATAACGGTATACTCGATCAATAAAACTGTTTTTATAAAAGAGACGGAGCTTATGCTTGTTTTTTTTGTTGAATTTCATTCAAAATACAGAAATAAATCGATCAATACATTTTATTGTACAGCATCATAAATATTTGAAATAATGTCACATAAGTATCGTACTCATCTCATAAGAATTGCTGCAACGTTTTTCCTATTAACGGCAGCCAATGCTTTACAATACACGTCTAATATGTTTTTAAATGGTGATTATGAAAACGGACTTGCCAAGCGCCAAGATAGCAATAATAAGGCTGTGAACGATTATAGACCTGGACAAGCTGCAGCCTTGGCTTCTTTGCTTAGTAAGCGTGCCACACCGTTTGTAGGTCAAATGTATTTACCTACATTACTGGAATGCAAAAGGCCGCAACAATGCGTGCCCAAAGATCAATGCATCAATGGCTATTTTAGGCGACAATTGCCAAACATTCAGGTTAGTATGTTTGTATGTAATATCGCTTTATTGGGATATCGGCAATATATGTAAACACAGAGACATACGTGTAGATAGGCAATTTATCTTATTAGTAATGAAAACTTGTTTGAATTTAAATGAAATCATTTGCTTGATAAGTTTCCGATAGCAATGATAATTATTATAAAATCTGAGTTGATTTCAGATTAAATTTAAAAATAAGCTATAACTATTAGACAACAAGAGCAACAACAAAAACTATTAACTACAAATTATTACATAAGAAATATTTATAAAAAATTTTTCATTGCTTGAAGTTATTCGAAATATTTAAAAAGAAAGAAAAAAAAATCGAAGAATTTTTTTTTTACGATTTCATATGTATTTGCAAAAAGTACATCCCTATATGCAACATATTTAGGAGTACGCATCAGTATATATATAAATATATCCATATATATATATATATATATATATATGTATGTTTATATGTACATATATATGTATATATGTATGCGTATGTATGTGTATGTGTATTTATATATATGCATATTAAGCAACTGTACATAAGCAATATAATACCAAGTTTTATGCTCGCATGCAGATAAGCCTGAACCACAAACACTTGTTCTGTTTTCGTGTTTTGTTTCACTGCCACATTTCCCCAGTTTCAGTAGATTATTGTTTTCTTTTTTTTTCGGTTTTTTTTTATTTTTTTTTTATAGTTATTTTTATGGCGCACACACAGCATTAATTTCCTGTTTATCTGTTTAGTGTAAGTCTCGTGAGTTATGTATGCTCGCTGTAGTATCTTTAAGAAAAAAAAAGTGTTTTATAGTTGAATATCAAAAAAAAAAAGAAAAATAAAAATTCAAAAATTTCGTAACAAGGGCGGTATACGGGTATATGACAACTTGCTACTACTTGTCTCGAGAAAATCGTCCTCTTCATACTAAGCGCACATGCAATAGTAAAAACAGTGCCTACAATGTGCATGTTTAATTTTAAAACCTGTTTCCGATGCATTCGTTTTAAAATGCAAAAACAAAAATAAAAAAAGCACAACACCCCCTGCCCTCCCTTCTTTCCAAACACGATACAAAATATCGGTTATTTATGCAAATTAATACAACATTAAGCATCTTATCCCATTGACCAAGTATAAGGATTATATTTGCTCCTCTTATAACAACTTCTCAATCGGCATCCAATCACGGCCTGAATTTAAGTGACTATGTCTACAGTTTCCTCTCTGGAAAACTAGGTATTCCAAAATGATTTAGAATTCTTTTATATGTCCCCATCGTAGGGGTAGAGTAATGAGAGTAAAGCCTCGAAGCACATCGATCATTTTCACTTAAATTCTGCTTATGGTGAAAGTCTCTAGAATACGATTTAACTATGCTTTAGATTGATTGCGATCAGCAATGTTCAGCTGTGTATAACTCGTTTTCGTGTATATATTCATACATATATAGTTAACTTAATAATTAAATGAGGCTACTCTATTGTTTCCATGCTCGATTTGGAAAGATAGGAAGATTGGTGACGTGCAACACCTATTAATATTTGCGTTGGCAATAGCATGAAAATATATTAGAATTCCATATTTATGCAGTTGGACTTAAGGGCATGTATTACGCATTTGGTTACTCTATTCCTACTCACCGGTCAACTACGACCACTACAGCCAACTACGGTTCACTATTAAATACTCTCCCCCATCCCATAGTTATTCGT